>NW_020664369.1:11313522-11327193 GCF_002925995.2 Terrapene triunguis
CCACTTCTTCGGATGCATATAGAGTGAAACATATATTGAGGATATATGTTTCACTCTATATGCATCCGAAGAAGTGGGTTGTAGCCCACGAAAGCTTATGCTCTAATAAATTTGTTAGTCTCTAAGGTGCCACAAGTACTCCTGTTCTTTTTGCGGATACAGACTAACACGGCTGCTACTCTGAAACCTGTCATTTGAAATCTGTATCCATCTTTGCATTCCAGGATACAGGACATTTTCTGATAATTGTTAATACAAGTATTTTGGCAAAGTCTGCATAGTTTGGAGAGGAAGTGGGGGTGACCTAACCTGAAGATGAAGTGGCTTGAATGCCCTAAAGAAGTGGATGCAAAGATTAAAAGGGAGACTGGGAAATTAAATGCTCTTACGAGACCTATGTAATACAAAAAGACTAATCCCTTAATACTTGTGTGCCATACTCAACCACTTATATTGGAGTAATCATGTTTACATCCGTGCATGAGCATTAGTGAGGGCAAAATTTCTCCCCTGAATTGGAAGCTGGCAGTGACACATATTACTTAAGAAAAAATGCATAGAGCAAATTTAAGTTTTTAGAAACTTTTCTCCTTAGAAGAAACCTACATCAGCTAACCAGAAACCCTGAGGAAACTCAGCCCATTTCCCCCCTTAATCACACTGGCTTTTTGCTTTTCCCTTACAAAATGCTTGCACAAATTCACTCCGTCCCTCTCTGAACTGATCTCATTGTGAGTCTGAAATCTATAGCTCTTGTTCTCCAAAAAACATTGTGGTAAGGAATGTATGACCTTCAGATCGTCTTCTCTGCACCCTTGATGCACAGCTTTCATTCATACTCTGAGCAATACAGATGTGCAGGAGGAGCCCTCTTTGGCTGACAGCTCAAATGAGTAAGCATGAAAGAGTAAAAGATAGTAGCAGAGATGGTGATCGGATAGGATCCTGCCTTTTACTGTCACAGGGCAGAAACTCTTTCCACAGCTCTAATTACCATATTCACCATTGTCAAAAGAAAGTATGAACAATTGTCAATAGCATACAAAAATGTTTCCCAAAGCTATTAATAATAATTTAAATACATTTCCGATGGGCTATAATGGTCAGAAACTTGAATTTGAACAGACATTTTCTGTGCATTCATAGAGCTCAAAAGAGAAAAGTGAATACTGCTGAGGAGTTGCTAGGTGCAGAAATACGAAGGAGATGCTTATAGAGATTATTTTCATCCCTAATTGTCTAGAGATTGTACTCATTGAATTTATTTTTGTAGCAAAATAGCAAATGCCATCTCTACTCTTACTGTCATAGGAGCCTTAATAAAATGGATTTGCATCTTAATAAAAGCCACCATTATGCTGCTCACAAAAGTATAATTTATTTAGACCAAATAGTTTGACATATAGTAAATGCCCATGGATTTCAACAAAACACAAAAAAAGGTTAAGTCAGACAGGATTTTGAGCATTTATTTACAATGGACTTGATCTTGCATTGATACCTGATCCAAGGCCCAGTGAGATAAATGGAAAGACTTCAGCTGACTTTGATGGGCTGTGCTTCAGGCCCACAAAAGGAGCATTAATGCTGCATGGAAACCAAGTTACTGCTCAACTGGAGGAGAAGGTCTGTAGATAGGTTCCCCTTTAGAATGTTGAGGATCATGTTACGACCATAGGAAATATGCTTTGTGGGCTTGATCCTGCACTCATTGAAGTCAATGGCTGAACTCCCACTTCTTACCTTCTATGCCCACTCTCTACTTCCACTTTACCCAACTACGGTTCTCCTGAAGATGGAAAATTATTTATTCATTACAATAGTATCTTGCTCTTGCTAGTATAGTGCTAACTGCTTTTCTGTGTAGCAGTAATTTGCTTCAAATACTTTATTTGTTCAGTTACAATCTGTAGTTTTGTTTTCTTGTAGTTCAATACTTTATACAATCCCCTCAGCCAATAAATACAGGGCATTATACAGAAAATAATAAAACTCAAATACAATACACTAACAGCTATAATAAACCACCATCCTCTTTAAATAAAAAACACATAAAAACAAATGATGTAAGTAGGTCCAAGTGATACAATTAATAAGAAACAAATAGGAAGTCAAGGCAATAAATGTTCTGTAGAGTCAATAAGTATTATTCTTGCAACATCTTTGGGGGCAGGGGAACGGAAAGCATTAAGATAGACGGATGAGACAAAATAGACTTCAGTTGGAAGGGACTTCCATGCTATTGGGCCCCCCCAGAACCAAAATGCAATTGCTTACCAGTCTCATATTGCACAGTGAGAGCTTTAAAGAGTGAGTAGTGTGTGGGCTCAGATACCCATCCGTACAAGGCTGAAGGATCAACTTTCAAAGGGCCTAAACCATGAAGAATATTAAAAACCATTAGTGTAAGTTTGAAGTCACACTAACACTTTATCTCAGGTTATTATTATTATTATTATATTTATTTATAAATATGTTATTTTTTAAATGTTACTTATCTTTAAATTCACAATTAGCATAGTGCTTTTCAAATTTAATTGTTCTAGAGGAAAAATGAAACAAAACAAAAACCCTTTCATGCTATGATGTGTATTCCGGTTTGGAAATCTAGATTTTTCTAACAAATCCAGTTATCTCTCCAGCAACTGCTTTCTAATTCATAGCAACACAAACTCATGGAAAATCATCAGTTACTTCTACCAATAAGCATGTTGAATGTATTTCATTGTATTATTAAAGACTTGTTTGAGACTAACGAAGAGGATGTGATAAAAGCTTACAAATGATCTATTACAGTGGAAATAATTATACTTTTACATAACTGCTACTAATGGTCAAGTACTGCAAAGAGTGCATGCTATTCGAAGGGCATTCACAGGCAATGTAGACCTTGACTATGCACAATTGTGGCCTGCAGACTTTTTATACTTTTAACTTCTTTGTGTCGTCCAATTACTGGTTCTTCATTGCATTAAAAAGAAAATCCACTTCACTTTCTTAAAGCTGAACTTTTCAAACCATGAAGAGGTTCGGAAAGCATATTTTAAATGTATTTCATTGATATGGAGCTATGCGGTGCCTCCTTCATGCAATAATAGACTAATAATTTGTCTTTTTAATAGATGTAAGACAGACAATATTGTTTTAAATGAAGAAAAGTAAGAAGGATGTATTAAAACCATTTTGTAGAAATAAAAAAAACCAGAACACTTTATCTTTAAAAAACCAAAACAAACAAACAAACAAAATCAAATCAAAGGAAAGAGGATAAGCTTCTTGGTGTTACCATCACAGCTGCTCAGATCAGAAGCTGGAGAGAAGCTGCCAGGGCGACAAAGTGTGTGTGAGTAATGGTAGCATCAAAGAACAGTATAAATAGGGATTCTGATTTTCAGTTTCAATTGAAAACATAAGATTAAAAAAATGCTGATCGTATATTTTTTCCTAGATCTGGTGAAAACACAGCAGGGTTCCATTCAGGAGCCTTGCAATGAGAGTCACATACTGTTCACTATACAGATTGCAGCTTTTATGTAGTCAGTGTTTTCCTAATATTTTTTTCATCCAAAAAATGGCTTTTTGTGCAAATTGAAATTTTTCCCAATAAAACTCCTGTCATCAGAGGAAGTTTCAATTTTTGCAACATTTTTAAAATACTTTTAAAATCAAATTAATTGTCACCATTTTTGGTTGCTTATTCAGTAAAATGTTTGATAAAGTCACTTTTTTTGTGTGTGAGAAAAACTAAAATTAGACCTTTTTTGAAAAGTGCACTATAAACACAAGTTCAGAATATTTTTTTGTGTGAGAATGCTTTTTTGTGTGTGTTTTTATCAGCTCTATTTCTTTATAATACTCTCCTCAGTTCATTTTTGGGTGCACATAGGAGTGCTGTGATAACAGGCTTTTTTTTGTGTATGTTTGTTACAAACAATAGCAAAATTACACATACACTTTCACCTCAAAAGATCATGAATCATTTTAGAATTTAAGACCTTGATTCTGCAACTGACTGCATGCAGACAGACCCCTGCACCTGGTTCCATGGTCAGGGTCTGCCCACATGGTTCTCCATGCAGGGACTAGGGACTAAGTATCAGCTGTGGAAGCTTCTGTGGGTACAGACTACATGAACTCTCTGGCCTGCCTAGGCCACAGCTGTGGAGATATTCCAGAAACTGAGCATGCAAGCATCCTGCTAACACAACCTCTCTGCTGAAGCCTTGAAAGTCCAACTCGCTTTCCCCCCACCTCCCATCCCATTCAGTTTCCATATATGAGTTCTAACTAATGACCACAAGGGAAACATTGAGCAGGTGTAAGGTTCCGCAACTTCCCAATGAGATATTTATGATAATTATTATTTATTATGAGGGTTCAAGTTAGATTATTGATGAGATATCAGATAACCCATGCTCAATCAGCTTTATTAGTCAAAGATAAAACAGCACAACACAGAAAGGAAAAGGGTAATATTTTACCAACCTAATCTGGGAAACAGAGTCTCACAACTCTTATACATCTTAATTTCTGACTTGTTACGCTAGGTGTCTGCATGTACAAAGTCCATGTCTTGCTTATGAACACAAAAATGTCTTTGCTATGAGACAAAGTTCAGGATCTATCAAGCTTCTGCACTACCTTGCTATACGGTTCAGAAACTTGGATCCTCTTACAGACAGAATTGAAATGGCTAGTGGCGTTCCATATGTGCTGTCACTACCAAGTCCTGAGCATAAAACGGTTTTACATTGTGTGAAATGTCATAATCTTGCAAAGATAGGCCTTCCTTCAATCACTCATTATGTTCAAAAACAGAGTTGCATGCTGGCTCTGTTGCCAGGATGGACAAAAACACCTCAGCACACTGTGTTTTCAAAGTCATTGATGCTTGAAGAGGTACACAGCCTGACCCTACCTACTGACACCGCCCCTAGGGTCACCCCAAAGATTCATACATTCAGAGGATTGAGCCAGACCTGGAAATTTCTCTAAATGATACCTGGTATGATGCCATCGACCATAATCCCTCTGGCTGGCCTAACAGTCCTCAGAAGACTTTGAAAGTTTGAGGATGCTGCATGTCTGACAAAGCGGCTATCAAGGAAAATCCTTAGGGTGACGCAAAAACAATTCTCTTTGAGTGATACAATAGCTCCAAAATTGAATTTAGCCAAGAGAAGACATGGAGGGAACTACTATTATAGAGTGAACTGCCATAATGCCTATATTTTGGTTACCTAATACTTTCTATTAAGTAAGATTTTTGCAACGTATTCTTTGAACTGTGATTCCTGCATTGTTGAAGCAGACCTTTGATATTTGCCATCAGGCTTGTAGCAGTGATGGAATAAACTGCTGGCTTCATAAGTATCTTGTTGCTTCCAAATCATTGGAAGGACCATAGTCACTTGGTTAGAAGGCTGCCATTAGTATAAGTCCATAGTCCATAGTTTTGAGCAGGAAATAGGCAAAATGGAGGTGTTTCCAGTGCCTTTTCTATCTTCTGCCATGTGAAGGAAATCCCATTGTTCTTACTGTGGAAAATTACAGTAACAAGATGGTGTTTGGAGTCACATGGGCAAGTCACATATCCATGCATGATTTTGCCTAGTCACAGCAAGAAAGTCCATTACCTATACCTCAAAAGCATGTTCATAGGAAAGTCCCTTCAGGGTAGGTGGGTGTCTTCAACTGTGATTTAAATGTTATTCTGATGGGCCACTCAATTTGAATAGTCCCTCCAAGATGTGCTGGCTAACTACCTTGTGGGTGTTACCCCAGGAGCAAACAATTGAAATCCAGGTATAGAGCTAATACTCATAACTTCAAATACCAAAATGATACATGCATACAAATAGCATAATCATATTCAGCAAATCATAACCTTTCCATGGACACCTTACTTGACAACCTTTGTAGAAGATTTGTGGCAAATATATAACAGTGGTTGCAACAATGATCTATATGGTCATATTTTAACCAGATAACATCATAGTGGCTTATTGTTATTAGCATATGGGATATTACAATTTTATAAAAAATGAGAGGATGGTGTTGTGGATAAAGCATTGGTATGGGACTCGAGATATGGGTTTTAATTCCTGATCACAGATTTCCTGTGTGACTATGGGCAAGTCAATAGGTGCTAAATCCAAAGCTTTTTGAAATCAATAGGAGTCTTTTCATGTACTTTGTATCAGGCCTTTCATTGTTTTGTGACTCAGTCTCCATCTATAAAATGAGGATAAGCATAGTTCCTTTTCTTCACCCATTGTCTTGTCTATTTAGACAATGAACTCTTCAGGAGAGGGGCTGTTTCTTTCTGTGTCTATATAGCAAAGGGGCCCTAATCTCAGTAGGGGCCTGTAGTCAGGGCCAGCTCCAGGCACCAGCTTCTCAAGCAGGTGCTTGGGGCAGCCGCTCCGGAGAGGGGCGGCACGTCCAGGTATTCGGCGGCAATTCGGCGGACGGTCCCTCACTCCGCCTGGGAGTGAAGGACCTCCCGCCGAATTGCCGCCGCAGATCGCGATCGTGATCGCGGCTTTTTTTGTTTGTTTGTTTTGTTTTGGCTGCTTGGGGCGGCCAAAACCCTGGAGCCGGCCCTGCCTGTAGTTGCTACTGTATTACAAAGAACATATGACAATAATTTGTGATTTTATGCAAATATATCTATTTGCTATGCATGCAAGTTATAAGCTGAAGGAAGATAAAATAGGAGGGAGAAACTGTAAGCACCTTATCTCTACTATTTTGAATATACTTATTGTTACTGCCTATCCTTTTCCCCCTTGTGGATTCCTGGACCTCTGGAGGACTCTCTGTTGGGCTTGGCAGATGAAGGCTTGTTTGTTTGTTTTTCCACATGTGGAGGAAGAGACACACACGTGGATCAATGCACAGAGCTGAAGGCCACAATCTGTAAATGCCACCATTGTCCATTTTCACTTTAGTTGGGCGATATACCTTGTCCATATGCATCTGATTTGATGTCAGATCCTTCCCCCCGCTCCCCCACAAATGGCAAAAAGAAATCTGGTGAGAGAGATTGGTAAGAGGACAAGAAGGACCAGCCCTGCTCAGTAAGGAGGAATATTTTAGGCCACAAAATCATCACTTTCAGAAGTGGTGTGCCAAGTCTTCATTTATTCACTCTAATTTAAGGTTTCGCGTGCCAGTAATACATTTTAACATTTTTAGAAGGTCTCTTTCTGTAAGTCTATACTATATAACTAAACTATTGTTGTATGTAAAGTAAATAAGGTTTTAAAAATGTTTAAGAAGCTTAATTTAAAATTAAATTAAAACACAGAGCCCCCTGGACCAGTGGTCAGGACCTGGGCAGTGTGAGTGCCACTGAAAATCAGCTCGCATGCCGCCTTCGCCTACCGCTTATCTAATACCTCCTGGAAACACAATTAATTCTTTCAATGTGTCATATTTTTCTGTACTTGTCTTCTTTTGTGTTTTTGATGGTAAGTATATTTGCATGAAAGAAAATCTTTGTTTCTGAATTTGATGGCTTGGAGTGCTGGGTCCTCAATAGAAGTAATAATCCTGTGCTTGTGACATCAATCATTTCCTCATCAGCCAATTCTGATGTTACAAACAAATGATTATGACTTTAGCTGGGGACAAAACAGCACAAGCAGAAGAGTTCTTTAAAAACAGACCCCATGTTTATTCAAATATCCTTAGAATAAAAAGAGGATGATGGAGAGGAATAGCAAAAATTGATCCTAAATACAATACTTATGTAAGTCTTTTGTCAAGTGACAGCAGGACTCTGGCAAAATTGTGTACCATATTGCCTGAATAATCCTCAAGTCAATGCTTGGATTTACTTCAATAAGAACTATGGTCACAGAACAGTAAACATTCTGTTTTTATTGGCACATAGCAAAAGCCTATTGTTTTTATTTTTCAGGGGGGAAAATGGGTCATGAAATCTTCTAATGTAATATAAATATGAGCAGCAGTAATTCATGCATATCAAAGTGACTATATTGTGTCTATATACATACCAATTACAAGCAACATTTCTGTTATAATTAGAATAAAATTATGGGTTTTCTTTTATTCAGCATATTTCCTGACAGCGTTAGATGTGAACAAATTACTTATTAAAGTTTCTTCTGTGTTTGTGGTGGTTTTCTTCATTTCCTTTATATTTGGTTTCTTTTATCTGTCATGCGAGGAAACTGTAAAATCAAAGAAATGTGGTATTTTAGTTCCCTATATTATGGTCTGCAGATTAGGAATGGGAAGTGATCTGATGGGAGTTTAGCAGAAATTGAATGATATGAGAGAAATCCTGTGTCCCCATGGGACAGAGATGAAGGCAGTATTTGTATTACTGCAGAAAAAGACATTTATTAGCACTTCAGCAATTTATGCCTGTGCCAGGACTGGCAGAACCTCCTTCACGTCTTAAATGACAGTTCAAGGAAGGATTCAGATTCAGACCACACTGCTCAAAAAAAGTCTTTATGATCAAGTGCTGCTTTGTCTTGCTTTTAAATTAAGACTTTAGTTCTCACACATATGATAGGATAAGAAAATGGCTTTATTCACTGTGGATCCATTCCTGCAGTCTTTTTTTAGGGTAAAATCCTGCCCCCTATTTTAACTCCCACTGAGATTAATATATTGACTCCTATTGCTTTTATTAAAAGTTGGATTGGGCCATGTTTGTAGAGAAGCCAGGAAACACTCAAACTCTCAGATTCCAATGCATGGAAGAATAGAGAACAACTCCATGGGGAGCTCTCTTTGTACTTTGAGTAAATGCAGTTACTGTGAGGTATAACTGCAGAAGGGATGGGCTACTACTTATTTCACAGAACAAGGCTGTAAATGTGAGAGGGCTAGCCCTGCTCCAGGAGATACTGACTAGCTCTGCTACTGTTTCATGATCTAGGAAGGACCTCATTTCCCCCTTCCATGTAGCCCCCACTGCATTAATCAAAGCTACTGAGACTTGGGGTGGAAGGAAGGATTTCACTCTTATTCCTTACTCAAGTAAAACTGCCTTTGGCTTCAATGACAGTTTTGCTTGAATAATTAATGTAGGGTTTGGACCTCTGTTTCTGCAACAACCGTTAACAAAAGGAGCCGGAGGAATCAATACATGTTGCTTGCCTTGAAAGTAATATTTGCCAAATGCACTGCTGCATTGAAACAGTTCAAGTCCAGCTTTTCCAAATGAGTATTATTAAAACAGATGTGGTACCAGAATGCTCTATTACCAGTGTCCTGAAACACAGCATAGCTTCAGGATGGAATTCTGCAGAACAACCACGGTAATAAATATAGGTAGTTGTCTGCCATTCCACACCAAAAGGGTCCATATTAATAGTAGGAAAATTCCCTAGCTTTTCAAATTTAATTTGTCACAGATCTCTGTCAGTGGACTCTACTTAACTCTTTTAGCACACTTGACTGTATATTGCTCAGAACGAATGCCCCTTTGTCGCTGGGAGTTCATAGTAGCTCTTCTCTAGCACCCCTTACTGACAATTGCTCCAGTGCTGCAGCCATTTGCCTCTTCTCATAACTCAGCCCTCAGGTCTCATTCACATTTTAGCTCCACCCCCCACAACAAAAGTCCAATGTCCTTGCATCAGATCTTCAACCCTGACACTCAGCGCTATGATCCTAACACTCCCCTATTTCAGGGCTCTCAAAAGACCTTATAGCCTGAAAACAGGACTTGACATCACCTTCCATGGTGGCTGGTAGGAGAACCCAGGCCCTCCCACTACACTGGGTTCCAGTCCAGGATCCTATATGTAGCAATCAATGTCTGCTCTATCAGACTCCTTGTTGCTGACTCCCTGAACTTCTCAGTACCATAGCCTGTCAGCAGGCCTCTCCAAAAGCTTCTATAAGTTTAATAGAATCATAGTAATGTAGAACTTAGACTTTGAGAGGTCATCTAGTCCAGTCCCCTGCACTGAGGCAGGACTAAGTATTATCTAGACCCACCCCTGACAGATGTTTATCTAATCTGATCTTCAAAACCTCCAGAATAGATATTTTACTATCGCCCTAGGCAATCTATTGTATTGCTTTACTACCCTTACAGTTAGCAAGTTTTTCCTAATGTCTACCCTAAATCTCCCTTGCTGCAATTTAAAACCATTATTTCTTGTCCTTCCCTCTTTATAACAATCTTTCATGTACTTGAAGACTGTCATCATGTCCCCCCTCAGTCTTCTCCAGACTAAACAAACCCATTTTTTCAATCTTTCTTCCTAGGTCATGTTTTCTGACCTTTACTCATTTTTGTTGCTCTCCTCTGGACGTTCTCCAATTTGTCCACATCTTTCCAGAAGTGTGGTTCCCAGAACTGGACACAGCAATCCAGTTGAGGCCTTATCCGTGCAGAGTAGAGTGGAAGAATTACTTCCTGTATCTTGCTTACAACATTCCTGCTAATACATCCCACAATTATGTTTGTTTTTTTGCAAAAGTGTTACATTGTTGACTCATATTTAGTTTGTGATCCACTATCACCCCCAGATCCTTCTCTGCAGTACTGCTGCTGAACCAGAAATTGTCCATTTTGTATTTGATTATTCCTTCCTAACTGTAGTACTATATTCTGCATTTGTCCTTATTGAAATTCATCCTATTTAATTCATACCATTTGTCCAGATCATTCTGGGTACTTACAAATTGATTGCTTGATTATTTAGTCCCTTAGCTTTCAGGTGCAGAAGTTAAGTTGACTGGCCTTTAATTCCCTAGATTGTTCTTATTTCCTTTTTCATAGGTAGGCACTCTATTTGCCCTTTTCCAGTCCTCTAGGATATCTTCCATCCTCCACAAGTTCTCAAAGTTAATTGGTAAGGGCTCAGAGATCTCTAGCCAGTTCTTTAAGTATTCTAGAATGTATTTCATCAGGCCCTGCCAATTTGAAGACATCTAACTTGTCTAAGTACTTAACTTGTTCTTTTCCTATTTTAGCTTCAGATCCTACCCCATTTACACTGATGTTCACTATGTTAGTCATCCAATCACTGCTAACCTTTTTGATGAAAACTGAAACAAAAAAGGATTTAACACTTTGGTCATTGCTGCATTTTCTGTTATTGTCTTTCCCTCCTTATTGGGTAATGGGCCTACCTAGTTCTTGGTCTTCCTCTTGCTTCTCATGTATTTGTAAAATGCTTTCTTGCTACCCTTTATATCCCTTGCTAGTTTAATCTCATTTTGTGCCTTGACCTTTCTAATTTTGTCCCTACATGCTTGTGTTGTTGTTGTTTTTATAGTCATCCTTTGTAATTTGACCTAGTTTCCACTTCTCATAGGACTCTTTTTTTTTAAGTTTCAGGTCAGAAGATCTCCTGATTAAACCAGGGTGGCCTTTTACCATATGTCCTATTTTTTCCTAAACATTAGAATAGTCTGTTCTCATGCTCTTAATAATGTCTCTTTAAAAATAAATAAATAAATATATAATCGCTGCCAACTCTTTTGAACTCTTTTTCCTCCTTAGACTTGCTTCTCACCTACCAATTCTCTGAGTTTGCTAAAGTCTGCCTTCTTGAAGTCTGTTATCTTTTGTCTTTATTCTCCTGGTTTCCCTCCCACCATTCCTTAGAACCATGAACTCTGTGTTTTCACGATTGCTTGTCATGATGTCTTCCACCCTCTACTAGTCACAATCAAATCCAGAATAGCCTGTCCCCTGTGCCCTGCTGTATCATTTTCCCAGTAGATGTCTGGGTAGTTGAAGTCTCCAATCACCACCAAGTCCTGTGTTTTGGATGATTTTATTAGTTGTTTTGTTAGTTGTTTACCCTTCTTTGACTCACTGGGCTCTCCTCTGGAATCCCCAATAAATCCCAAACCAAAAGTACAAACTTAAACCAATTTCTACCCCCTTTGGGTTTGAACTCTCATCCCTCTTAAGGTTCTTCTGCTTTTGTTACTCCACTGAGCACCTCCCAGTGCTCTCACCTTAGAAGCCCAGATCCTGCCCTTTTATCAAGGCTCACTACCAGCACCTGCTCCACCCACCTGCAGTGGCTGGTCTGTCTTCCTCCTAGACTCCAACAAGATTTTCCTACTCAGGAGATGATCCCAGGGCCAACTATTCCCATTAGATTTCCTACTTGAGCCTTGTGATCTCTCTCCACTCTCTAGTGCCAAGAAGGACAGTATAGAGTTCTTCCTTCTTTATTTGCAGCTTCTGTGCTCCAGACTTCCCACCATTATAGCACCTTCCAGCTTCTTCTCAGCTGGTCTTCATCTTTAAGAAGTCCTGGCCCATCCTCCACGTGCAAGCATGTGGGTTAATTGGTGTCTCAGGTGAAATTTAAACTTTCAGAGACAGGATGAGTTATACACACCATTACATTCATTACATACATAATGTTTTTCTCTGTAGCAGGCCAGACTGGGACTTAGGTGATTTGAATTCTATTCCAAGTTCTGCCAAACACTTATTGTTATCATCACCTTGGGCTACTGTAGCAGGATGATCTTGCCGTATAAGATCCAAGAGGCCTGTTTAATTAATCCCATTCTGCACACCTGTGCTGGGCGTAGGACTTAAAAAGGGAAGGAGCCCAACAATTAGTACCTGCAGAAGTTTTAGCAGAAACTTTCTGAGGGGTGAGTAATATCAGAGTTAAGTTTTTCACCAGATTAAAAGACAAGTCACTGATGGGACTCATGATCAATTTGACTGAATAAATGGTTTTGTATGCAGTTACTTGAGAAAACTATTGATATCAACAAGAATACATAAGAACGGCCATACTGGGTCAGACCAAAGATCCATTTAGCCCAGTATCCTGTCTTCCGACAGTGGCCAATGCTAGGTGCCCCAGGGGGAACAGGAACCTCAAATCCATCCCCAGGTAAATATAATATATGTAACATAATGTTTAAATATCCCTCAGAGAGCAGTATGAGGATTCTTTTGTTATTATATAACACTATTTGGGGGTGTGGAAGGAGTGATACTGGCAGGGTAGAAACATGCAGTAATAATTACAACACAGAAAACAGGCAAACTATCCAAAATAGTGAATGTCTATAGACCAATTGCCTCTATGTCCTATCTGGGTAAAATTATGATGAGACTGGTGAATGAAAGAGTAGGTGTTTATCTGGAAAACAATGTCATTATAAACAAGGTGTAGAGTTATTTTGGGAGAGGATGATGCACTATTGATCACATTGTTAAATTAGAAACTGAAATACAAAGAAGTAATATGAGGAACAAAGGTTTCATGAGAGCTGTCTATTTAAACAATGAAAAGATGTATGACATGTGATAGAGGGGAAGTTTGTTGTACCAATAGGGATAGTGGGAAGAATGTACAGGTGTATTACAGAAATTTTGAGTAAAAGGACCACACAGGTCAGTCAGGAATGTTATGCTGAATATAAATAATATTAAAAAATGATATACCACAGGGAAGTGTTATCAGTCCAACCATAGTTAATATTATGATAAATTATCTCCCCAAACAAATAAGTAATGGTTTATGTGTAACTCTGTTTGCAGATGATTGTGCTCTGTGGGTTGGAAGCAGGAATATTGAGATGGTAGAAAAGAGAATCAATAAAGTGTTATGTGAGACCTCTGACTGGAGGAATGTATGGCTGTCATAACTATGAAGGGAAGGGTAACAGCTCTCTGTGTACAGAGAC
>NW_020664369.1:11327203-11343760 GCF_002925995.2 Terrapene triunguis
CCCTACATTTGAACCCTAAAGTTCAAAGTGGGGATCCAGCCTTGACAATGGCGTTTCAAGTTCTTCATTGCTAAAACCAAAGGATTGATCTTTACAAAAAGCAAAGTTACAAAGTAGTATCTTTATGGAGAAAAATAGATATGGTTAAAAGTTTTAAATTATTAGGGATAAAATAAATTTCTTTGGAAAGATCATATAAACTATGTTAAAGATAAATGTACGGGACAGATTAACCTCCTTAAAAGTCTTGCTGGGACTAATTGGGGGTGGACAAGAAAACACGACTGATGGTATACAGCAGGGTCAGCAACCTTTGGCACGTGGCTCACCAGGGTAAGCACCCTGGCGGGCCGGGCAGGTTTGTTTACCTGCCGCGTCTGCAGGTTCGGCCGATCGCGGCTCCCACTGGTCGCGGTTCACCATCCCAGGCCAATGGGGGCGGCGGAAAGTGGCACGGGCTGAGGGATATGCTGGCCGCCACTTCCCGCCACCCCCATTGGCCTGTGACGGCGAACCGCAGCCAGTGGGAGCCACGATCAGCCGAACCTGCGGACACGGCAGGTAAACAAACCGGCCCGCCAGGGTACTTACCCTGGCGAGCCACATACCAAAGGTTGTCGACCCCGGTATACAGATACTTAATAAGAGCATTTATTGATTATGGCTTCCAAGCTTTTAGGTCAGCATCAGAATCAGAAATTAATAAAAAATAGATTTAATACAAGCCCAGGCACTATGAATTGTGTGTGATGCATTTATTACAACACCTATATGCATGCTACAGATAGAGTGTACTGAAAACCCAGTTACACTGTGAATGAAATTACTGGACTTAACTTTCTGGGCCAAAGTTAATAAGAACTGCAATGATGAAAGTACCAAACAAATATATGAGGGAATTTGATAGGTGAAATATAGTGCACAATGTTAGAACTCCACATGCCATTCAAGTTAAAAGTTGTTGAAAGAAAAGGAAAAAGCTGAATGAAATCAAAACTTTTAGTAATGAAAAAAAGTTATGGATTGAAAGTTGCATATCAAAACATGACTTTAAATTTATTTTATAAACTAAATGGTAAAAAAAGAGATAGTAGGTATTAAATAAAGAAGTGTACCAGTATATAGATGAAAAGTTGAGTCAGTTTTATCAAATATATATAGAGATGGGTCCAAAAAATAATAATAAAAACACAGGAAGAGTAGGGATGGCATATTGTATATAAAAATTGGGAATTAGTACAGCTAAAAGAATATCTGATTAAGTAGCTGTCATGACAACTGAACTAGTAGAAATAATGCTAGCATTAAATTGGATCTGGGATGTATGCCCAGCAGCAGAAGTCTTTTTTTTTTTTTTTTTTTTAGTTCAATCTCAGGCTTCATGGTGATAAAAGTGTATCTCAGTATGTAGAAATGATTGAATTAATG
Organism: Terrapene triunguis; assembly: GCF_002925995.2. NCBI lineage: Eukaryota > Metazoa > Chordata > Testudines > Emydidae > Terrapene > Terrapene triunguis. The sequence continues at coordinate 11,328,632 of NW_020664369.1, forward strand.
AAATTATATTTCTACTAGAGTTAGTACAGATGGTGATACTTGTAGCATTAACTTAGCAGGGAATGAAATGGTGGCCAAAGCAGCTAAAAGCACTGCAAGAAAATGGAAGGATTGACATAAAAATTTGTTTGAGCAACAGGAATTCAAAAGCCTAGTCCTGAAAGATTTAAAAGAGGAATGGCAAAAAATTAGGATTAATTAAAGAGAGAGATTTTTTTTTTAAATTGTGCCCTAGAATTGAGGATAACAACATACTTCAGGGCTTGGATAGGACTAATGAATTACTTTTGTTTAGTATACTAACTGGCCATTGTAGCTAAAACTTTTTTTTTTCTTCAAATAAAGATGCAAATATGGACTATGTGCACTGTATAAGGTGGAAGAAACAACCGATCACCTTTTACGGTAATGTAAGGGCTTTGATAAAGAAAAGGAAAGCTGCCTGGGGAATTCAAACATCTTCAGGTAACAAAAATTGCACTTGTTCAGAAAAAAAAAAAAACATCAAGGAAATGGGGTATTAAAAATTTGCAGTTACATTAACTGAAAGATGCAGAACAGAGTGAGATTGAGGAATTAAATATTGAGGAATTATAGTTGGTGTGGCTATAGACTATACAGTCAAGGCTGCTTCACCATAAAAAAAAAAAAAAGATAAAAGGAAGAATGGAAGTGCCTGGCTGTGGAGGAGAACAGCTGAGCTGGTTTGTGACTGGAGAGCTAAGCGATGGGAGTGGAAATAACACCTGTAGTGGGCCCCTGGAACCAAGGGGCAGGCTTCAGGAAGACAGCCCTGGGGATGGTGTTCTGCAAGAACAGGGAGCTGAAGAGGAGCCAAAGAGGGATGAGACGCTCAACGCTTGATGGAGTGAAAGATGCTTTGGTGTTGTTTAATTTCATTTGCAGTTTTGAATTCTTCTGAGGGGCTCAGGGAGAAGCCCTGGGACCTGCTACTCTGCAAAAGAAGTGTATGGTTCTGTTAATTTCTCTTTGATTTTAGAAGGACTTAGCTGCTGGCCCACGGTGGAGCTGGAAGACAGTATTTACAGGATACCAGCTGGGAGAAGCCAGGTCGGGGCCTAACCAGTTACTGCTGGATTTGGATATTTGGAAGGGGAATTAACTTTTAAGTGATATTTCTAGAAGACAAGGAGATGGAAGACCCTGATGGCGGCAATTAATCGGAGGAGACAAAAAGGGGAAGGCACAGCAACCCCACATACAGCCACAAGGGGGTACCAGCTGGTGAGTTGCTTCTGGATGTGGGGCTTTCTCCAATGTGGGACATATTTTTTAAAAATAGATGGAATATATGAGCCCAAAAAGTTAAATGTGTTAATATGGCCATGTGACTGTCCAACATTAAATAATTTTAAACAATGTTTGGAGTTTGGCATACATAGACCAAAGCCTGCTCAGTACCATGGCAAACACGTTATTAAAAATCACTAAAGTGAGATATCTGATCCCCAGCTTGTGTAAATGTATTCGTGCTAACACTCACTGATCTAATGCACTAAAAATAGTTGTGTAGTAGTAGTAGTAGTAGCAGCAGCATGGGCAGCCATGCATATGTACTCACGGGGTCCAGGTGGGTTAGTACTCATGGCAGCTAGCCCAGGCCACCGCTCGCTGCTGCCTATGCTACTGCATCTTCACTACTACTTTTAACATGCTAGCTCAATGAGAGATAGTGCAAGTATATGTATGCAAGCTGGGAATCACACCCCAAGCATCAAGTTTAGACACAGCCATAGTTCCCACTGGACCCTTTATAGAGAGAGCATCAACAAAGCAATATGTCTCCAGTTCTGGCTTTCATAGCTGCATAGATTATAAGGCCAGAAGGGACCATTGTGATTGACTAAATTGACCTTCTGTGTAACACAGGCCATAGAATTTAGCACGTACCAAAGTTCAGGGGAACGGAGGGTTCTGATGCAGTGTCGGGTTAAAGCTCATTTCTAATTTTAATTAAATTGAATGTGCTTTTTTTAGAAATGGCAGCTTAGTTTCCTTCAATTTTGCTTGCTGATTCAGTTCAGTTCAGTAGGTCTTTGGGTCTCAAACTTTTCCTTGTCTGACCGTCACATAGTTTCAGTATCTTACCTCCCATCTCACCATAGTGAAGAAGGGGCAGTTTTGATTGCCATGGCTGAGAACCCCTGGAGTAAGTCAAAATCTGGGTATTATTAAACATGATTCATGTAAATTAAAGTAAACAGTGCCTGGGTGAAGATTATGTTACTTAAGAAGGAGACAACATGCCTCTCATATGGCTAAATCAGATTAATCTGAAGGAAAGGTAGCAGCTGTAGTTTTGACATTTACACTCCAGCATTAGAAACAGAGGAGGCTTCCCAGCGCTCGATTTCTGCATGTAAGTTCTCATTTACTGAAGCTTCCTTTCAAATATGAGCCCAGAGAAAAAGTGTTTTTTAAATGACTCGTGTAGTATTATACTCAAATCACTTACAGTTGGCAGACTGTAACTTGTGTGATTTTTTTATGCATTATTGTTCTTATTAAGAAGAAAAAAAAACATCAATGTGAAAAGGTACAAGTAAGAACTTATCTCAAATTGAACAAACAGTTGTTACATTATCTGCTTTTATGGAATTTATGTTCACCTTCAGGAACAATAGAAAAAAATTATGGAGTCATATTTTCTCTTATGGGACACATCAACTGCAGCCGCTTTGATTTGGTGTCAACACTTGGAGATATAATGAAGACTAATGTTGACTAAATGTCAACCAGAAAACACTTCAGGAAAATAGAAGTGATCAAAAAAGTGTCTTCCATTGCCATGTGAGGTGCTTCTGAGTTTTATGGCTTCTCCTGTGCATTTTCAGTGTTATCAGTGTGCTGAGCAGCATGTTTATACTGTATGGGCCAAGTTTTGTCCTCAGATACACAGTCAATGGGAGAATTATGTGGGATTCAGTGCAGCGTTTGATGCTATATCTTGAGCGTTATAAGCTACACCTACAGTTAACCATATGGCAAGCTGTTTGAGTCTCCGGGAAATGAATAGAAACTGATGAGTTCATGGATATTTAAAGACACATAATTAAAAAGAAAAATATCTTATATTGACTACCTGTGGGGGAGAGAGACAGAACAGTCGTTTTTTTTAATTTAATATTTTAAACAGTAATATTCCAAATGTGTTGATGTTCCCAGAGTTAATACAGATCTCATTTCAATTTTATCCCTGATTTCTGTGAAGAAAACTGAGTAGTGTGTAGGGAGTCAGGTCAAGGAGTATGGAGAGTCCTCTGCTTTTCCAGTTTCTCTCTGAAGCACCAAACCACAGAGCCTACAGAGACTTCTAGTGGTCCCCAGTGGAATGGCACTGACTTCTGAGGAAGAATTTAATGTCATAAGTGTCTGTACAGTCTCACCCACAGTATTTTTGTGAGTATCTCGTTTAGTTCCTCATTTACTCTCTCTAAAGAATTGTTCACCATTGCTCGGCATAAACACACTGTATATTATTTGTGGCTTGCTCATTCAGAATATTTTGCTTTGGTGGAAATAGCTTCCTCCTCAGATCACTCTCATTAATTGTATTTGAATCCAGCTTCAGGATACTGGTGCACATTTTGAAATAACATATAAAAGCCAGCAAGCTGATCAGGGAGCCATCTAAACTAGACAATAAAATGCAGAGGAGAAGCATGCAGGAATTTGAACCCACATCTCCCATCTCACAAAGGAGTTCTGGGATGAGGGTCTCTCAATCTCTCCTGTTGAAGCCTTTCCATTGCGAATAAATAATTTAAATACTTATTGGAACAGTGACTTGAACTTGGGTCTCGCACATCCTCTAACAACTGGTCTGAAAATTATATGGGGTGTCCAGGGGTGTGGTGTGGTGGGGAGAGCACTGCCTCAGCTGTGTTTTATATGGGGCCCAATCCGTTAAGTAGCTTGTGAACATGGCTAATGGATGGTAGCATGCAGGCAAGATAGGTCGGGAAATATCTAGTTGGAGGACGCTGCTGGGGCTTAGATGTAAGATAAGCACTTAGTTGTCACAACTGAGCTGGCTGTGCAGCAGATTTTTAGGCACCTAAGGGACTTTATTAAGTGAGAATTTCTGCACCCAAACTCCCAGATGCCTACAGGGTTAGGTGGCAGCTGAGTGGGGATTTTGACAGTTGAAATTTTAGAATTTATGCACTTGAAGTGGCAGTTAGGATTCTAAATCCCTTCTTGGAGTAGCCCTTAGTCTGTCTGTGCCTCAGTTCCCCATCTGTGAAAATTGAGATAATACAAATACTTCCCTGCCTCACAGGCATATTGCCAGGATAAATGCATTAAAGCTTGTGAGGCTTTCCTAGGCATATTTATACCTGCTCTACCCTTCTGCAAAAGAGGCCTTGTCTACACTTTCAGCGGTGGCATGTAGGGTACATGTCACAGCAAAAGGCAGTCTAACTCCTCACTATTGTGTGTAGCTACACACAGTAGTGAAGGGCTCTGGAAGCGGGGAGGGAGTGGGGAAACACTCTGGCAGCCTTCCCTTTCCAGAACTTTCCTCACTGCTGGGACCCTTCCTTGTGGCAGGGAAAGGCTCTGGCAGTGGGGAGATCTGATTTTCCTCCCTGCCTTCCTCCCATCACAGATTTTCCTCACTACCAGACCCTTTCCCTGTTACAGGGAAAGGCTTTGGTAGCAGGGAGGCAGTTGGACAATACACTGCTAAAAATATCTGTGTAGACATGGGAGGCACTGGTTAGCCATATGGAGACCTGTGGGCTATAATCCCCAAGGGTTCTGGCATGTCTCTACTCACTTAAACTGTGCCTCACCATCTCTACTGCTACTTAAACCCATGCAGTGTGCAGCGTCTAAACATTACATGCTGCCATAAGTGTAGATATATCTATAGGATGTCTATACCATAACTTACACATTTTACCACCATCTTCCAGCTCCTCAGTGTACAACTCTTACCAACCCAGATGCTCTTACACATGGGTAGAGTGAGTGTATGTTGGTCTAGGGGAGTCTGAGTACAAAGGAGCCTAATTAGGTTTGAGGTGTCTATGCTCTTGTAAGAATAGGAAGGGATTATTTTACACCACTTTACACATCACTTCTTAATTTGACCCATCATCTGTAACATTAATTTTGATTTATTTTATTTGGCTTTTATATGGTTGGTTTCATTTTCATTTGGCAAAGAACTCAAAGAATTCACATTATTAGCACAATTATGTGTAGAATTGATTGATTTCTTATTAGCAAATACTAATGTATGATAAAAATGTCTGCCTGCCAAATCTATTCTTCCTTGATGACTGGAAACAGTTATATTTGAGAGTCTGTTGGATAAGGAAGACATTTATGGGTCTAGTCTCCCATTGCTGAGCATGAATAACTCTCATTGACATTAGTGGAAATTCATTTCATGGATCAATGGGAAAATAGAGTCAATATTGTATGGCATGGATGTCAGTGATGTTCAAAGATGTTTGTTATTGCCTTTATATAATGTTATCTCATAGGCTGAATGATCATAATGCAGATTATTTCCTTTGTTCATATGCAGTGCATGGTGTTCAGACAGGTCTATGATTTATTTATTTTTTGAGCAGACAGAAGATGAACAGGGTTTTTATTCTCTACAGGTGCATTACAAAAAGGGATAGTGATGGGATAGTCTGCCTTTAAAGGCTGTAGTGCCTAGTGGTCAGCCCACTGTGCTATGTGACATGGCACTTTAAGTGTTTGAAAGGTCCAGTATAAGGACATAAGGCAGATGTGGAGAGAGAGAAAGGAGTCCTGGGAATGAATGGTGCTTGCAAGGAAATCCTGCCACTTTAACTACCTGGGGCCAGGAGTCTTGCCCTCTCTGCAAGTGTTAATACACAAACAAAATTATGACAATTAGCATTACAGAGACTTGGTGGGATAAATTGCATGACTAACATGTTAGTATCAATTACTGTTGTTTGTTCGGGAAAGACAGGCAGGGAAAAAGTGGAGGAGTGGTTGCACTGTATAATGAAGAATTTATACAGAACTGACATGCATTTCTGTTGAAAGTCTCTGAGTGAAGATAAAAGTGGAAAAATAAAACAGGGGCAATGTCAAGGTAGGGGTCACAATAGGCCACCAAATCAGGAGGAGGAGGTGGAAGTATTTTTAGAATAAATAACAGGTCTCCAAAGCATGGGTTCTGGTGGTAAGAGGGACTTAAACCAAATATCTGTTGCAAAAACAACACAGTAAGACACAGATTGTCCAAGTTGAAGAAGAGGTTGGGGGCAAGAAATTTGAGAATGGAATGGAATAGGGAGCATCTATTTTAGATCTGATTCTGATTAATGGGACTGAAGGTGGAAGGCAACCTGGTTGAAAGTGATCATGAAACGATAAAGTTTTTGATTCTGAAGAAAGAAAGGAGTGAGATCAGCAGAATAAAGACAATGGGCTTCAAAATGCAGACAAACTCAGGCAATTGATAGGTATGATTCCAGGGGAAGGAAATCTAAGGGGAAATAGGAGTGCAGGAGAGCTGGCAGTTTCTAAAAGAGACAATATTCAAGCACAACAGCTAACTATCCAGATGAAAAAGAAAGATAGGAATCATAGTAAGAATCCATATGGCTGCAACAGGAACTCTTTAATTATGTGAAAACCAAAAAGGAATTGTACCAAAGAAGTGGAAACAAGGACAAATTACTGAGTATGAGTATAAAATAATAGCACAAACATGTAGATACAAAAATGAGAAAGGTAAAAAATGGATTACAACTAGCATGGGACACAAAAGGCAATAAGAAGCAGTCCAATAGCTATTAGGATTAATAGAATGATGAAGGAAAGGAAGTAGAGCACATAACACAGATGATTGCTGTGTTTAATGTCTTTTGTTCCTTCAGTTTTCACTGAAAAGGATCATTTTGACCAGATGCTTAACACAATTAACAACAAGGGGGAAGGATTTGGGGCCAAAATAGAGAAAGAAGAAGTTAAAGAATATTTAGACAAGTTAGATGTATTCAAGTCAGCAGGACCTGATGAACTTCACTCTAGCGTACTTAAGGAACTAACCAAAGTAATCTCTGAAACATTAGTGATTATCTTCCAGAACTCAGGTAGGACAGGTGATATCCCAGAAGACTGGAGAAGGGAAAACATAGTACCTACCTTCATAAAGGGAGAAAAAGGAGGATGTGGGGAATTATAGACCAGTCAGCCTAACTTTGATGCTAAGAAAGGTAGTGGAGGAAATTATTAATCAATTTGTCAGAAACAAGAGCATAGTAAGGTGATAAGTAATAGCCAGCATGGATTTGTGAAGAACAAATCATGCCAAATCAACCTAATTTCTTTCTTGGACAGTGTGACTGGTTTAGTGGATAGGGGAATGCATTAGACATGATATATCTGGACTTTAGCAACATTTTTGACATGATATCCTCATAATAAAACTAGGGAAATATGGTCTCGATGAAATTATAATAGGGGGGTACACAACTAGTTGAAAGACCATACTCAAGAGTAATTATCAACAGTTTGCCATCAAACTGGAAGGTCATATTTAGTGGAGTCACACAGGGAGTCTGTCCTTGGACCAGTACTGTTCAATATCGCCAACAACTTGGATGATGGAATGGAGAACAAGCTTATACAATTTTCATACAACACCTAATTGGTAGGTGTTACACGCACTTTAGAGGAAGGGTTTAGAATTTGAAATTATCTTGATAGCTTGTAAAACTGGTCAGAAATCATGAAGATGAAATTCAGTAAAAACAAGTGCAAAGCACTACAATTAGGAAGAAAAAAATCAAAGGCATAAATAAAAAATGGGGGAAAACTGCTTAGGATACGTCTACTCTACCCGCCAGATCAGCGGGTAGTGATCGATCCCCGATCTCTCTGCCATCGACTCCTGTACTCCACCACGGTGAGAGGCGGAGGCGGAATTGACGGTGGAGCGGTGGCAGTCGACCCCACGCCATGAGGATGCGAGGTAAGTCGACCTAAGATATGTCGACTTTAGCTACGCTATTCTTGTAGCTGAAGTTGTGTATCTTAGGTCCAAATCTCCCTCCTCCCCCAGTGTAGACCAGGCCTTAGTTACTGCAGAAAGGGATCACAAATTGAATGAGTCAACAGTGTGATGCTGCAGTGAAAAAGGCAATTACCATTCTGGGATGTATTAACAGGACTGTTATATGTAAGAGACAGGTAATTCTTACATTACTGAGCACTACTCAGCACTGAGGAAACCTCAGCTGAAGTACTGTATCCTGTTTTGGGTGCTACACTTTAAGAAAGATGTGAACAAATTGGAGAGAGTCCAAAGGAAAGCAACAAAAATGACAATTGCTTTCGAAAACATGATCTCTGAGGAAGGGTTCAAAGAACTGGGCATGTTTATTCGACAGAAGAGAAGGCTGCGGGGAACATGGTAACTTATTCAAATGTGTAAAAGTTGTTATAAAGAGGATGGTGATTAATTGTTCTCCATGTCAACCGGGGTAGGACAAGACTTAATCTGCTTAGTTTCCAGCAAGGAGATTTGGGTTAGATATTAGGGGGGGGAAACTTCATAACTCTAAGGGAGGTTGTGGAATCCCCATCACTGGAGGTTTTTAAGAACAAGTTTCACAAACACCTGTCAGGAATGGTCAAGATCAGTGATACTCAGACTTACGTTCTTATGTCTCCTGCGGCTCTTTGCAGCACGTGGTATTAAAACACTATGTGATTTAATTATTAACCAAACAGGATGCTTTTACTATGTTGTTTAACCAATTGTAGTTGATAAAATAATAATACTTGGTCAGTCATTTTTCTGTGAGAATAATATATAAATGAAACAATGAGTTCACACTTCTGTGAATAATAGTATATAAACCAACTACTGTGGCTCTTTTCGGTAATGTTGATCCCAAATGGGACATTATTTTAATGCACATTACAGTAAAAACATCAGCTCTGCGTGTGTGTATACATATGTGTATATAGCTCTTCTAGCATGTTTCATAAATGAAATCAGTTTTACTTATAAGATATTGCTTCTGTGACACATTAGAGAAGCAAACTTTTGATTTTTCCTCCCAATAGGAAACTGCCAACTTAGCCCAGTCATCTTAGATGTATCAAGTCAGATGGTTTTCAGCACTGTAGCTCAGTTCCTTGTCAAGCTCACAGTTGAAAAAAATGGACCCTAGGGAAAACAAACCTATCACCAGCTTTCTTGTTCTACTGTAAAAACACTGATGACTATATAATCGGGGTGACATTGGCAAAAAGACTATGTAATTCCTTACCTAAGACAGTTCTCTTTTCCAACTAGGATTCTTCTGAGATTTCTTGATATGTCAAAAAGAGATATTTTTGGGAGGGGGGCAGGCATGTAAGGAAAGACTATGGAATACTATTAATAGAAGAGTAGTGAATACTGACTGGACATAATCTTTAACCAGAAATTTAACTATTTAAACAATAATTAATTCATATCCCTAATTTCTTGTTTTATTAAAATTGCCTATTTCACAGTAATAACAAAAAAAACCAAACTGAATGACAAGGAAACAGAAACTATTACCATGATGTCTCAGGTGAGTGTTAGAAATAACAAAAGATTAAGTCAACAGTTAACCCTTTAAATGTTCTTGGTTGCTCTGGTGGTTTTTGCTCTAAAAAAATCACATGTATGTTTTTTTAAAAAATCAGTATACTGAAAAGTGAAGAATCCATAGTTAAGGCTGAGAGTCTTTCATGAAGGTCATGGATTTTGTGACTTTTCAGGAACTCCGTGACTTCCGCAGCTGCAGCAGCCGGTGCGGCTGACCCCATGGTGGCGCGGAGTGGTGGCGGCAGGGCATGGGCAGCACTAACCCCTGCTTAGGCCAATAGGTAAGCTTCTGCATGGGGTGATTTGGATAAGCAGTTTACTGGGCTAGTGATGAACCATGGCTGCTCAGACCCCTCAGTGGGAGGGGAACAGCCTGACTCAGAGATAAAGAGACAAGGTTTAGTTTGAGTTTGGGAGCTGTGTGTGAGAGAAACAGTTCCAACACGAAGGGGTACAGGCTTCATTAAAATGTGAAGCCAGCTATTAAAAACCATGAATCATGTCTTCCCAAATGTTTCAGGCAGAACAAGGATGCTGCATGTTAAATATTAATTTAATTAAGCCAGCCACTTTAGTCTAATCCAAGCAAACCGTGGCCTTCTAGCCCTAGCAATCAATAATGGGCTTCTGTATATTATAAATGGGACTGCTAATCAAACAAATCAGCCATCACTTAAAGGAAAACTAGCTGGAGAACTATCTTAAGATTTTATGCAAATAACATATACATAATCCTCCACCAATACCCCAGCAGCCAGTCAAAGTAGTTCGGCTCTAGGCACAGACCCTAATGAGGACCTAAATGAAGGGATCCCATCCCCAGTTGTGAAGCAACTGTGTAACCATTTGCAGTGGATAATAGAGTCTGACATCTGGCATAGCTTCCACAGGCCCGTATAGATTTAAGACCTTTGGGTAGGATGGCATACTCAAGTCACTGCTAATCATCCAGTTCACTCCCACCATCTCCCCCCCACACACTCCCAATCTGCCCAGGGTTCCCCCTTCCAGCTTTGTGGACTGTGATGCAAGGGGTTTCCCACACCATACATATCCATCTACCATACAGTCTTCAGACCTTATGGGGAACAACCACATCTGTTTTGCTACCAACGGACTCTCTGCAGCTGCAGAGAAAGGTGCTGGATTCGATCCTTAAAGTGCTCTGTAATGCCTTCAAAAAGAAATTGAAGAAACACTATGTGTAATATATTTGTGTTTAACACATTTTAATTTAATTTGTTAAATACAATTTTAATATATCAAGCCCTTCCCTTTCATTCCTTCAAAAGAAGAAAACCAACCTAAAGCATGTAACCAACTTGCTAAACCTCACTGCTCTACCTAGTTGCTTAAAGTGCTGTCTGTTGCATCCCATCCATCTTTTTCACATTGCTTTTTACAGCAGTTATCTTGTCTTAATATTTTCCCATCCAGTGGCTATCAAACGATTAATGGTGTCTGAATTTGTAAGAAAAACTCTTATAAGCTTTGATAAAGCAGGTCAGAAGGTAGAAAACATTAATGGCCAGCTCAAAACAGGAATTCAATAGTGTCCAAATAAAAACAGGAACTGGATTTCTGGAAGTTATAGTCAAGCATGAAAAGGAAAAATGCAGTACTTATTGTGCTTTTTGATGGCACCCTGTAACCCCAGAAACTTTCCCAGTGTTGTCCCAACATTATGCACTAACAGTTCCAGGAACAAACAATAAGGGCCCGATTCTGTCCTCTTACTCACATTCAGTCTCACTTAAATCAGTATGAGTCACTATGGCAGAATTTGGTCCTAAAATAGCAAGAGAGACCATCAGGTGAAGTGCTTGTTCTATCCTATCGTAGATAACCTTGGATTAAATGGCACTCAGGAGTTCCTCCCCTACTTCACCCCAGTGCTGTAGTTCAATGAAAATAAATAAAAAACTGTGGGCAAATGCAACCCTGAGACCCACACTTATCTCAGTAGTTTTCCAGATAGGTGTGGAAATTGATTTGAAATATTATTGTGTAACCCTCGGGAGAAATACAAGCAACATCTGCAATAAATAGAGCATCTCAGAAAATGTAACCCTTTAAGAATCAATTCTGTATAGCATAGACATTGGAGGAAAGGAGCATTAGGACAAAACAGATTTGAAAGAAGCCAGAGTTTTCTTCAAATAAGTTATTAAGCTTTAAGAAGATCAGGTAACACTCAAATACGTAAACCTGTTTGAAACTTTTAAAGGAGAAATACAGATGAATCTGAAAGGCACAAGTTATTCTATAAGATTTCATCTTAATAATAATGTAGCTTGCTTCTCTGGAAGCTGCATTAATGTGGAGAGCAAAGAGTCTGAGATTTAGTTAATTTCGGAACAGCTTCCCATAAGAGCTAAGGAGATGGCATGCTCAGCTTGCCCTATGGAATTTGAATGTCATGAATTCCTGGGTTGAAACATAATTTAATAAAGGTCACTTACCAAGGTAGAAAACGGGAGAGATAAGAAAGGAAAATCCTAACTAGTACATCTGCTTAGAGTAAACCAGAATGACACAGAGTTATTAATTATCATTGATGCCTTAGGGTTGGAATAAAGTAGTCAACTCAAGAGTAAAATGTTTCCCCAAAGTTACAGTTTTCAAGAACTACAGTAAAGACTAAAATACCAAATCAGTCCTCTCTCATACCCTTTTCAGCACATTGTGTTAATGATAACAGATCTTTTCCTAAAATATATTAATAGAATCTTAATCAAATTGAAAGAGTTTTTCCTCCCTAAAATAAACCAGGTTTGATTGGGATGAAATAACTTTGTAATAGATTTATGAAGGAAATGTGCCTAAAATCATGGGTACCATCTTAATATGCTTTAAATACTTCAATATATATAAAACCCACTTATCATATCTAGTTACCACCTCTAATGCAATTCCTCTTGTGAGTTTGAGGGAGAGGACTGGGTTCTTCTTGGTCCCGCCTCCCATCTCGGCTGAGTATTTTCCTTGTCTTCTTTGGATACAAATCACTTGGCGGTGTCTCCACAACCCATGCTCCTTCCAGGAAAATGTGCCAGGGTCCCTGCTTGGAAGGAAAAAATTCTCAGTAGCATCTAATCTTGTCCCATCTGATATATGGAGACTCCCAAGCCATAATACAAAGATGTGCACTATATCAAACTAGGTAACTGTATTAAACAAAAGGTAAACATTAAGTAACAATGAAAAATATACTCTTAGGGTCATTGGAGCCCAACCCTGTGAGGAGAATAATATCATGTTGGTATGTACACTATGCTGAGGCCCTAACTGGCTGGTGAGGGTGATGTATGCGGTAGTAGCAGAGAGCAATTTATCCCACTGCTTTAGGACACAGTCAGTATATAAGTATGTTCCATACAATGTCCCTGACTACCTAAATAAGTGTTGATGCAATCACAAACTCCATGACATGGATGAATCTCAGTTTCACATCCTAGCCTACTTCTCTCAGCTCTCAGTAGGAGGGTCTGATGGTCTCTGTTGAGGTCTGCACTATCCTATGCTATTCATGGGAGAAATGTTCATAACCACTGCCTGTTGGGGTGCTTGCTGAAGGCTCTGGGCTGGCAGCACCACCTCTTGGTGAAAATCTGGGATATAACACCCAACAGTGGGGCCCTAAGGAGCCGTTTTGCCTAGCAGAAATATCACCAGGGTAGTATCACCCATTGGCAAGAGTCCAAGGGGCCGCTTCGCCTAGTGGCAATATCACTGGAGTAGTATTGCCCAGTGGTGAGACCGGGCAGGGTAGGGAAACCCGAGCCAACCCTCTTCCACTGGGTTCTGACCTAGGGCCTTTCAAAACAAAATATCATGACACAAGGTTCAGGTCCCAATACCCCCGAGCATGTTCCCTGGGTTATTTCCTACCTTCAACCCAGTCCTTTCCAGCGTAATCTCTGGGCTTTGACACTGGGTCCCTCTTGTGTTCCCTGTGCTTCATCTGCAGAAGCTCCTTGCAGGCAACAGAAAGTCATCCCTTTGGTTTCCACAGTCAGCTGGCTTCCTGAGAGGCAGCTAGGAGGCTTGACCCCAGTGGCTTGGAATCCTGGCAGCTTCCTGGCAGGAGGCTGCTGCACACAACCACTCTCCTCCTCAGCCCAGACTGAACTGACCTACTCCCTTTTGAATGCTCTCTCCACTGGTTAAAGCAGGAAGGAACTCGGGATCTATCAGCAAGAAATATTTCTTACCATGTAATAACTGCTTTAGCTAGAGAACTAAAGGACTAATCTACTCCTTAACTAGTTGGAAGTCCAGCTTAAACCTGTAAATTGAAAGCTGCCATAAACAGGGACCAGAACAAGCTTAGGGATATTCTTGCCAAGCACAAAGTGCCAGTTTTCAGTGGTGACCCTGCGTGCAGGCATGGGACTCCCAAGCTCACAAAAAAGCATATGCTCCCTTCAGTGGCTGGCTCCTCTCTTTCTCCCCAACATGGCTCCTATCTCCTCACAACATTATTTCTCAGGGAGCTGACCTATCATGAGCACCTTCCTCATTAGTTGGGCTAGCTCACTTCCCTGGGCTTAAACTGTCAGTCATCCTTGCTCTAATTCTCTCTCACCATCCTCCTTTGAGCAGGTGTGCTGGTGGCCATCCAGGCACTTGCTACAATAACTGCCCGAGCTGGCAGAGGCCTCTACCACTCAAACTAGCATCTTCCGTCTCTCTCTCTCTCTATTGTCAGGCAGCCAAGATGCTGAGCCTGTCCTTTGCCATGCTATGTCCTGGGAGCATGCTGATGTAGAAACTACAGGTCCATTGTATGCAAGTTTTTCATAGATTCATAGATTCTAGGACTGGAAGGGACCTCGAGAGGTCATCGAGTCCAGTCCCCTGCCCACATGGCAGGACCAAATACTGTCTAGACCATCCCTGATAGACATATATCTAACCTACTCTTAAACATCTCCAGAGATGGAGATTCCACAACCTCCCTAGGCAATTTATTCCAGTATTTAACCACCCTGACAGTTAGGAACTTTTTCCTAATGTCCAACCTAGACCTCCCTTGCTGCAGTTTAAGCCCATTGCTTCTTGTTCTTTCCTTAGAGGCTAAGGTGAACAAGTTTTCTCCCTCCTCCTTATGACACCCTTTTAGATACCTGAAAACTGCTATCATGTCCCCTCTCAGTCTTCTCTTTTCCAAACTAAACAAACCCAATTCTTTCAGCCTTCCTTCATAGGTCATGTTCTCAAGATCTTTAATCATTCTTGTTGCTCTTCTCTGGACCCTTTCCAATTTCTCCACATCTTTCTTGAAATGCGGTGCCCAGAACTGGACACAATACTCCAGCTGAGGCCTAACCAGAGCACAGTAGAGCGGAAGAATGACTTCTCGTGTCTTGCTCACAACACACCTGTTAATACATCCCAGAATCATGTTTGCTTTTTTTGCAACAGCATCACACTGTTGACTCATATTTAGCTTGTGGTCCACTATAACCCCTAGATCCCTTTCTGCCGTACTCCTTCCTAGACAGTCTCTTCCCATT
>NW_020664369.1:11343770-11344410 GCF_002925995.2 Terrapene triunguis
GTTTGCAGATGATTTCCTTAATTACTTGCTCCATTATCTTCCCTGGCACAGAAGTTAAACTAACTGGTTTGTAGTTTCCTGGGTTGTTTTTATTTCCCTTTTTATAGATGGGCACTATATTTGCCCTTTTCCAGTCTTCTGCAATCTCTCCCATCTCCCATGATTTTCCAAAGATAATAGCTAGAGGCTCAGATACCTCCTCTATTAGCTCCTTGAGTATTCTTGGATGCATTTCATCAGGCCCTGGTGACTTGCAGGCATCTAACTTTTCTAAATGATTTTTAACTTGCTCTTTTTTTATTTTATCTGCTAAACCTACCCCCTTCCCATTAGCATTCACTATGTTAGGCATTCCTTCAGACTTCTCGGTGAAGACCGAAACAAAAAAGTCATTAAGCATCTCTGCCATTTCCAAGTTTCCTGTTACTGTTTCTCCCTCTTCACTAAGCAGTGGGCCTACCCTGTCTTTGGTCTTCCTCTTGCTTCTAATGTATTGATAAAAAGTCTTCTTGTTTCCCTTTATTCCCGTAGCTAGTTTGAGCTCATTTTGTGCCTTTGCCTTTCTAATCTTGCCCCTGCATCCCTGTGTTGTTTGCCTATATTCATCCTTTGTAATCTGTCCTAGTTTCCATTTTTTATA
>NW_020664369.1:11349410-11392888 GCF_002925995.2 Terrapene triunguis
TTGCAAACTCTATGATTTCATGATCACTTTCACCCAAGCTGCCTTCTACTTTCAAATTCTCAACGAGTTCCTCCCTATTTGTTAAAATCAAGTCTAGAACAGCTTCCCCCCTAGTAGCTTTTTCAACCTTCTGAAATCAAAAGTTGTCTGCAATGCAGTCCAAGAATTTGTTGGATAGTCTGTGCCCCGCTGTGTTATTTTCCCAACATATATCTGGATAGTTGAAGTCCCCCATCACCACCAAATCTTGGGCTTTGGATGATTTTGTTAGTTGTTTAAAAAAAGCCTCATCCACCTCTTCCACCTGGTTAGGTGGCCTGTAGTAGACTCCTAGCATGACATCACCCTTGTTTTTTACCCCTTTTAGCCTAACCCAGAGACTCTCAACACTTCCGTCTCCTATGTCCATCTCTACCTCAGTCCAAGTGTGTACATTTTTAATATATAAGGCAACACCTCCTCCCTTTTCCCCCTGTCTATCCTTCCTGAGCAAGCTGTATCCATCCACACCAACATTCCAGTCATGTGTATTATCCCACCAAGTTTCAGTGATGCCAACAATGTCATAGTTGTATTTATTTATTAGCACTTCCAGTTCTTCCTGCTTATTACTCATACTTCTCGCATTTGTATATAGGCATCTAAGATACCTTAGAACACAAGTTCTTAGAACACATTTTGAATGATAAAGTAATTAAGAACATAGAGGTAAATGGTAATTGGGATAAAGTACAACATGGTTTTCCAAAAGGTAGTTTGTGTCAGACCAACCTGATCTCTTTCTTTGAGAAGGTAACTGACTTTCTAGACAAAGGAAATACAGTAGATCTAAATCTATATGGATTTTAATAAAACATTTGATACTGATCCACATGGAAAATCATTAGTTAAATTGGAGAAGATGTGCTTTAATATGAGAATTGAAAGTTGGGTAAGGAACTGGTTAAATGGGAGGCAACTGTGGGTCATGCTGAAAGGTGAACTGTCAATATGGAGGAACATTATTAGTGGAGTTCCTTAGGGATAAGTCCTGGGACCAGTCTTATTCTGCATTTCCATTAATCACCTCAGCACAAAAAGTGGGAGTGTGCTAATAAAATTTGTGGATGACACAAAGTTGGGAATATGGTTTGCAGATTGCCAGTATGGAGGAGGACTGGAATATCATACAGAAATATGTGGATGACCTTGAAAACTGTGAGTAATAGAAATGGGATGAAATGTAATAGTGCAAAGTGCAAAATCATGCACTTAGGGACTAAGAAGAATTTTTGCTATAAGCTGGGGACATATCAGTTGGAAGCAACAGAGGAAGAGAAAGATCTGGGGGTAAGATGACTATTAGCCGCCAATGTGATGTGGCCATGAAAAAGGCTAATACAATCATAGGATGCATCTGGTGATATATTTCCATTAGAGATAGGGAAGAGTTATTAACATTATACAAGCCACTGGTGAAACATCATCTGGTTGGTCTCCGTTGTTGAAGAAAGATGAATTCGAACTGGAATAGTGAAGAAAAGGCTATTAGAATGAGCAGAGAATGGAGAACCTACCTTCTGAGAGGAGACTTAAGGAAGGGAAATATGATTGCTCTCTCTAAATACATCAGCGGGATGGACACCAAGGAAGGAGAGGAGTTATTTAAATTAAGGGGCAATGTTGGCACAAGAACAAATGGATATAAACTAGCCATCAATAAATTTAGGCTAGACATTAAATTAAGATTTCTAACCATCAGAGGAGTGAAGTTCTGGAACAGACTTCCAAGAGGTGTAGTGGGGGCAAAAAACCTAACTTGTTTCAAGACTGTCTTGATAATTTTATGATGAGATTGCCTACAGGGGCATATGGCTGGAGATGGGACACTAGATGGGGAGACCTCTGAGCTACTATAGAAAAGTCTTTCCCAAGTGTCTGACTGGTGGGTCTTGCCCACATGCTTTGAGTCTAATTGATTGCCATATCTAGGGTTGGAAAGGCATTTCCCCCCAGGTCAGATTGGTAGAGACCTTGGAGGATTTTCCCGTTCCTTTGATGTGTGCGGCACAAGTCACTTGCTGGTTTGATCTAGAGTAAATGGTGGAATCTCTGTAACTTGAAGTATTTAAATCTAGATTTGAGGGCTTCAGTAACCCATACAAGGATTATGAGCCTATTAGAGGAGCAGGTGGCTGATGTTCTGTGACCTGCATAGGAGATCAGACTAGATAATCATGATGGTTCTTTCTGGCCTTAAAGTGTATGAGTCTATGGAAACATCATGGAAGCCATATATATATATATATATATGTGTGTATAGATATAGATATGTGTATGTGTGTATGTATATGTGTATGTGTATATATATATTTAAAGAGCCATATGACTCCAAAAAGTGACTATGACATGATTAATGTGTGCCAGCAACTCCAGATGAAATTCATCAAGGTCATAGCTAGGACTATGGGGGTTTTAATTGTTAGCCTAACAAACTCAGTCTTGAATTTTGCTGCGCATCCCCAGGAGGAAGTTTCTAGGACAGCAATTTGGTCCTTATTTTTGCCCTTAAAGTGACTGAATACGCATGGGGAGCATGTCAGTAAAGCAGAAAAGTGCTGTTTTTATATAGAGTAGAACTTCACTTTAATGCCAAACCAATGTCTTTAATTTTCTGAGGCAATATCCCAGACAAATTCATCTCAGTGATACTGAAAACTCTCCATAAAATGTTGCCCTCATACCTAAAAGTTCTCAGAATCTCCCTCAAATTATTATTAACAGAGACATTACGTTTAACATTGCTAGACTTGAAGAATCAAACTGTTACTTCAGTTTCCTCAGTGAAACAATTAACAATAGGATTCCTTTGCTTTATTTGTCAATGTACCATCTAGGGAGAGTTTGACAAGATAATTTACATAAAAAATTAAAGGAAGGAGATGCTGAAGCAAAATCTCTAGCTTTTTAATTGTGAACTCCAGTTACATTTGTGATTAACTGAAGTTACTTTTTCCCCTTGGTAGTATGAACTATAGTATGTATTAACCCACTCATTCCCACTCTGAATTTCAAATAATGAATAAAAGAGGAATACACACCCAGGAAATTATCTGAAATGTATGCCCTCAGAAACAGGGGTCTTGCACCGCACTCAACTCTGAACTGTATTAGTGCATTTCCTTGGGGAGCCCAAAATAGTACTTCTGAAAATCAGGTCATTTATTGGGGTACTTAAATATGAATTTAAGTGCCTTATTTTAGATACCAAAGTTGGAAAATTTTTGACTGAGAATTTTCAGCGAGTTGGTTTGAATAATGTATACAACATTAATTTAGAGTCATAGACTTTAAGGTCAGAAGGGACCATTATGATCATCTAGTCTGACCTCTTGCACAATGCAAGCCACAGAATCTCACCCACCCACTCCCGCAACAAACTCCCAACCTATGTCTGAGCCATTGAAGTCCTCAAATCATGGTTTAAAGACTTGAAGGTGCAGAGAATCCTCCAGCAAGTGACCTGTGTCCCACGCTGCAGATGAAGGTGAAACCCCCCCAGGGCCTCTGCCATTCTGCCCTGGAGGAAAATTCCTTCCCGACCTCAAATATGGCGATCAGCTAAACCCTGAGCATGTGGGCAAGACTCACCAGCCAGACACCCAGGAAAGAATTCTCTGTAGTAACTCAGATCGCACGCAATCTAACATCCCATCACAGGCCATTGGGCATATTTATCGCTAATAGTCAAAGATCAGTTAATTGCCAAAATTAGGCTATCCCATCATCCCATCCCATCCATAAATGTATCAAGCTTAGTCTTGAAGCCAGATATGTCTTTTGCCCCTATTGCTCCCCTTGGAAGGCTGTTCCAGAGCTTCACTCCTCTGATGGTTAGAAACCTTCATCTAATTTCAAGTCTAAACTTCCTGATGGCCAGTTTATATCCATTTGTTCTTGTGTCCACACTGGTACTGAGCTTAAATAATTCCTCTCCCTCCCTGGTATTTATCCCTCTGATATATTTATAGAGAGCAATCATATCTCCCCTCAGCCTTTTTTTGGTTAGGCTAAACATCCTGTGATCAACCAATACTCCGAGGTCCTTCTCCTCCTCTGTTTTCTCCTTCAAAATTTTTTCTAAGACATTGCATACTACAGATGTCAAACTAACAGGCCTATAGTTACCCGGATCACTTTTTTTTTCCTTTCTGAAAAATAGGAACTATGTTAGCAATTCTCCAGTCATATGGTACAACCCCTGAGTTTACAGATTCATTAAAAAATCTTGCTAATGGGCTTGCAATTTCATGTGCCAGTTCCTTTAATATTCTTGGGAAGATTTAGTCCCATTAAGCTGTTGGCTTCTACCTCGGATGTGGTAATATCTACTTCCATATCCTCATTCCCATTTGTCATCCTGCTATTATCCCTAAACTCCTCATTAGCCTCATTAAAGACTGAGGCAAAGTATTTGTTTACATATTAGGCCAGGCCTAGATTATCCTTAACCTCCACTCCATCCTCAGTGTTTAGTGGTCTCACTTCTTCTTTCTTTGTTTTCTTCTTATTTATATGGTTATAGAACCTTTTACTATTGGTTTTAATTCCCTTTGCAATGTCCAACTCTACATGGCTTTTGGCCTTTCTCACTTTATCCCTACATGTTATGACCTCAATAAGGTAGCTTTCCTTGCTGATCCCGCCCATTTTCCACTCCTTATAGGCTTTCTGCTTTTTCTTAATCACCTCTCTGAGATATTTGCTCATCCAGCTTAGTCTACAACTCCTGCCTATGAACTTTTCCCCCTTTCTTGGGATGCAGGCCTCTGATAGTTTCTGCAGCTTTGACTTGAAGTAATTCCAGGCCTCCTCCACCTTTAGATTGACAAGTTATTCAGTCCAATCCACTTCCCTAACTAATTTCCATAATTTTTTAAAGTTAGCCCTTTTGAAATCAAAAACCCTAGTCACAGATCTATTTTTGTTTATCCCCCATTTAGTTTGAACTGAATTAGCTCATGATCGCTCGAACCAAGGTTCTCCCCTACAACTATTTCTTCTATGAGGTCTTCACTACTCACCAAAACCAAATCTAAAATGGCATTCCCTCTTGTTGGTTCAGCAACTACTTGGTGAAGGAATCCATCAGCTATCGCATCCAGGAAAATCTGAGCCCTATTATTACTAGCACTTGTCCTCCAGTCTATATCTAGGAAGTTAAAGTCTCCCATGATCACACAATTCACATTAGTATTTACTTCATTAAAAACATTAAAGAGGTCTCTATCCATATCCAAATCAGATCCCTGTGGTCTATAGCAGCGGTTCTCAAAGCTGGTCCGCCGTTTGTTCAGAGAAAGCCCCTGGCAGGCCGGGCCAGTTTGTTTACCTTCTGCGTCCGCAGGTTCGGCCAATTGCGGCTCCCACTGGCCGCGGTTCGCCGCTCCAGGCCAATGGGGGCTGCAGGAAGTGGCGCGGGCCGAGGGATGTGCTGGCCCGGCCCGCCAGGGGCTTTCCCTGAACAAGCGGCGGACTGGCTTTGAGAACCATTGGTCTATAGCACACCCCAAGCACTATCCCAGGGGAGGCTCTAGTAGCTTTCTTCCCCAATGTGATTTTTGCCCAGACAGACTCTGTCTTATTTATTTGACTGGAATCTTTTAGTACAAATGGAATAAATGTGCCTGATGAAATTTTGCACACCACATTTAGTAATAGACTCAATATGATACCAATGCATTCTTACTGGTTCTTAGCTATATCCCAAGTGTATCTTGTCAGCAGAATTTCTGTCATCCTCCCCCCCCTCCCTTTTTTTTGTTATTCAGTGATTTTTCTATAGAGATATATAAGAAATGTTCTTTTTTGCCTGTCAACAGTTTTACAATTTCTAGAAAAGGTAATACAAACTAAGAAAGCATTTGGAAAGGAAATTTTGGGCACTTTTCTTAGCTACAAAACTCCCATTAACATTAGAATTGAAGCCATGTGGTTAAAGCCATATATATCATGATGGTTTATAAAATGGTAATGCCTATTCTAAATGGTCTATATCTCTCTATTGTGTGTCTTCACATCATGGTACATTCTTTATTACATTTGCAGTGAAACAGTTATATTATTTCAATACAATAGAAAGATATTGCTACTACTTGTAATCTTGATAGATGACATGAAGAAATAAAGTGTTGTAAGCCTTTTGGTAATTAGCATAGTTTGGTAGCTGGTGAATTAAAAGTACCAGAGTATGAAATGTCTGTTATAACTCAAGGATGCATGCTGTGGCCAGACTCATTACTATCAGACTGAAGAGATGAATAAATGAGTGATGAACAATGCTGTGTAATTAGAAGATATTTTTCATTATCTGTAACTGGATCACTATAATACTACATAATGCATCACTGAATACTCTATTACTTTTTTTTTCCTTTTGCTTTATTACAGTATCAGAAGATGAACATTTCATACTCTTGGTATTTTGATGTACTGGCTTAACTGAGTATGTCTTTACTGATGCCATTGGGCCACATTTGGAGGCAATATTTAAGTGCTATCAGCTACGCTTTGGTAAGTAGGTTTAAGAGATTCTATGGGAGTTGAAGGGAAACTAAATTAGTGTAATATACACAATGAGGAGGCTGGAAGAAGGTGTAAGTTACATCATCTTAGACTCCCTTGGACTTATTTAAACTCTCTTCTGAAATTGATTCATTGCAGTTTTGCCTGATTACATCAGTGACAAATTATCTTCTTTGTCTGATGATGACAATGCTAAAAACATAGAGCTGATTTTCACAGAGTTGTTTAGTTACTTTTCCCCATATAAAAATATTGCAACATTCTACTAGTTGAAAACATAGTATCTTACAATAGTGTAACTTCATTGCTTTGTGTGACAACCTTCACATTTCTACAGGGGTAGAATATACACATTGTATTTTGATTAACACAATTATAAGAGATTAAATAAAATCTGACAAACTATACCAAAGCTAGAATGTGAACATTGTTAGTAGGGGCAATAATTACCCTAGTATTTTAAAACGCCAGTTAACTCATAAGCAAATGGCATTTTCCAGACTCCCAACCAAATGAATGCTTAGAAAACATGTAATAATATAAGAATTATAGCTTACTCTGTGAGATGAATTTAACCTATCTGTTAACTGAGGGTCTCTTGCTTTCTTAAATTGGAGAACATGGTCATCCGTATGTAAAGGGATACATTTGAAAAGGCAATCTAATCCTCTGGTCAGTGTTTTGAAAGGTGGCTCTTTTATCATCAAGACCACACTAGCTCAAGCACACCATTATTTTATAAATGTGAATTTAGCAGAGGCACTACAAGTAACCCAATTAAAAACTCAATATATTTATCACCTAGCTCAGCAATATGCAGTGTGATAGTCTTCTTGCTGTCTCTTGTGAACAAATTAGAAGTGTCATTTCAAACCATTTATAGTACTACTGACAGGTGTTTTTTTTTTTTACCATATTAAAACAAACACTGCACAAGTTTGATGTATATTGAAAGCATTTAGAAACTGAATATTCAACATACCTTCACTCCCCCCATTGCTATCTGTTTTGTATGCTGTATCTTTTCTGGAGAGGTGGGAGAGGTTGTCAGTGTCACCAAGATGAATAGGATCTCCTTTTCCTTTTCGGGAATGAAATTAGTATGAACTGGCACAATATGAAGACTGATGATTTTCAAGTGCATTTAGGACATATATAGATATAGATATAGATCTATGATCAGCACCTTGCAATACTGTCTCAAACATACCACTGAGGAATTAGAACCTAACAATGGATAAGGAGGAAATGAGGACAGAGCATGATCAATTCCAGAGATTTTTTTCTATGAATCCTATGAATCCTATTTGCTCCATTTATTATGCATTAATTCTTTATTATTAATTTTTATTATCATTACATTTATATTGTGATAATACTTACAGGTCAGCTAAGCTGTGCCTATTACTCAAGATATTTTTTACGGCTACAATCTGATTTGTGGGGGATGGCCCCAGTGGCGGTCCCCAGCAATGCCTGAGGCAGAATGTCTGCAGGAGCTCTGAATAGGGTTGTGATGCCC
Source organism: Terrapene triunguis (assembly GCF_002925995.2). NCBI lineage: Eukaryota > Metazoa > Chordata > Testudines > Emydidae > Terrapene > Terrapene triunguis. Next base: position 11,357,497 of record NW_020664369.1, read on the forward strand.
TTTGAATGGCTGTAGCATGGACATCCTATTTTAGCACAGCTGTATTGGCTGGGGCAGAATAGCAGTAAGGTCTACGCTCCTCCCTTTGGAGAGGAAGGGGTGTCCAGCACTATTCAACTTAGAATTTTGTGTGCTGGGAGCACAAGGCCTGAGACTGTGGATGCCCCTGGGGCATGTGTTCAAGGTGGGGAGGGCTTCTTGAACTCTTTCCTTTCTTTTGTACAGGCATGCAGCACTTGCTCCAATCTAGTCTAAAAAGTACAAACCTTGTTTAGTTCTAAACTGTGGGCCAAAAACTGTCCCCAGTTGTCCCCTGTACTTCTTAGCAGACTAGAGCCATTGATCAAACATCAATGTTTATGTTCCTTACTCATGATCATTCTAAGTTTTGAATTCTGTACATTCATAAACTTCAGTCACAGCATGAGACACCCATGCAGATACTCCAGTTGCAATGGTGGTGCTTTCAAAGTTGTTCCTAATAGACTGTTCTCTCCATTCATCCTTGCAGCATGTGGCCAGTGTTTTTCCTCCTTTTAAAATGCCAGAAGGAAATCATCTAAGGCTTGGTCTACACTTACCCCCCAATTCGAACTAAGGTACGCAACTTCAGCTACGTGAATAACGTAGCTGAAGTCGAAGTACCTTAGTTCGAACTTACCTCGGTCCACATGCGGCAGGCAGGCTCCCCCGTTGACGCCGCGGTACTCCTCTCGTCTAGCTGGAGTACTACAGTCGACGGCGATCACTTCCTGGTTCGACTTATCGCGTCCAGACAGGACGCGATAAGTCGAACCCAGAACTTCGATTCCCAGCCGCCGAACTAGCGGCTGGGTGTAGACATACCCTAAGTGAGCAGTGTTTTCTCTTTATTATAAGTTCATAGTTAGGCAGTTGCTTGAGCCCTTTAAACAATGGGATCCACAGTATTTTTTCTTAATTAGAGGGAAAGCACTGAGAGAAAACATATATATATATAAGCTTACATCAGGTTCAAGGGGAGTAGATTGGTGGTGTAAATCTTTTCTTACTTTTCTGGAAACCAGATTATATTCAACTTGGAAAGAATTAAAGTGTCTCTTTTTTTTACTAGTAAAAAGGAAGTATTTGAAGCTGTATTTAGCTCCCAGGCTCACACCCTTATTCCCCTCACATACCTTTTCCTTATGATACTTAGTACTTATATAGAACTTTTCATCTTAAAGCACTTCACACACATTAACGAATTAATCATCATAGCATCCCTATCAGGTTACCACGAAAAAAAACTCGATCTCTGTCAGCACTGGGAGGACCTCCATCGAGACAGTGAAGCCTGCAGCCAATACGTACTATAATCAATGTCCCCTGTAGTCTGTGAGAAGCTGGACTGATAATCAGTATAAAAACTTAAAGCAAAACACAGAGCTATGCAAAACGCAGAGTCTCCTGTGCATAAATGGTGTGTGCTTAGAGTGTGTGCCTTATGGACAATAATGTTCAAAAGTTTTCAATCTGTGTCAGTCAATCTCTATTGAATGACTATGGAAATTGTTAATCAGGATGTTGTCTGAGGCTGCTAAGCATTACAAACTTTTCAGTATGATATAATGCAAGTTCATTGAGCAACTTTATGTAATCTAATTGCCTCAGATCAATGTTTATACATATTATTTTCTATCAACTCCCTATGTCCTGTAGGCTAGATCTGGGTTGCTTGATGCTTTTACCTGGACCATCGCTCACTCATCCTACATCTTGCCTGCTGCTTGTTCTACACTACATATCAAAAGAGGTAGCTGAAGCCTGGAGCTTTGTCTACATTACAGTATAATCATGTTGTAATCTGTCTTTATCAGAACATGGTAATGAACACAACTGTAAATTGTAGTGTTAACGAGGAATAAACATTTGTTCTTTGACTTCACTACAATTTACAATTGTGTTACCTCGTGTTAATGAACATAAGCTACTCCACAATTGGCAATTGTAGTGCAGAAGAGGAGGAGATGGGTTTATGCCTGGTTAGACACAGTCAGCTGAGGACCATCACCCTACCACAGAGCTGAGTGCTATTTCATGGTATCACCTATTTCTGCTGCCGACGGGGCTTGTCTTCCTGCTGCAGAGCAGTGGTTACCTCAGTGAGGCCCTTGCAGCTCCAGAGCGAGAGCAGTGGCCTCTTAATTGCTGCCACATTCACTGAGCCTCAGTGGACCAGGCTCAAAGAGCTACTTTCCAGACCTACTGTCCTCTCCATTCATAGCTCTTGTTCCTTTGCAAACACCTTGGATTACATTGGCATCTGTAGACTTTATTGAAACTGTGACTTCATTACCAATAACCGAGCACAATAAAACAGTACGCTAGACTTGCTATAACTACAGAGAAACCACAAGGGGTGCTCTCTCACTTTTTCCAGTCTCCTATTTATACTGTCAGGTTCAGAGAAGGAAATCCACCTCCCCACACTCACCTGCAAGCAAAAGTGAGCCCATTTCAGAGTAAAATTATCACAAATTTTAACAATTTTTTACAGTATAAAATATATATTTGAGGATCCAAATTTTATAAGCATTTAATGCAAAAACAGCCAGTTCACAAAAATATAAATTTAATTTCATTTAATTTAATTAGGAAATGCACTTGTATTAAATGAAAGTTTTTCATGAAGATTTCCATCAAAAATAAAAATGGTTATTGTCACTCCACTCCCTAGGCCACCAAAATTACAAGAGATAACAATCAAAGCTTTAGTGTACCTAGGAAAGGCCCTTTAAACTATAATGAAGATGTATTTTTAAATTAGTTACCTTTTTGATTAAAACAAAAATAAGGTAAATACTGTTTTTTCCCCCCTGCTCATTCACAAAACTGAGTAAACGGTGTATTTTCACAGGGCTCGTTAAACAGGGATATATTCCAAACTGAGAAATAGACAAGAAATAATGAGGACTAACTGGCAGTGCAATTTTTTACAGAAGCAATTCATCTTTTGTTATACCAAGATCCATGCCAATATCAAAAATGAAAGATAATTTTTCAATTTCAAAATCAAGTAGTTTAACTTTTTCTATTGGGCAGGTTAATTTGTTTGGGCTGGGGCAGGGGGTTGGAGTGCAGGAGGGGGTGCGGGTTGCAGGCTGTGGCTGGTGCTTACCTTGGGTGGCTCCCTGGAAGCAGTGACATGTCCCTCGGCTCCTAGGCATAGGCACGGCTAGGTGGCTCTGTGCGCTGCCTCCAATTGCAGGTGCAGCCTCCGCAGCTCCCTTTGGCCACGGTTCCCAGCCAATGGGAGCTGCAGAGCCGGTAATCAGTGGGGGGGAGCAGTGCATGGAGCCCCCATGACTACCCTCCACCTAGGAACCGAGGGACATGTCGCCACTTCCTGGAGCCACATAGAGCCCTGCGCCAATCGGACCATTAACGGCCTGGTCAGCAGTGCTGACCAGAGCCACCGGGGTCCCTTTTCGACTGGGTGTTCCAGTCAAAAACCAGAAACCTGGCAGCTGTACTTTCACCTCTGACCCTGCTTTTTTCTGCTGTCTAAAGATGCATTTGTTTAAATAAAAAAAATTTGAAGGTAAAAACATTGTGTATAGATACAAATATAAATATAAATAACATAATTAAATTCTCTCTGTGTTTTTCTCTCTCTACATCTACCTATGATGTTGTCTGTCTCTCTGTCCACCTCTCTATATTGAAATGATCCCTTTTCTTTTCTGTCACAAAATCCAATCTCTTCCCAATTTTGTTTCCTCTCCATCTGTTGGCATTTTGAAAAAAACAACAACAACCACACACACATGGAGGAATCACATTTAATAGACAGATGTCCTTCAGTTTAAACAACAGATGAGTTAGAATTCCAAGCAACTCAGTCACTGAAGAATATAATTACTATAGTATGAGAGTTCCTAGATGCCTCTTTAATTCCCTTTCATCCTCTGGATACAAATCTAACGGCTTTGCTTCTGACATGAAGGATGATATTTCTAATGTTCATGGCAAATTAATTCACTAGAGGAAGATGAGTGACAGTGTGCTGCCAGCGGTCATGACTTCTTATTCTGGTCTGCCATTTAACATGTTGTTATATTTTTTAATAAAAAGAAAACTTTTTCTCAGTTTTTGGCAACAGAATCCTCCTGAGAAACTTATTTGTCTGTTTCTGTTTATATAGCAAAGGGTGTTAGAGCTGCAGAAATGATTGTTAACCATGCATAATTTTATGTGATCAGTTAAACAATAATAATATGCAGGCAACTCTAATATTGCTTCTTGCTGTAACAGCCTGTATTTTCCTTTATTATACCACTCTCCTTTACATACAGTGCATATATGCATTTACACCAGTGCCAAATAAAGAGGTCATCCTGTTTACACTTTTTAAATATTCATACAACATTAGCTTTATTCCAGTCTTCTGGAACTACTTTGATGTTCCAAGACTTGTTGAAAATCAACATTAATGGTCCAGAGAGCTCCTCAGCTAGCTGTTTTATAACTCTTGGATGCAAGTTTTCTGGGCCGGCAGATTTAAAAATATCTAATTGTTTTAGTTCCTCTTTCACATCCTCCTGAGATACTCGTGGAATGGAAAGAGTGTTTCATAAGATATGACGACTTCATCTGTTTTTTTCTCCCAAATACTGAACAGAAATATTTATTGAAAACTTCTGCCTTTTCTGCATTATTATTGATAATTCTATTGTTCCCATCTAGGAATGGAACAGTGCAATTGTTAGTATTCTTTTTGTTCCTAATATACTTTTAAAAAAATACTTATTAAAATAGTTATGAAAATATTGGACTGCAAATAAGAGGTTTCCACCTGAAAAGTTTGAGAAAAAATGGTTTATAGGATTAAGATATTGCAAACCAAACAGAAAGTGCTGTAAAAGAAAAGTCTTGCTATGGTTTATATGGGACTCTGAAGTAGAACGACTTCCTAGAATCAAATTATGTTTGGTTAAAGGTGGGATATTCACAAATGCTCAGCATTGACATAACTCTGCTTCCATCAAAGCCATTGGGAGTTGCACCATTGGGAGTTGCACCATTGGGAACAAAGTTAGGTCAACAGTGAACACTTAAAACACCAGAAAGTGTGTCACAGATAACTATAGGCAAAGGGCCCTGTACTCATATATGCTACATGAATTATACATAAAGGATATCTCATAGGCAGGGTGTGGCAGTCTGTATACCTAGGTTCACCCTTTTTATAAAACTACAATGGATTTTGTACAAATTATACCCTGTAAAGTATAATTTGAAAACTCATAATTGGTGATCATTATTGTCCTGGTAAAATATGTGTGGCAAGACTGCATGTAAGGTTATAAAATTCTACTTTATGAGTTTACAAAGACATATTCCAAATCTGGGAAAGCAGCCACACACCATATTCTCAAAAAACAAAAGGCAAACTGACACCTAAGCCAGGTATCAACAAAATCAAATGGACTGTCACCTAGCTAAGTGGCCATTCTTCTGCATGAAAAAAAGTCTGAGTGAGAAATGTACATCTTGGCAAAGAAATAGCTGGAGGTTCCCATCTCCACAGACTCTATGTCTCCTGATCCTCAGCTGTATATGATTTTCAAAGAAAAAGAGAACTATAAGAAAGAGGAACAGATGCTCCAAAATATCTCTCCCTTCATCTCTTCTCATAGCATCAATAACACCTGAAGGACATGGGAAGCATCACTGGACTGAGGAGGGGTCCTAGCTGATAGGAATTCAGCCAGTAAAGTTGCTGAAGCATGTGATGAGAGAAACGTTTGCTTTGAATTCTTTTAGCTTGTTAAGTTAGGTATTAGTTGCATTTTCCCTTTTATTTCTTTGTAACCAAATTCTGACTTTTATGCCGCATGACTTGTAATGACTTAAAATCTATCTTTCTGTTGATAATAAACTTCTTTTCTTGTTTTATCTAAACCAGTGTGATTGGATTTAAGTGTTTGGGAAACATCATTTGAGATAACAGGATTTGTGCATATCATTTACTATTAATAAAATGATGCAGTTTATATGAGCTTTTGTTGTCCAGAAGAGAGCTGGGGGTTACAAAATGCATATTTCCGGGGAAAAGTCTGGGACTGGGAATTTGCTGGGAAAAGTCTGGGACTGGGAATCTGCAGTGTAATTCAAGAGTGGCTGCTGACAGCACTCTGACAATATAGCTGGGAGTAATTTATATGCTGGAGATTGTGTGTGAGTAGACCAGGGAGTAGAAGCTCTGACAGCAAAGCAGTGTAAAATGCACCACAGGGTGGAGAATAGAGGGGACATAGCTGTTCAATAATCCAGCTTGTATCCTGGGTAATGTCACACAGGGACAGCAGCAGCTCCATCTCTTATCAGGTTTGCCAGACACTTCCCATTATAAGACATTATTTTCAGTTGCTTATAACTTTGCCAAGCTTTAACCATTTGAGCTGAAATTTTCCAAGTGCTTCAGGCTCAACTTTTTTTTTTTTTTTTTTTAAATGTCAGCTAAACTCTCCAGCCATTTACAAGAATGAGGCTAGGGAAATACATATTGTTTTGCTCATGTTAAACAATCCTGCTGATCTTTTCTTTGAAAAGCTCTTCACTCCTACGCTTTGTAGCAGGGATTCGAAAATCCTTATTCATTCCCAACGCAGGTCCATTCTATGCATTGAATGGGACAGGGATGCTGTGGAAAAAGTAGTATCTGATCATATTATTAAAGCCTGTATCATAATGTGTATGCATGGGGATGCATTACTTCTGGGATTTCCCAACTTCTGAGAATTTAACTTGCAACCTTAAAAATGTTCTTTTAATGTGTCTGTGCATGTGTGTGTAATATATAAAATATTCTAAAAGTTTGCATGAATACTACACAGAAAACCCAAGAAATTTACCCTTCCTCCAGACACAGGGACACTAGGCTGTCATGTATACCTTGGATTAATAAACATCCCCCACACTCTGCCTGGTCCTACAGCATAATGCTTCCTGATATATAAAACGGAGCATGCCATAGCACTCAGGCACATTAATTCTGTGATCTCTGTGGGGGACATTTTCTTTCTTCTCCCACCTTTTCTTTGGAGCTGCAGTGGAGGCTTGAAGGGAGCTCTATCACAGGTTGTTATTTAGTATGTTTCCTCACTGCATGTAGTAAACTGTTGTGGAGTATTCTTATCAAGTAGTCACTGTGTCCCACCTATTATATAACTGAATTTGAATATTAAAAGTTAATCTTCTGCCCAGTGAGTACATGAAAATTGTTTTAAGTAGGTTCATTTACGATAAAATCTACAATGCCATTAAAGGAAAAACTAAGGGCTGGTCTACATGGTCAGACAGTGCACAACAAGCTGGAGTACAAATCTACAGCACACTAGCATGTTGCACACTAACTTTCTATGTGGACTGTGCTACTGTGAACTAAAATTTCCCTAGTGTGTAATAAAGGTTGACCTACCTCACTATGCTCTAGGGAACTTTTAGTGTGTGGTAGCAGGGTCCACATGGACAGTTACTGTGCAGCAGGCTAGTTGTATATTCACACACTGGCTTGCACAAGCCTGGCACAGGACAGTTCTCTAAGCAGAGAAGAGGTTGCCAATAATGATCTACTCTGGCCTCCGAGATAGGATGATCAGAATTGTCACAGCATTAGCCCATCTTCTCCTGGTAGGTTTTTTGGGTGACTCAGTTAACACTTCAGGTTGATTTTATTTTCTGAAACAGGTCTGAGTAATGACAAATAGGTTACTGAAACCAAAAGAAGGGACCATTCTCTTTTTATAGTGATGATGAGAAGTAGTAGGATTAAAGTTGCATTTGAATATGATGACTACGCAGCATCAGGACACTGCAGGAAATCTTTCAATCGAGGATAACCCTAGTTTGGAAACCTCAGACCCATTCCTCTCAGAGAGGACTGTGACAAATGCTCTGGGTATACCAGTTTCTCAAACATACATACCTATATAACATTGTAAACAGATGATCCAGTTTTCATGCAGGTGAGGGAGATTAGCGAAGGAAAGGGAGACTGCAGAGTGAACAATGTGAAATACAGGAAATATTGGAGATGTGACAAAATCTTCTGGAGGAGAAAGATGGATCCCAACAGTACCTAGGGAGAAAAGCAGTAGTGTATCTTAAAAAACTGCTGTGGAAAAAACAACATGAAATTCTGCTTTGGTTAATCAATATCTAAACCATAAAAGAGTATGTGTGGTCTGGAAAATCAGCTTTTCTTTGACTTGTCCAATTGTCCAGAGAACCTATATCCATCTTAAAAGCAGGGCAATGACCTTGGGAAATTTCATTATCTATTTTATCACAAATATCTTCAATTATCCTTGTCTGCAACCTCATAATCTTACATATCTGCCACTAACAAATACTTTTCTCTCTCCTTTGGCAGATACATATATTATTGATCATTTTCTCTCTCCATTTTGTAGATATTCATTGTTTACCTTTTTCACATTATGCTTTCATTACCACCTGTAAATTCTTAGCTCTGCAGCTCAAAACTCACTAGGATACCAAAGCTTTCATACTGTATTATGGCTCTCATTTTGCTAAGCCTGTATGAACACACAACACAAAGCTAGCATTCAGATGATTAGAAGAGCACAAATGGTTTGATCTGTGCCTTAGGAAGAAATGTACACCTAGCCGTATCATTCAGATGTTTCACAGTTCATTATACATTGGACCATGATGTTTAAACTGTTTGGAATGACTCTGGGTTTTATTTTTTCAAGAGTTGCAGATTCAATGTCCCTTAACTAATACCTTCTCCCTGACATATAAATAATGTTCTGCTGTCTGTAGCTATTGTGAATTCTTAAGTACATTTTCTCTTACTTTAGAGTTTGTATTGCTACTATCAGAAATATTAGGCACAATCTAGTGAGGTGCTGAGTGCCTCTTATGAGATGCTGAAGAGTATTCTACCCATACTTAAGTCAATGTGTGTGGAGCATGATCACTGCTTTAATGGAATGAGCCCACATTCAGCTACTAAACATTTACTGGTCACAGTCATAACCTATACAATATCTGATTAAAGCCATACAGTGTTTAGAGAATTCATTTAGAAATTATGAAAACATAGTATATTGCACCATATCAGCAAAATGGTCCATACTGTAATAATGGGCATGTGGAGGTGGGTGGGGGAACCTCAGAAGGGCACAAGCAAGTAGAGAATATAGAGCATAAACAAATGGTAACAAAGTTCCATCATAAATTGACTACCCTTTATTTTCTAGCAATTGGCTTGTAATGCATATCACCATGTGATGGCTAAAAATATTTTGAAAAATACTTCAGGTGACTACAAATAATGTGATTTATTATTATTTGCATCATGACAGCACTAGAGGTTCCAATTGAGTTTCCTTATGCTAGGTGCTGTACAAACACACAGTAAAAGACATTCCCTGCCCCGAAGAGTTTGTCATCTGAAGTGAACATTATTATCCTCATTGTACAGATCGGGTACTCAAGCATACAGAGATTAAGTGAACTTCTGAAGCCACACTGGAAGTCTGTGTCTGAGCCGGGATTCAAAACAAGATCTCTCATGCCACAGTGGGATTCATAATGCCCCCCCCCCACACACACACACATACATACACATTCTGTAGGGGTATGTGTGTGTAGGGGGGGGTGAATCCCACTGTGGCTTGATCTAGGGATTTAGGCACCTAAAGTGGAGGATAGGCATATAAATCCTTTTGTGAATCCAGCCCTTAGTGTTTATGAAAATACTTTCTGAGCCATCTCCTCAGTGGTGTAAATCAATGTAGCTTTAGTGAAGTCAATGAAGTTATGATAATTTATAGCAGTGAGTATCTGGCCCTCTATTTTCAGAGTGATGTAAAAACAAAACAACTACATCCCTGAAAAGTAGGTAAATGTTAATATTAAAGCTGGTCAGAAATTTGCTGACAGAAAAGCCATCTATCAGAAAATATCTTTTCATTGAAATCTGAAGGAATGTGTTGAGTTTGATGAAATTTTGAAGGAAACCTGGCAGGTTTCTGAGGGAAACTCACCTAGCTACCTGACATCTTGCCAGTATGGCTACCCAGCTTCTTGGCAGGCTCTCACGAGGCTCTCATAGATCCTAGGCTCTGCAGTTTCCCATGCTCTCCAGCATTTCACCTGATGGGCTACCAGGCAGCCAGGACTCCTTAGCTTTCCTGGATGGAAGAAAGCATATTTAATTTTGGAAAGACTGAAACATTCTCATGGCAGGAACATTAGAGTCTTTCAAAAGCAAATTATTATGGCCTTCCAGTTCCACAATTTTTGAAGCATTTTTTATTTCTGTCCTTATTTGAGATTACATTTTCCCCAAAACTCAACATTTTTTGTCCATTTCCCTGCCAGTTCTAATTCATATCTCAATTTTTCAAGACAGACACAGTAAGACGCATCCAGGATGTGGCCCAAAGGCCAAAAAAGAGCAAACAGACACTTTTGCATGTTCCTGAGGTGCACACACAGAATGGCCCTAGTGTTAATGCAGCTCATATATTTGCATATGCACAAACCTTTTTTCACACACATAGCCCAGACTTAAACACTGGACACTTTGCAAACATCAAATCTGGGTACTGAAAACTTTTTTGAATGTAGGCCTGTGGGTCCTGCTCATAGTAACTAGTACAGCTGGGATTACAACTACTGAAATTTGGGCTCTTGTGGATGTGTTCATTCTACTTGACCACACTACTTACCAAATGAAATACAGCTTGATGATCAACACATTTCACATTCATATGGAAATGCTGTTTGGATTTGGTTTACATTTAGATAAAAGAAAGGGAGGCCAACAGGCCTTAACATAATAAGCCTTTGTATGTACAATGTGCAATGATTACGCTGGCTAGGGTTTTAACTTACCACTGTACTCCAAAAATGGAAAACTCCTTTGCAGGAGAAGGGTCAGGAACTGAGTGCAATGGAAGAACAGCCACTGGGATAATGATGATCATTATGGCTCTGTACCTCAAACTAGCTGATCGTATTGTTTTTTTCATAAAGGCAAAAAGAAAACATAAAGAAGAAAATGTAGCTGTAGGGATTAAGACTGCAGCCACTCTTTTCCTTTGTCTTTATATCCAGTTATCAGTTCCAATCTATTTTCAATAGGCTCTGTGGATACTGGGAAGGTATTAAGTACAAAGTATAGCTTTTTTCCATTCCTGCTTTCCTAGCTACCTGTTAGAATGTTCTTCCAAACCACATTCTTGTAAATACAATGATCAAGTGGTGGAAAGAAACCCCTCCCCAGCCATGACACATACACATTCCCTCAGGGTCACGTTTTATGTATCTTAGTTGAGAGGTACTATCACCAACAGCTCTATTCCGCAAACCCTACTTGCAAAGGGCTTCATTCAGCTCCCATTTAAGCCAATGGCAAAACTCCCATTGACCTCCATGCAGTGGGATCATACCCACAAACACACCCATTGAAGTCAGTTGGACTGTTTGACTTGTATAAGATTTATTCACATGATTAAGGATTTGAAGGCTTTCCTGGAGAGCTATGTTATATATTACTGTGGAGAGCTCTCTCTTTTGTTATATCCTTAAGGATTCTGAAGCAAGTTAGTGATACTTCATTTACACTTACATAACATCCTTGTTAGCTCTGTCGACTCCTATAATTTCACATCCTTTAATTTTCTTGGTAGTTACCATTAATAACTGGCTTTTGGTTCTTCATTACATTCTTAAGCATTCTATTCTTGGTAGCTATCTATATAATTACAATACATGAAACAGTACAACGATGTTATCATCTTAGCAATATTAATAAAATATGTATGGAGTGTTTTAATGAGCACGAACTTAAATCAGCCATACTCTTAACAAGAACAAAGCTATAAATATTTCATTTTAAAAGATTTCTAACTATCTTGCCATATGCATTATTTTAAATTCAAGATTAAAAAAATAGGACAGTTTTAAAAGATGTACAGTATGTATGTATATACATAACACAAGAAACTATTGCATGTTGAGGTTGAAGATAGGGCTGAAAAAATTGTAAGTATTTTTTGTGAACATTTTTTATTTTATTCAAAGACTTTTTGGTTGAAAAAATGATTAAAAATTTTGACTATTTTTAATTACAGATTTAATCATTAAAAAGCAAGGAAATGCAAAAGTTATGTTTTGCACAAATTGAAGTGAGGACACATGCTGAAAAATGACTTTGGATAATTTTTTGTTTCAATGAAAAATTAAAAAAAAAAAAAAACAGAATTTGTAACAAAGTATTGACAGTGACGTTATTAAAATGTAGATATCTGAGGATACCATTGTGGACATCCTATGGGACAAGGCCAAGATTGACTACTTGCTGCTGGCTCTTGATACCGTCCTGATCCCTCATATTTTATTCATCCTGAGGGGATCTGCCATGGCAAAGGTTCCTCTCAACAAGGCAGATAACATCAAAAGGCTGTTGGTGAAGAAGTGTATGTACCTCCCTCAGGAGGCCGGTAATGAACTGTTGTACATCTCACACACACAGGGTGGTGCCAACGTCCTTTGAATGGGTGATCTGTGTGACATTGTGGCTATCACTCACACATTCTGTCTTTTGACATGCCTGAATGCTATGGTGAGGAACATTGTGGTGAGTGCTGTGCATGACGTAATCAGGAAGCGAATCACCAGGATCCCTTCCAGCCAAGATATTGCCACCTACCTGAGCAGCTCCCTGAAGGTGAATTTGGAAGAGATGGGTGAGACTTTGCTTCACTTTGGACTCATCCCTGCAATGCTACATGATGGCTGGAGAAGTGTATCAGCTGCCAATGGATGTGGTCTGAAGAATGTCAGGAGCTGGGAGTCCTGATGGCACAGGTCAAGAACACTGAGCATACAATCATTACTCCAAGAGCGAGGACCATACTCAAGAGTACAGTGAAAGATGCTGTCATTGGCAATAAGTGGAAAACCTGAGACGGAAGTGTGACCAGGGCAAGGCTTTTGAGGTGACATGCAATGAGATGCCCACTTCTTCTCCAGGGGCATACTCACCTGATTTGCTGTCTGGAGATTCATACACAGGGCCTGGCTCGATTGTGTCTCACTGAATGGAGCCATCCGCTACAGGAATTGGGACAAGCAATGCAGAAAGTGTGACTGTGCTAATGAGATGCTACCCCATGTCTTCTGCAGCTGCACACCCCACTCTGTCATGTGAGGCTGCACCACAACATCATCCAAGACTGCTTAATCAAGGCTATCCTACTACCCATGGAGAAGGTTGCCATGAACTCCACTGTCCCTGGAAAAGAGAGTCAGCTGTGACTAGACATTGTCAATACTAATGAGGAACAGAAGAGGGTCATCATGGTGGATGGCAAAGTTCCTTTTGAGAACAGAACCCTGGTCTTCCCCGATGTCGGAGCTTGAAAAGTGGAGTATTGTGTACCCCTGGCTGACACCTTGAGATCCAGGGATTACAAGGTTCAAACACATGCACTGATCATGGGAGCCTTGGGCTCCCAGTAACGAGTGAGTACTATGGGAATAAGGAATCAGCCAGCACTATGCCTGGCTGATGTGCTGACACATGGTGTTGGACACCAGCAGGTGGTCACAGGGCTGGCTCTAACTTTTTTGCCGCCCCAGGCAAAAAAGAAGAGCACCGACGCCGTAACCCCCCCCCCCCCCGCCCCCGAGTGCCACGCCAAGCCGCCCAAACCCCCGGAGCGCCACGCCACGCCGCCAAAGCTCCCGCCCCTCCCCCCAGCGCCGCCGAAACACCCCCCACACTGCCCAGCCGAAACAAAAACAAACAAACAAAAAAAACCCTCGAGCGCCGCCCCGACGAACAAAAAAAAAACAAAAACAAAAAACACGGCAAGCGCCCCCCGCCATCCCAACATTGGCTGCCTAAGGTGCCATCCCAAGCACGTGCTTGGTCAGCTGGTGCCTGGAGCTGGAGCTGGCGCTGGGTGGTCAAGGGACATTCATATCATTGGATGTCTGCAATACCAAGAGAAGTGAGCTACAGTGCCAATGAGAAGCAATGATGGGAAAGTAGCTGAAATTCTTCTCTAGTGGACCATATTTATTCACAGATAACCTACCTTAAACTCTCAATTATTTAGAGATAATGTGCACTCATTACTGTTTTTATTTTCTGCAAGCTGCTCCTAGTATAACTTCCCATGAGTGATGGTACCTGATTATTTGCATACTGATATTTAAATTGGGCTGTTAAATTTATTCACCCTAATTTGGTATATTGCAGATTATGTACTATATCCATTTTATGACTTTTTAAAACAAAGTTGCTACTTTTGGATAATTTAAGCATTATACCCAGGTGAATAGAAACTTTTTCATTAAGCCATGCTTTAGATAATTTTAACATATGCTTTAATATAATGTGATAGAAATATTGCACTGGGGCTGCAATGCTGCTTTCCAGCAAGAGGTATAAATTTATTTCTTTAAGTAAAGAATTAGATAGAGCTGGGTAATCAGATTGGCATCTGAGGCACAAAAAGGATTAAGGGATTTGCCAAAGGTCACACAAGAAGTTTGTAGCTGAGCCATAAATCAAACCCAAATTGCTTCAGTCTTAGTTCAGTAACATAACAACAAAATCATTCTCCCCTTCCTTCACTATTTATAGTAAGTGGCACAGTACACTAGTTCAGAGGTTCTCAAACAGGGCTGGGTGGGCCCCCGGAGGGGAGCACGGAATGTATTCCCTGAGGGGGGCGTGGAATGTATTCTGAGGGGGAGCATGAGAAGTTTTAGGGGGGGAAATGTTCTGCACACATTTTACCCCAGCAATGAATAACTAGCAACGTTTATTCCTGCAGACATATCAGGTCCTGAGATGGCGCTGTGCATTTTGATGGATTTTTGTTACACTTGCATAGCATTATTCAAAGTTATAGAATCATAGAACCATACGACTGGAAGGGACCTCAAGAGGTCATCTAGTCCAGTCCCCTTCACTTCCCAGTGGCTGCAGTTCGCTGTTCCAGGCCAATGGGAGCTGCTGGAAGCGGCAGCCAGTACGTCCCTCGGCCCACGCCGCTTCCAGTAGCTCCCATTGGCCTGCAGCAGCGAACCACTTGGAGCCGCGATCGGCCGAACCTGTGGACGTGGCTGGTAAACAAACCGGCCCGGCCCGCTAGGGGCTTTTCCTGCACAAGTGGCGGAACAAGTTTGGGAACCACTGGTCTAGACTATTCCTGACAGGTGTTAGTCTAACCTGCTCTTAAAACTCTCCAATGATTCCATAACTTCCCTACGCAATTTATTCCAGTGCTTAGCCACCCTGACAGGAAGTTTTTCCTATTGTCCAATCTAAACTTCCCTTGCTACAATTTAAGCCCATTGCTTCTTCTCCTATTCTCAGAGGTTAAGAAGAACAATTTTCTCCCTCCTCCTTGTAACAACCTTTTATGTATTTCAAGCATGTTATCATGTCCCCTCTCAGTCTTCTCTCAAACTCAGTTTTTTCAATCTTCCATCATAGGTCATATTTTCTAGACCTTTAATCATTTTTGTTGCTCTTCTCTGGACTTTCTCCAATTTGTCCACAGCTTTCCTGAAATGTGGCTCCCAGAACTGGACAAAATACTCCAGTTGGGGCCTAATCAGCGCAGAGTAGAGCGGAAGAATTACTTCTCATGTCTTGCTTACAACACTCCTGCTAATACATCCCAGAATGATTTTTTTGCAACAGTGTTACACTCTTGACTCATATTTAGCTTGTGGTCCACTATGACCCCCAGATCCCTGTCCATGATACACCTTCCTAGGCAGTCATTTCCCATTCTGTATGTGTGCAACTGATTGATCCTTCCTAAGTGGAGTACTTTCCATTTGTCCTTATTGAATTTCATCCTATTTACTTCTGACCATTTCTCCAGATCATTTTGAATTTTAATCCTATCCTTCAAAGCACTTGCAGATCCTCCCAGCTTGGTATCATCCACAAACTGGGAGGGGTTGCCATTGTCTAAATCATTGATGCAGATATTGAACTCTGAATCACACTCAGAACAGATCTCGGAGGGACCCCACTCAATATGCCCTTCCAGCTTGACTGTGAACCACTGATAACTACTTTCTGGAAACGATTTTCCAACCAGTTATGTATCCATATTATAGTAAAGGGATCAGAAACCTGTGGCACACGTCCCATCAGGGGAATCCGCTGGTGGGCTGGGACGGTTTGTTTACCTGCTTGTCCACAGGTTCGGCCAACTGCAGTTCCCACTGGCTGCGGTTTGCTGTTCCAGGCCAATGGAGGCTGTGGGAAGCGGCGGCCAGCACATCACTTGTCCCGCGTCACTTCACTCAGCCCCCATTGGCCTAGAACGGCAAACCACGGCCAGTGGGAGCTGAGATTGGCTGAACCTGTGGACACTGCAGGTAAACAAACTGTTCCGGCCCGCCAGCAGATTTCCCTGACAGGCTGCATGCCAAAGGTTGCCGATCCCTCTTATTGTAGCTCCATCTAGGTTGTATTTCCCTAGTTTGTATATGAGAAGGTCATGTGCGACAGTATCAAAAGGCTTACTAATGTCAAGATATAACAATTCTAATGCTTCCCCCTCTCCATATGGCTTGTTACCCTGTCAAAGAAAGCTATTAGGTTGGTTTTATACAATGATGCTGACTGTTACTTATCACTTTATTATCTTCCAGGTGTTTTCAAATTGATGGCTAAATTATTTGCTCCATTATCTTTCTGGGTACAGAAGTTAAGATGACTGGTCTGTAATTCCCTGGGTTGTCCTTAGTTCCTTTTTTATAGATTAGAACTATATTTGCCCTTTTCCAGTCTTCTGGAATCTCTCCTGTTTTCCATGACTTTTCAAAGATAATCGCTAATGCTTCAGATACCTCCTCAGTCAGCTCATTGAGTATTCTAGGATGCATTTCATCAGGACCTGATGGCTTGATGATATCTAACTTGTCTAAGTAACTTTTAACATGTTCTTTATCTTTTTTAGCCTCTGATCCTACCTCATTTTCACTGGCATTCACTATGTTAGACATCCAATCACCACCAACCTTCTTGGTGAAAACCGAAAAAAATAAGTCATTAAGCACCTCTGCCATTTCCACATTTTCTGTTATTGTTCCCCCCCACACCCTAGGCAATGGGCCTACCCTGTCCTTGGTCTTCCTCTTCCTTCTAATGTATTTGTAGAATGTTTTCTTGTTACAGTTTATGTGTCTAGCTACTTTGATCTCATTTTGTGCATTGGCCTTTGTTAGGGTTCCTTTCCTACTCTGAACTCTGGGGTACAGATGTGGGGATCCACATGAAAGACCCCCTAAGCTTATTTCTACCAGCATAGGTAAAAAAATTCCCCAAGGCACACTTCATTTTTGTCCTTGGAATGGTATGCTGCCACCACCAAGTGATTAACAAAGAATCAGGGAAAGGACCACTTGGAGTTCCTGTTCCCCCAAAATATCCCCCCAAGCCCTTACACCCCTTTCCTCACCAATTGGTTACAAAGTGATCACAGACCCTGATGCTTTTCTGCCTTCTCTGCCTTCCCGGAGAACACACACAAAGTCATCCCCCTCACCTCACCCCACCCTACCCCCAAGATTTGAAAGTATCTTCTTTCCCCATTGGTCCTTTTGGTCAGGTTATTTGAGCTTCTTAACCCCTTACAGGTAAGGAGGAATTCTAGGCTACGCTTAGCTGTATGGTTATGACAGCCTTTCTAATTTTGTCCCAACATACTTGTGTTATTTGTTTATATTCATCCTTTGTAATTTGACTTAGTTTCAACTTTCTGTAGGACTCTTTTTGGAGTTTTACATCATTGAAGACCTCCTGGTTAAGCCAAGGTGGTCTCTTGCCATACTTCTGATCTTTCCTACGCAGTGGAATAGTTTGCTCTTGTGCCTTTAACAATGTCTCTTTGAAAAACTGCCAACTGTCTTCAATTCTTTTTCTCTTTAGACTTGCTTCCCATGGGATCTTACCTACCAACTCCCTGAGTTTCCTAAAGTCTGCCTTCTTGAAATCCATTTTCTTTATTTTGCTGTTCTCCCTCCTATCATTCCTTATAAAAATGAACTCTACCATTTCATGATCACTTTCACCCAAGCTGCCTTCCACTTTCAAATTCTCAACCAGTTCCTCCCTATTTGTCAAAATCAAATCTAGAACATCTCTCCTAGTAGCTTTCTCCACCTTCTGAAATAAAAGAAAATTGTCTCCAAAACATTCCAAGAACTTGTTGGATAACCTGTGCCCTGCTGTGTTATTTTCCAAACAGATATCTGAGTAGTTGAAGTACCCCCCCCCCACCATCAAGTCCTGTGCTTTGGATGATTTTGTTAGTTGTTTAAAAAAAGCCTCATCCACCTCTTCTTCCTGGTTAGGTGGTCTCTAGTAGCCCCCCAAACATGACATCACCCTTGTTTTTTACACCTTTTTTCCTTACCCAGAGACATTCAACAAGTCTGTTTCCTATTTCCATCTCAACCTCAGTCCAAGTGTATATGGGCTAGTTCGGCGGCTGGAGATCGAAGTTCCGAGTTCGATTTATCGCGTCTGGTCTAGACGCGATAAATCGAACCAGGAAGTGATCCCCGTCGACTGCGGTACTCCAGCTCAACGAGAGGAGTACCGCGGAGTCGACGGGGAGCCTGCCTGCCGCGTGTGGACTGCGTCTGAACCGCGGTAAGTTCGAAGTAAGGTATGTCGAATTCAGCTACGTTATTCACGTAGCTGAATTTGCGTACCTTACTTCGACTTGGGGGGTAAGTGTAGACCAAGCCTATATTTTCCCTTTTTCACTTCCTGTCCTTCCTGAGCAAGCTGTACTCTTCTATACCAATATTTCAGTCATGTGTATTATCCCACTAAGTCTCTGTGATGCCGACTATGCAATAGTTGTGTTTATTTACAAGCATTTCAAGTTCTTCCTGCTTATTCTCCATACTTATCACATTAGTATACAGACATCTAAGATACTGATTTGATTCCCACCCCCTCCAGTTCTGTTTTGTATCTCCTTTATCCCTGCTATAACAGCCCATGCTCCCCCCGACCCTTCTCCCAGGTCTCCATGTTTTTGACTTACCTGTGGACTTTGGTCATCTGCTGCCTTCATTGCCATCTGTACATTAATCCATTTGCTACGATGAGTTGTGCACATTTAATTTTAAGCATGGACCACAATCACAGTTTTGCTTTTGCTCTTATTACAATGGATTGTTGGCTCAGAAAAAACAACAACTCAGTTGAAAACAAAGAAGCTGAAACAGATTCAACTGAAGCACTGCCACCGCATATATGGGTTTATGTAGTTGTGTGCAAGGAGGGGGATCGTAAACTACTACAGACACAAAAAAGGGGGGGGCACAATCAAGTAAGTTTGAGACTCACTGCACTAGTTTGTAAAGAGCACTATTAGTTGGATTATAAAGAAGAAAGTGAGAAAAGAGATGGGTGGAAGATTAAGCTTTCTAACCCATTGCTTTTTTATTGTTTCAGTAACCATTTCAACTGGCAAAAAGTCAAAGTGAAAAGATAATTCAGACAAGAGATATATACACAGACTCTTCTCCTTGAACAGCTTAGTTGTGATGGGCATTTGTATATTGTGGTAAATCAGTGTCAGTGGCACCAGACACAGGAAAACTTCTAGCCAGCTCTGGCATACTAACCATAAAACTCCCATCATTATACTGTTTTCCATGCTGCCTCAGAATACATAGCACTTACTCACCTGAGCAATTTCATCTAAGTTAATGGGACTACTTATGTGATAAAGTGTTACTTAGTGTAAGGGCTGTAAAATAGGGCCTTGTGAAAGTAAAGGTTTCCTTGTTATCAGGCAGCTGATCATGTTTGTCAGGAATAGCAATGACAGCTAATGGCCAGTTCCATTAACCGTGAGGCATGTTCTCCTCTGGTTATACTCTAGACTCTATTTTTAAGGCTTTAAGAAAGTTGGGATTTTTTGGTTCAAATATTTGCAGCCACAGTTTGCAGTTTCTTAAAGTCGTTCAAGTTCAAATTCTAGAAATACACAAACACACACCCAATAGAAACAGGTGTCAGATATCAGTATGGCAGTAGGCAGACACTCTCTTGGGTGTCTAATCTCAGGCTTCCCCTCAACCTGTTTCCTGAGGGATGACAATCCCCCTTGAGTACCCCACAAAGAGCACCAGCCTTGGGTGCTCCAGCATGTCTTTCCAAGGCATGCAGCCTACCTTCCAAAGCCGGGCAGCAGCACAGAAGAGATGTTGTGTGTCCAGGCCAAATCTGAGTGAATGGAATTGTGACCTGGCCAATGGGGTTGCACTGCAACTCAAAACTGTGTCAATTCAAAGCGAACTGAAGTCAATGCAAAGACTTCTGTTGCTTTCAGTGGGTTTTGGATCAGCCCCTGGGTGATGAAAGTATGTGGGTTAACATACCTTTCCTTAGGCAGAAACCAGAGAATTAGTTTCCTGTCCCAAAACCATTCCCCAGAATGAGGAATATGGAACAAAAACGACCCCAGTGAAATGAAGTTAGAAAAGGGATCTCATGGGTTGTTGGCTGCTTTTGCTGGAAAGAAAGAGTGAAAAAGAATACATTTTAGAGGTGTTCCCAAGTATAGTAATATTTTAGGTTTATTTTATGCTGGGACAAATGAGTAATCAATAAAAGAACTGGTATGTTCTGACAAAGTAGGTTATATCTAGTCATGTTAACCAATACAGAAAGTTATTTAAACACATGAGTTCTATTTCTATGTAGAAGATCAATACAAGCTATCTTTTAAAAGTAATCCAGCTAGGCTCAGTCAGAGTAATAGCATAGTCTAAAATAGATGTAGCATCAGACTCAGCTAAGAAAAATGTTTTCCCCAGATCTGTTCTGCTTGCTGTTAAAAAATGGTTCTAAAAGTCTGAAGGTACTAAATATATTGAGCAAACTGAAATTTTATGCCAACAATGGAAGCATTCAAAGTGCACAGCAATATGTGTTTTCTCTCGTCATGCACTTTGCTCTCCTTGACTACATTTTTCTTTCTAATCCCATACATCAATCAATCTCCCAGTGTGTTTGCAAGTTTAATATTATTATATCCATGTTAATTTTTGCTGTTGCTCTCAGTACCAACAAGATTTTTTTTATTGCTGAAAACACATTTGCTGTATATAATTGATATAATAACACAGTGTGATGGGAAATTTCAGTGAGCAAAACTATTTATTCCCCACCTCTGGAGCATAATGAAGGAAAAAACTGTCTGATTTTGCTGAGATTGTAGTCTGGATCTCTCATTCCACAGAGTGGTGAAAATCCTAGGCTTCTGTACATTCATTTTATACTACTACTAATAATGTGATGGGTGAACTCCAAAGCATTAGGGTCAGATTCTCATTCCAGTATTAGTGACACAAAGAATGTAGCCATAAGTGATCACCAGGGAATTTCCCTCACAGAGGGGAAATCCCTGCTGGAATAAAGTTAATAGAGGCAGCAGCTGTACTAGCTGCCCTAACTATCCCTGATGGAGAAGGTGCGTCAGGGGTGAGGAGGTAGAGCTAACCCCATCTAACATCCACTGATGCAGACTCCATTATAGAACCTATGCCAGTGGCATAAGTAAGAGGAGTCTCTTGGTTGCTGTCTCTTTTGCTGTGGTGGCACAGACAGGCCATGGGAATCATAATCTCCCTTGGTCCCACTCTCTTGTCTATCGTGGTCCAAGCTGAGAGTTCAGCTGCTGGAGAAATATGGCCTGTAGAGTTCATGTTTGGCTGAGATAAGCATAAAAAGTTCAGTGGTTTTTATGACTTTCCCAAGTTTGCAAAAGAGGGCTAGAAATCTCACAAGAATAAACATTTTGATAGGATTTTTATACCCATGCATCCTGCTGTAATTAACAAGACCTCAGCCTATCCCATGGCATCATGGCATGGTATGATATATTGGTGATTCTAGAATGTGCTTTCAGTAGGGCACATATGATGTAAAACACACTGATAATAGACAATCTGGAAATTTACACAGAGCTTTTGCTTGTAATTTTCAACACTCCTGAAAGAGATTTAGTGCTGGACCTTTAACAACTAAGATTTCATCAGGCTGTATTATTCTTCCAGTACTAGCAATATTTGATGAAGCTGTGTGAGCTTCATTGCATTCTCAAAGGTCTAGTGGTTTCATGAACCTAAGACAATAGTAATGGGATTGATGGGAGCCATCAACTCATGATGTCATGTTTCTTTGCATTATTTAAATTTTGAGTTACTCCTACATAATTATATATTTCAGAATCAAGATGAAGCAATGCATTGACTAGATAGATGTCAAACTGTAACTGACAAATACATTTCATAGCAAAATATAGACAAGCTCTTAATTCTAAATTATGTAGAATATGCCACAACAAGAACTATGCCTGGCATTAACATAGTGGATAATGCTACGTTTGTATGCCATTACTGTGCACATATAATAGACAAATAATTATTCCAAATTACTTTCCATCCATAATCTACAGTGTATAGGAGCCTAAATTTGGCACTTAAAAACTTAAATGACCATGCAATGACAACCCAAGCTCAAATACAGTTCCTACAAATACAGATGCATTCTTTTTTAAAGGGAATTCTGTAGCTTTGTAATACTGTACCACTACCAAGAATACCAGCAAAATGAATAGAAAAATGAATAGAAAAAAACATTGAGTACCTGTTTTGCTCATTTTTGCCCATTATTGCTCCAGGTCAGGAAAGCATCCCTTTTCAGGACGGGCACTTGAATGTGCAGTTGGCTTTGAGAGTGTGCTATAGTCCCATCGGGATCGCCAATGATGATGATGAGTCTCATTGAACTCAATAAGACTTAAGCACATGATTAAAGTTAAACATGTGTTTATGTACTTTCCTGATTCAGGGAAATGATTCAATTATATAAGAAAATAAGTAGATTCACCAGATTTGATCAACATTATAGGTTGAAAACCTATAGTAAATATTTAAAAAAATTTATTTATTAAAAAATTGGGCTAGATCCTAGGCTGGCAGGAATGAGTATAGTTCCATTTAAGATAATGGAGCTATGCCAATTCACAGCTGCTGAGAATATGGTCCACTGAATGAAAATACTAGGGACAACAGAAAAAGGGGCTGCACCCATCTAACTGAGGCAGAAGTGAGTATTAGGTATTTATGTTTGAATCTGAGTGAAGGTTTCCCTATTTCTGTTTAAAAGAGCTACCCTTGTCAGTTTAAGTCATTTTAAATGTACGTCAGTGCCATTGATAAACATGATATTTATGATTATACCATTTAAGTACTGACACTGGCACAGGAGAGGGGGAAGTTGCATCACTGGAAAATTCTGGGACATGTGCTCCCAGAGATTGCAATTGCTGTGCCTCCCCTTAGAAAAATCCAGCATGAGATCCCCTCCTCAGCCAATTATCTCCATTGGATAGTGCAGATGGGGAAAGTGCTATCATCTCACCACCTTTCTTCCCTTCTTCCTCTTCCCTTTGGCAGTGTTGTATGCACAGGTGCCGGCTTCTAATTTTCCCCAGGGGTGCTCAAGCCCTGCTCAGCCCCAGACCCTCCTCCCACTCCACCCCTTCTCCCAAACCCCCATGCCCGGTCCACCCCCATCCCCACTCCACTCTTTTCCCCAAGGCTCCACCCCATCCCACCTATTCCTGCCCCCACCCAACCTCTTCCCCACCCCATTCTGCCCCGTCCCCCAAGTGTGCCCCATCCCCACTCCTCCCCCTCTCTTCCAGTGCCTCCTGCACGCCACTGAACAGCTGTTCTGTGGAGTGCAGGAGGCACCGGGAGGGAGGGGGAAGAGTTGATCAGCAGGGGCTGCATACAGGTGGGAGTGGGGGCTGGTAGGGGAGCTTGGATGGTGGTGGGTGATAAGTTCCCGCTATTTTTTTCCCTGGAGCACCCAAAGAGACAGTACCTATGGTTGTATGCCCAGGAAGGCACTAGTAAAAGAGAAGTCCATTTGATTTCTTTGCCGCTGTAGACCACTGTAGTTAGTCATTACTCTTGGACGTGAATATGGGTTTGGATTCCAAGTCCCTCCAAAGTTTTAGGGTGTTAAGATTGGATGTATGGTGTTATGTCCACCTCAGTTAGAACAGGGAATAAAAATCAACATGCCTGAAAATGAACAATGTTAATCACTGACAAATATGACATTTCTGTAGAGAAAATGGTGAGAAAATACAAAGTTCCAAAGTTCTGAAAATGTCCTCTCTTAAAAACAGCCAGAGGGAAAACTAGACAGGGCATCAACACCATTTTCTTCTCTCTCTGTTCACCCATCTTATTCCTTGTGAGAGCGTGTTCTTTATCTCACATGCACTGAGACACAATCAGCATCTCCCATGATATGGAGTGCTCTTATATGTTCAAAAGTTTGGTGCAAACATGTTTTGGTTTCACATGCTGCTTTGGAAAGAATGTGAAAAAAATAAAAGAAAGGAAGGACAAAGTGAATTCCTTTCAGGACCCTTTCCATATAGCCTTTACTCTCAGAAATACTGGACAGGTCTACACTAGAAACTTTTGCCAGTATAGTGCTGTTGGTTAGGGGTGTGACTTTTATGCAATCTTTATACTACCAACAGCCTTAGCATAGCCACAGTTGTGACAGCATACAAGAGTTTGTGTCCATTTTAAAATCAAGATCGGATATTTTTCTAAAATCTATGCTCTTGGAATTATTTTAGGAAAGTTCTATGGACAGTGTTATTCAGGAGGTCAGGCTATTAAAATGCATCCCAATATTGCTCCGCAAATTTGGTTCTGTGTCCTGACACCATTCGTTCTACCATACTTAGCTGCCTTTAAGTGATACACAAGGCTGAAGGACATTTGTCTACAGGAGGGTTTAAAGAGTTGCGCATTTCAGTGACTGTACATATTCCTGATTCTGACAAAACACCACAGTTGTTGATATTGATAACTGCTGAACCCACAAGTGAGTATGAATTTTGTCCTGTTGGGACTGTAATTTATTTCACTTATTGGGGCACAACATACTTTCTGTGGCCACAACTACTGAGAGCTTTGTATGTCAGCAACTATGTTCTTTTATATTTGATCCTATGGTGAGCCTTGCAGTTTTGCACTCCTCTTATGCTGCATACCCTTTTGTCCATACACTGTGCTTGCATGCTTTTTTAATGCATGTTGTGTCTTTGTGTTCTTGATGGATAAGGGGAAATTGGCCCATTATATTTAAATTTTTCATGTGAATGTGTGAGAATGAGAGAGAGGAAGAAGTAATTTTCTGGAAAAAGGATACTTTTCAATATAAGATATTACTTATTAAATTTAAGTTAGAAAATATTTAAATATTGAAAGCTAGTTTGGAAACAATTTTTGAAATTATGGCAGCTCCCAGGAGACTCTGGCTCCTAATCGGAGTTGAAACTTAATCACTGACTTCTGAGTCCCATATTTAATAATAAGTTTGCACTACAGTACATAGTCATTTAAACAGGATGCTGTTTAAAGTAACATTGATAAGGTTAGGTCACAGTTTGAAAGAGTTAATCTGATTCCAATGATAAATGAAGCTGCTAGGTTAACCGGTAGAAGCATGGGAAAATCAGTGCTAATAGACATTATTTTAACAAATTGCCTTTTCAAATTACTTTCTTTAGGGTTTTTAGGCAGGATTTCATCAATTACATTCTTACAGCTCACATTAATGATACACATTTAAAAATTTCCCGCATGAATAATTTACAAAAAAAATGATGAGCAAACTCTTTGTGTGAATTAGCCATGCCTATTGATACAAACTTTTACGTAAATGATGCATCATGTGCAACTATTTTCGAAACTCTCCTTTTGAGGAACAGTCATAAAGAGAAGCGATAAAAAGAAAACCTAACCCTTGAAGTTATTTTTTATATATGCTTCTTTATATCCCTTTTTAGTTTCCTCATTGATTAGCACCACTAGATACTTCTTCATGTTCTGTACCCAGCCTCACTTTAGATGCCTATTCTTTTCAAGTAGACCTTAATTTTCACTCAGATTATCAATTATGTAGACTGAGGCACAAAGTCACCTACTCAAAGTCACACATTTAGTGATATAAGAACCCTGTGTTCTGTCTTTCAGCCATTTGCTGTTACTGGTCTACACAGCCTTCCCTTGGAATGATTCTATATTGCTAGAACTTGACTGTTCAGTCAAAGGGAAGTTTCATGGAAGGAAGAAAATATTACTGCAGGCTAAAAATGGTTCGTCAGCACATGTTAATATACAGGAACAGTTATGGTCTCCTAAATGTGTTATTAGATTGTAGAGGATACTGGCCTGAGGGAGGAATTTAGTTCCTGCAGGAAAGGTTTGTTTCCCCGTAGGGACAACAAAATATTCAGATGACCAAATATGAACCTGCAAATAAGGGAGAACTTCTCTAGTGTTTGGTAGGGCAGCTACCTTCCTTGATGGATGTTGCCAACTCCTTTGTTGCACAAAGAAGATAAGCACACTGAATAGATCTATTAAATTATCAGCCAGATCATCAGCTGGTGTAAATCATGTAGGTACATCAAATGAAGCTACATTAATATACAGCAGCGGAGGATCTAGCCCAGTGGTTCTCAAACTTGGGCCGCCGCTTGTACAGGGAAAATCCCTGGCAGGCCGGGCCAGTTTGTTTACCTGCCGCGTCTGCAGGTTCGGCCGATCACGGCTCCCACTGGCAGTGGTTCGCCGCTCCAGGCCAATGGGGGCTGCAGGAAGGGCGGCCAGCACATCCCTCGGCCCGCGCCGCTTCCCGCAGCCCCCATTGGCCCGGAGTGGCGAACTGCGGCCAGTGGGAGCTGCGATCAGCTGAACCTGTGGATGCAGCAGATAAACAAACCAGCCCGGCCCGCCAGGGGCTTTCCCCGAACAAGTGGTGGCCCTAGTTTGAGAACCACTGATCTAGCCTATTAATGTTCCCAAGAAAACTGAACCAGCAGTCGCAATACTATAGGCATATCACAAATAGCTATTGAAGCAAGGGTCTGTGAATTTCTGAAAGGTACTACACAAGAATTCACATTAGAAGAAATATCCTGGTGCCAAATTTATAGCCACTTACTTGTTTTCCCAGAAGAACTCTTTAGTGACATGCATGTATTAACTTCACTCCCCCCTCGCCCTCCACGGACTGTGAACAGATACATACAAAAGGCTTCTAGCTATAGTGTATCTGACCTCTTTACTTGAAAGTGATGTACGGTAAGGTCAATATTTGCTGTGAACTCTTTATTGAAATAGCATCTTCAGATAATGAACCTTGCAGCTTATGAAAAATTTAAGGAGTATTAAGAATATGCAATCTGAAACCTACACGCAAAACCATAGTGATAAATGAAAGAATCAGACAGATCTGATCCTGTTGATTTAAAGCTTTCCCTTTAGGAGTCTTTACTGGGAAATGGCATTGGCAGACCACCTGTGTTTTTTAAAAGGACATTTATTTTAATTTAAGTTCAATCTATTTTTACACTAATGACAATGCCACTGGCCATTTTATGAACGGTTGCTTAGACTCAAATTATAATACAACTTTATATTGGATCCCTCTGAACTTCTTCTCAGCGGTTAGAACTGGCTTGTGACTTGTGCCAGTAATATGTAGCTTCTCCCAAACTATGTGGCAGTCTGGTTTATGATAACAAATGTTTCTTTGAAAACCACATTTAAATGCATTAATTGGTCTCCCATTTTAAATCTTCAGACCTTGATGCAGACTAAATATGGTCAGACTCTATGGGTGTGATTCTCGGCTTTGTTATACCAGTTTTATTCCAGTCTCACTGCATTTATTTCAAGCCCATTTTGCTTAATTTTACTCCCACTTAAGCAAAATTAACTAGGAAAACGGAGGAAAACATTCATGGCACATGTTCCACCTGAGTTCAGATTGTTGTTGCAATGACTAAGCTCCTGCATATTTGTAAGCCTAAACCCACAGGCCCATCCCATCCCAACAAGATCTATTCCCTCAGGCTTTCAACCCCTTCATTATGTGACCTAATTCCCTGCCACGCTGTAACTCATGCCCCATACATATGACTTTATTTTGAAGTTTTCTAGGGAGATAGTCTTTCAAATAAAGCTGGCCAGGAAAGCTTTATGTTTTTTGTAAAAGGGTTTCATCTCAAATGGGACAAAAAGACAATTCCCGGCCCCATTTTTTTCCCCCATAAAAGTGAATCCCCACAATATTTCTTTTTGGAGACACTGAAATGTGGTATTTCCGAAGTGAAATATGCTTCCTGGGTCTCCAGACTGACCCACAATTTTATCTGGATTATTCTGACCATTAAAAAAATTCAGCATATCAATTAATTTTATTGTTGACATCTGTGCTGAAATGCAGTAAAATTTTATTATCTACTCTACAGATTGTCAATGTATTTCCTAGGACCAGGATAGAAGCGTACATCACTACCTTCCCCTGTCCCATAACAAACACCCTGAATAGTCTGTGTATCACCTAAAAATGGGAGAAATTCATCCCTGGTATAACTCCAGGATGAATCCAGCACGAGTTTTGTTCTTCACCAGGCTAGAGAGCCGAAGTTGTGATGAGTCTCCTAAGGGATACTATGATATATTGAAGCCTATTGCATTGAATCAATCATATCATGATGCATTCATTATGAAGTAATAGAATACAGACTGATTTGTAACTGAAGTGTCATAAAATTCACAGAGACATAAAACAACAAAATGCTGAAGTGTTTAAATTGCTTCAAATTTGCAACTGTTCCCACTCGTCAATAATCTTAAATTATTATGACAGTGATTTAAGTGAATAGTTCTAGATAGTGATTAACTATGATGAAATGGTTAGTTGTGTCACAGAGGAGAAGTATAAAAGTCTTAGGTGTTGATTAGTTTTGGGGAAAGGAGTGCTTCACAGAAGAAGGGCTCCACCTTAACCAAAGTGGACCCAGGCTGCTGGCATTACAAAATAACAAGAGTTTGGAGGTGCGGAACAGCTGACAGCTGCTGTAGAACACACAAGTTGGACAAAAACATGTCCTAAAGATAGCTACAAAAGAAAGGTATCCCTGGCTTCAGCAAAGCATAGGCCTAAAATCATATCTAAATTAGAGGAGGGACAGATTGAGATCACATAAATCATTCTGGACAAGTAAAATACAAATAGACACACAGACTAAAATAAATAAAACTATAAATGCCTATGTGGCAAGGTGAGAAACATAAAAGCAAAACCAGGCAAACTAGAGTGTCTGATAATGGAAGAGAATTTGTACATAACAAGCATGGCTGAAGCAGAATAAGACTACTTCTAATCTGTGCAACTGATTGCCGTGCATGGCCTTAACCTCTCTGTCCCTCTGTTTGCCCATTTGCCAACAGGGCACAGTGGTATTTATCCTCCCTCCTAGCTGTTGGGACATATAACTAATGTTTATAAAGCACTTTGAGATCCTCCTCTGGAAAATGCTTTATAAGTGCAAGCAAAGCCAACACATGTGTGAGTAATTGATAATGTGGTAACTTTGAATTTATTTGCTTTTGTCTGCTTAAGTCAAACACAATATTACTGTGGTGAGATCTTTTATATAATATACCAAAAAAGTGTGCAGATCCTGAATTATCTCCTTTTCTCTCCTAATCATAGATCATTCAACATATCTTCTCTTAGCTGATATCTGCTGCTCTGGAAGTGGGTATTTACACACTAGTAGCAGCAATGTGTCACATTTCTGCTCCACTGCATTGCACAGCTTTAAATCTCTTAGATCGCATCATCTTGTGTTATGTCAGCTCACGTTGGCTTTACTGTGTGACACAACATAACATGATGGGAGGTGACAGAAGTAATGTAATGCAATATGACGTATCAGAAATTTAAAGGGTATAGAGATTAGACATTTGGTGTCAATTTAGATAGGAGGCTTCAAAGCCAAAATGAATCTGGCAGACACTAATGGAGTGAATGATACAGAGACCATTGTAACTGTGAAACTCTGCACTCCAAAGTTCGTCAAATTAAATTTAGATGGTTCATAAAAATAGACTGAAATATTAGGAGAGGTTCCGTATCTATGGTTGATATTGATGTGCAGCTTGGGGAATATCTAAATGACAGATACTATAAAATGTTCTTCTTCCCCTTTTATTGTATTTATTTATTTATATGCTGCTGATTATTTGTTTTGTTGCTTTGTTTCATGAACTGTGGACTAGAAAAAAAAGTTTATAATGATTGGATGACATTGTTGCACTGGGTTACCCCAGATAACCTTGTATTACATGGACTGGCACTAAAGATGTCAATGAAACTGAAGTGCCCACTCTGTGTCCAACATATTATTTTAACACTATTTTTATTTTGGACTCTTTTACTTCTTAATGTTATATAGTATTTAGATGTCAAGATGAGAAGCACCTCAGAAAGAAAGAAAGAAAGAAAGAAAGAAAGAAAGAAAGAAAGAAAGAAAGAAAGAAAGAAAAGTACAGAATTCCCTTTTTATCTATTACTATTCAAAGATCAGATAATTTCCATGCCTTTGTTAGTGACAGAAAAACTTAAAATTTTGGAGGTTTGGTTGCTTACACAAACCATCTGCATCCTTGAGTCTTCCTGATTATGTTTCCCTAGGCAAGTCTTTTTCCCCATTCCAACACATTTTCTGGCAGTGAGTTAACTATTTTGGGAGCAGCCATGTGATACACTTGCTTCTCCATCACAGCTGGTATGTGGCAGAAGAACCCAATAGCCTTCTGATTTGTATTTTAAACTTTAAAGAAACTCTTGGGCTTTCTTATAATCTGTACCCCAGAGCGTAAGGAGTTCAAACTAACTGCAAAACACTCACCTCCAATATTGAAAGAACCAATAAATCCTGTGTGATCTGGCCCTGAAAGAGAAACTTGGGTAAAGTTAAAGGGATTGGGCTGCTCAGGGCTCCCAAGAGAGGAAAAAGGGCTGGATTTAGGACAGGAGTTATTTAGGGCTATATATGAGATGAAGAAAAGCAGAATGCCTTGGGAGCTTGGCAATGATCCAATGAAGTAGTACAAAGCACTGGAGCAAAGTCTGCCTTTCTCCTAGGAAAGGTATCAAGCATATTTTAGAACAATGTATATGAATTGCAGGGTCCAAAGTGGGATGTTACAGACAGGGTGAATGCACTATAGCTGATAAGAATTAAAGACAGCTTTAATTCCTCTTTTACTACTATCTAACTACAGCTCCTCAACAAAAGAAGATTCCTTTGCTGAAAACTGCTGACCTCCCCAATGATTCTTCCCTTTGTGAGCCTTCAAAGCAAGAGCTTTATGTCATTTTTTCACCAACATAAAAGGAAGCTTGTGTTAACAGTAAGAAAAATGGTTAAGTGGTTTTGCCTACATTTCAAGAGAGACCACAATTGCTTCACTGTGTTGAGAAACAAAACAATAAGCTCTACTGCCAGTTTTGCCAACAGTGTGATTTTTCCCTCTGTGCAGCTCTTGCAGTTATCATTGTTCTCCGTGAAATGATAGTATCATGTAGTTATTTCAAACAGCATGTAGTGTTTATGGTGAATGATTTGTGACATTGTCATCATCCTAACAGAATCAATAGGAAATGTTTTAGATTATATTGGACCAAGAACTACAGATACATTGTAGGGGCCAATCGACTCAGCAGCAGCTCCAACTGGGGGCAGGAGGATGGATCCAGCCAACCAACTAACTCTCCTCTTTATCCCACACATCCACGGTCCTCTGGAGCAAGGACTTAAATCTTAAAACTTGGCCCTGTGAAGATTTTATTTCCATCCTAGGATCAACATAATTTTCCTGGGGAATGGCCCTTGAAGCAAACCACAGCATCCTCCTAAAAGAAGATGCTCAGCAGCAGTGGCCTCCTAACCCCTTGTTTAACTTGGACTTCGAGGACATGGCCCTAGCAGACACAAAGTGGCATCTTTGGCACCTGAGCAGCCCTGATGCTATCTGCAGTTCCAAACTGTGCTGAACTGTGTTATTTGGAAATTGACAATTTGGTGTGAGAGGTGTAGGAAAGGTGGGTAACTGAATAGGGAGTCAGGGTATTGGCAGGCTTTGGAAGCAACTTAAGAACCCCAAACTGCACTGATATCACAGAGTGCATGCCCTACTCTGCTGCATTAGCATCATCAGCGAGTAGGAAAAGTCAAGTGCATGCCCTAGGTGAGGCAGGCACTGCACAGGAGGAAGACTAATATCAGCGGCGGCTCTAGGCACCAGCGCAGCAAGCACGTGCCTGGGGCGGTAAGCCGCAGGGGGCGGCGTGCCAGTCGTCATGAGGGCGGCAGTCAGGCCGCCTTCGGCGGCATGCCTGCAGGAGGTCCGCTGGTCCCGTGGCTTCAAAGGCAATTTGGCGGCGGGTACGCCGAAGGTGCGGGACCGGCAGATCACCCCAAGAAACACCGCCGAATCCGCCTGACTGCAGTGCTTGGGGCAGTAAAAATCATAGAGCCGCCCCTGACTAATATGCACAGTGAGGATTGTGAAGGACTGGTGAGGATAGTTCAGGATATTTTAGAGAAAGTAATAATGCTTGGCATAGTGGTGGTTGTGGATAATCTATATAGAAGAGGAAAACAATAGAGAACTAACATAAAACAAGCTAGAGATCATTTCTTCCCAGGGCTGAAGTGGAGAACTCTTAAAGGAACACGTAGGGCTATGAATTGATAGGGGACTTTTAAAATGATAATTCTTAAGAAGCTAAAGTGGTGCAAAACCACAGATTGTGCAGAGCAGAAGTTGTTCAACTGTGTCATTTTTTCCTCTTACCTTTATTCTCCCATCCAACCTACTGTCGGTTATACTCACTTATTGTATCTCGTCTTCAATTCAGCATCCATCCTGCAGACACCTACTCACAAACCTAACTTTGCAGACATGAATAGGCCCATTGAACTCAGTGGAAATACATGCATAAAATTAAGCATGATGATTTGTAGGATTGAGGCCAAAGACTGTAAACTCTTTG
Source organism: Terrapene triunguis (assembly GCF_002925995.2). Classification (NCBI taxonomy): domain Eukaryota; kingdom Metazoa; phylum Chordata; order Testudines; family Emydidae; genus Terrapene; species Terrapene triunguis. The sequence continues at coordinate 11,390,528 of NW_020664369.1, forward strand.
GAGAAGGTACTGTGTCTTCCTATATCTCTGTATAGTACCTACCACAATGGGATTCTGTGGGAGGGTTTGTTTATTGCAATCTTAGTGCCTCATAGCCCTCTGACTCTCCAATTAATGCATGCACCCCATGTGTTTCAAATTATGTCCCACCTCTTGGGGTCTGGTTTGGTAAGTCCCAGCAAGGAATAAACAGACACTTCCTTTGGCCCTTCTAGTAACAATCACCTCTTCCCCTAGACTACAGTTTCACAATTTCTGCTAGCCCTCTGGGTTTAGCCCTTCATGCTTCTGGATCCCAGGACCTAGGTGCATAAGTTCCTTCCCTTGTTTTTACCAGTGCTTGGCTCTCCATGAGTATAAGGCAGCTCTCATCCAGTGTTCCTGGTCCCTGTAGGTCTATTCCTTGGCACTCTTTTCACAGGAAACCACCCATTCCAGCTCCTTCCCAACAGATAACCACCACATTCCTGGTGAGCTACTCTCACCTGCCAAAGACTCCACTTTTCTGCAGGAAAAACCTTCCAGCAGGTTCCCTCTTTATGTGAAAGGCAATCTCCTGAGAGGAGGTGTGGCTTCCAAGCTGCTGTTACATTGCCATTGATCACTTGACTCAAATGCAGGCCAGAGTCTGTCTTAACTTTTACAAGCCCAGCTCACCCTGTGGCACATCATTCCCCACCTCATCACAACAAGTGTGGATGTCAGTGCACTTGGCAGCAGCCCAGCTCACTGCTAATGCAGGAATGGGGTCTGTGCAATTCATTGTAGAGCCTGTAGTTGCTACCATCATACAAATAAATTAACAGAGGCATAGCTCTGTTGATGATTAAAGGTATCTTACATTTCTAATTTCTATTAGTCTATGAGTTACTAGAGCTGTGCAAAACAATTCTCATTACTGGGTAAAATAGATACAAATCATTTAATTTTATTGGTATGCTAAAGCAAGCAACTCAATTTTTTTTTGTTCTTATCTCCATTTCTGGTGAAAGGAAAAGTGGTTTGTTTGTGTGTGTGTGTGTGGGGGGGGGATTTTCATCTTGCTTACAAGGTACCAACTCCTGGTTTCAAAGAACTCTCATGTTAATAGCTACAATGCTCTTTCAGAATTATGGCATAACTATTTGTAGCATGTGGAACCAAGTGGTAGTGGGTTTCTGTGGTCTCCCATTGCTGTGATATTAAGCACATTATTCTGAAATGCTAAAAATTTTTGGCTGTGGAAGCATAGGAATGGACTATGAAGTGTTTTCAAAAGAACATGTGATAGGATTCAAAATGACAGCATCTGCTATTTATTAATTATCAGGCGCTTTCTATGTCCTTTGAAAAGATTCTTGAGCAGCCTTTTCTGCCATCTGCCACCAAGATGGATAGGTTTGTCCACAAACATATCATTTTATACATTAATTATGAAGTGGATAATATAAAGTCACTTGCATGAGAGCATGCCAAGTTGTTACAGTAGTCTTTCTTATAAATATACATAATTTACATAATGTGATAAAGTATAACACTTAAGATACACACAGCTAAAGAGGATTTTAAACCACTTTTATTTTTCATTGTGCTGGTCAGTGTGGTTGCCCTAAAGGGCTCAGAGCGCTTGTAATTATTTTTGATAATAATCATTACTGCTCTACAATAGGATATTACTTGCTGTAAGAAGTGCCATGCTAACATTGGAGCTAAATCCTATTCCCAGTTATACCTGTGTAAACTACAAAATAACCCCACTGAAGTCAATGGGGTTACTTTAGATTTACGCCAGCCTAATTGAAATCAGAATCTGGCCCTCCTCTCTTGATGTGCTTCCAAAGCATTGGAATATAGAAATACTAATTCATGCAAATGGATATTTAAAAGAAATTGTACTGCATTCCAAATAGACCTACTCAATTGACACCATGCTGATGAGTTTTCTATTTATGATGACCAAATAAAATATACATGCTGATAATAGAGATGTCCAGAATGGTTGTTTGTTTCTGTTGCTTTAGCAACTTGAGACAGTTTTATGAGGTTGCTTCATGTCATAAAAATACAGCTTCTCTAAGTCTTTGAAAACACTGGAATAATGCAGAAATAAGGGCTGTCACAAACAAAGCAGGACTGAAGATTTACAAGCACCAAAACTCTGGAAAATGTTACCTTGCTTTAAAACACAGTCCATACTAAAAGTCAGATAATCTCTGGCATTTTCATAAGTGGCAGACGGGGAAAATACAAGGAGTCTTCTCTCTGCCACAAATGCTCATGCAATCTACACAAGGGCCAAGAACAATTGCAGTCCTTGTCCTAAGGAGAATTAATGCAGATTGTTTCCTTGCAATGCTGTAGAGAGTTGTAGGGGTAGTTGCT
>NW_020664369.1:11392898-11478499 GCF_002925995.2 Terrapene triunguis
CCCTTGGTGAATCCATGCTGACTGTTCCTGATCACTTTCCTCTCCTCTAAGTGTTTCATAATTGATTCCTTGAGGACCTGCTCCATGATTTTTCCAGGGACTGAGGTAAGGCTGACTGGCCTGTAGTTCCCTGGATCCTCCTTCTTCCCTTTTTTAAAGATGGGCACTACATTAGCCTTTTTCCAGTCATCCGGGACCTCCCCCGATCGCCATGAGTTTTCAAAAATAATGGCTAATGTCTCTGCAATCTCATCCGCCAACTCCTTTAGCACCCTCGGATGCAGCGCATCCCGCCCCATGGACTTGTGCACGTCCAGTTTTTCTAAATAGTCCCGAACCACTTCTTTCTCCACATAGGGCTGGTCACCTTCTCCCCATATTGTGCTGCCCAGTGCAGCAGTCTGGGAGCTGACCTTGTTCGTGAAGACAGAGGCAAAAAAAGCATTTTAACCCACATTAGTCAGCATTTTCTGGTTAAATGTTTTTGTCACCCTACATTTCATATTGTTTTTCCCCCCCCCCCTTAGTCTATTTCAGTTTTGCCTAATGCTGTTTTTGCTTTTCTTTCCTCCTTTCATGTTATTCTTTCAAGACATACATTTATAACTGGAAATGGGCAAATTGGTTTTGATAAAATAAGAACTGACCTGAACCTGAACTTTATCACAAAATTCACAATTCACAGTCCTTTGATGTGACTAGCTTTTCAAAACATTTTTTCCTAGTAATGATGCTTTGCTCTTCTGTTTCCTGTCTGGTTCTTACAATAAATAATGCTATTTGCATCCTGAATGACTTGAGAACTCCTCCAAAAACCTTTAGCATTTTAGTGAAATATTTAATAATTCCCTTATTTTTCCATCTTAATTTATATATTTAGAAATGTAAATACTAAAAACAAAACAAAAGGAAAAAATAAACCAGACTTACCAACTTTTCCACGGCCATGCCATTTATACAGTAACTCCCCACTTAACATCCTCTCGCTTAACGTTGTTTCGATCTTACGTCCCTGCTCCATTACAGAACATGCTCCGTTTAAAGTTGTGCAATGCTCTGCTATAACGTTCTTAGGCTGCCTGCTTTGTCCACAGCTGGCAGCCCCCCCCATCAGCTCACCTATGCCCCCGTCCTAGCGCCTTCCACCTGCCAGCAGACCCTGCGGATCAGCGTCTTCCCCCTACTCCCCCCACCTCCTGCCCGCGGCAATCAGCTGGTTTGTGGCATTCCGGAGAGAGGGGCGAGGACTCAGTGTGCAGGCTCCCCCTCCCTCCCCAGCCTCCTGAATGCCACAAACCAACTGATTGCCATGAGCAGGAGGCAGGGGAGGGAGGGGGACCCTGTGCGCCAAGTCCTCGCTCCTCCCCCCTCCCTCCTGCCTCCTGAACGCGACAAACCAGCTGATTGCCGTGGGCAGGAGGCAGGGGAGGGAGTGGGGAGAAGCAAGGACGTGGTGTGCAGAGTAAAGGGGGAGGATGTAGGTGGGGAGAAGAGGCAGGTTAAGGCTGGCTTGCAAATCCTGAGTAATGACGATCCTGACAGGGAACGCAGCTCCAAAGTGATTAGGGGAGTTGGTCATCTAATGACTTGCTATAAAGAAATTTACCAAGGAAAAAAAAAAAGGAAAGCATAACAACAATCTCTAGATGTGTTTTTTTGAGTTCAGAAAGTTCAGCAAGAACAGCAAGAGGATCAGCCGGACAATCCGCCCTCTTCCTCTCTCTGACTCCACCACCTCAACTAAGCTTCGTACTCAGCAATGATGATTGTAGTATTAAATTGTTTCTTTAAAATTGTTTAAAACTTATACCTGTATTAAATTGTTTGTTTAAAATGTAATACATTTTGTCTGGCAAAAAAAAAAATTCCCAGGAACCTAACCCCCTACCCCCCATTTACATTAATTCTTATGGGGAAATTGGATTCGCTTAACATCATTTCGCTTAAAGTCACATTTTTCAAGACCATAAGTACAATTTTAAGTGAGGAGTTATTGTATTGCCAAGCTTTTTGCATTTTGTATGCAAAATGGGTCAGATTTATAGAGAGTGAGAGAGAGAGAGAGAGATCTCATTTTATCAGTGAAAAAGGGTGCTACAATAAAATCCATGCTGTACTCTGTGTTGGAATGTTTTAAAAAGGCAGCAGGAACCAGATTGTGGAATTATTCCATGTATAACTAGAGCTAGATGAAATTTTTGGGACAAATAGTTTATTCAAAGAAAAATGTAGTTTTGTTCAACCCAAAACTATTTATGAATATAACATGTTAGTTTTTCAGGCCCAGCAAACTGTATGTGTCCTTTTATCCCAGTGGTTAGGGCACTTGCCTGGGATGAGAGAGACCCACATTGGAATCACCACTTTGAAACTGGGACTTGAATTTAGATCTCCCCTCTCCTTGATGGATGTCTGAACCACAAGGCTATAGGATCTTCTAGAGTAGGTGAACAAAACAAAACAAAAAATTAATTCAGGCATGTCTGCATGGAGGAGTAATGGAGACTATGGGGGTGTGATTTCTAAAGTGCACAAATGTGCTGCATATTATTTGGTCTGTGTCAACCCTGCTGGTGCACACTAAAGGTTCCCTAGTGTGTTTTAATACTATGCTAAATCTCACTAGGGAATCTATTGTGCACCAGCAGGGTCTACACAGACCACTTAATGTTCACCATGTTAATCCACTTTAGAAATCACACCCCTGTAGTCCACATTACCTAACTAGATAGAAAAACCCTGATTCACCCAGCTCTGTATATAATATCTACTAGAAAAAGGGCCTAACCCAATGCCCATGGAAATCAATATGATATTTCAATTGACTTTAATAGATTTTGGCTCATATCTCATAATACTATTGATTGTAAATTTCTCTGGATTATAGGAGCCTAAGCAGAATACTATACACAAAATTTAAAAAGAAATGTAACTTTTATATCCTTATTTTATTAAATTAACAATGGGATCCTGGTCCATGGCTGGTAATACCACAACTAATAGTAGTAACGATATCCATTTTACTGTCAACTATATGCCAATCAGACATAATTTCCAACAAATTAAAATCAACAGTGCATTTGTTAAATATAACTTCTCATTCAACAAGTTTGCTTTAAAAGAGAAATACCAATATTTATCCTCCCCTGCTCAGCTAGCTCCAAGTCAGTCTACAGATGGAACATTACATGTAGGCACTTGTACAATCATTGCTTGTTTACAACATTCAGGAAGTCATTCCTTAGAGGAATATTGTGGCTTTGCATCCTTTATGCTTTCTATCATGGGCAGATTTTCAATAATATTGACAGTTCTTGCTGCTATTGTTCAACACTGCACACACTGAACCCGTTCCTGCTGAGGAAGACCTTCTGCTATCAGAGATGCTAAATCCAAGCTGTTAGCATTGGTGTTTTATGTAATCACAGTTGAGTGAACAAATAATTTTGGTGTCCATGGAGTCAAAGAAAGGTCAGAAAAAGCTCTGACTATTAAATGATGCCTATTAATTTCACTGCTGTTGACAAGTAAGCCAGCTATGCAATGACAGAAATAATTGCTATGTCCTGTAGGATCATTAAATTAATATGACACTTTTAAATAACATTAAGGGCAGTTAATAGCGATGATAATTCTTCAGTGTAACACTGCAAAATATATATTGAAGGGGAAAAAACAGAAGTATAAAATAAATAGCAGCTAATTGGATGTAACAGCACATAGAGCTCCAGTTTAGGTTGTGGAGTACCGGTTGGATAAATGCTCTACTGCTCATGATACTGAGGAGATGGGCTGTGAGGGTGGTTACCAGTTGTAGGTTATTTGTGAACTTCTTGTGTAGGATGAAAAAAAAAAGAACATTACAGTAGCCCAGCCTGGAGATGATAAATGAGTGAAATACTATGGCTAGATCTTTGTCAGAGATAAAGGGAATACATAGGGTCCTCTTGCTATCCAGAGATGGAAGAAGGTGTTTTTAGCAACTGCTGATATTTGACTATGCAGGCTCAGTGCTGGAGACTGTGAACTATGGTGAGGCTTTCCAGTTGATCAAAAGAAGTAAACACTTTGAGAACTTTAGTCTGTCCAGGTTTCAATGTAATCCACCTGTTCTGTACCCATGGTCTAAAGTCTCTCAAATACATGTGCTGGATGAAAAAAAGATACATGCAGATTTGTATCATCAGCATATTCTCTCACTGCAGCCTTCTCCATCTAACACTATTCCCTACAGACATTAGAGAATATGCTATTAGGAACCCTCTTGCTGTGGCAGGAAGATAACTAACATAACTTAATAGTTTCTTTCCCTCCACCACTTAGTAACTATGATAAAATGACCACATTTATCATAAAGCTATACTGTAGTATTGATGTGGTTAACTATCAGCAAAGTTTCTACTGGTGTAGCATGATATAACTCAGGGGTTCTCAAACTGGGGGTCAGGACACCTCAGGGGGTCACCAGGTTATTACATGGGAGGCCGCGGGCTGTCAACCTCCACCCCAAACTCCGCTTTGCCTCCAGCATTTATAATGGTGTTAAATATACAGAAAAGTGTTTTTAATTTATAAGGGGGGTCACACTCAGAGGCTTGCTATGTGAAAGGGGTCACCAGTACAGAAAGTTTGAGAACCACTGATATAACTAATATAATAAAATGACAGTTATTGAATTAAAATATTGAGATTGGAATATGGAATGGCCCCTCAGTGTATGAATCTCTGTCTGTGGTGTTTGGGGATTTGAAGGGCACCACATATGAAGCACTGTCCCATCTGCCCATCAAGCTCAAAGTGGGAACTGTACAGGGTGGTGGATCTGCTCAATTACATAGAAAGAAGGAGTTAGGTGTTACTGTGCAAATACACAAATACCTCTAGAAAAATATTTTCACACTGGGAAAATGTTTTCGTCAAATAATATTTTGAAAATCATAAAGGATCACTATTGATTGTGCTTATGTCCTTTAGGAAAGAATTCATCTGATGTGGCATTTCTTGTAGAAACAATTCTTTTGTACAAAAATAATCCTCCCCCCCCCCCACACACAAATAGTTAAAGAAACAAGTTGAGTGAGATACTATCTTCTGTTGGTGAAAGACACAAACATTTGAGCTTCATGGATCTCTTGGGCTCTGCGGAGCTTGAAAGCTTGTCTCTCCAGCATCCTGGTGCCACACGGAAAACAACAACACTGCAAACCAAATAGTTAGAACCTTCTAGTCTGATTAAATTGTAGCTAAGTAACACACAGTGCCATTTGCTGGAAAATGTGGCATTGTTGTTCCATAGGAGAAATGTTAACATGGCTGTTAAATTATATGATAATTCCCAAGAAATTAAAGCCTGCTGTGACTTTCCTGTACTTTCAGGGAGACAGAGGCATACCACTGCCTTAGGATAGCAGTAAATGGTTTTAAATACATACTTTTAAAAATATATCACATGCAAATAATTGCAGTTATTTAGCTTTCTATGTCCTCTTTTGGAGAATCATGCTTGTAATATGAAGAGTGACCCATTAGATGGGAGATGATTTGAAAAAAGTAATTAGTTACCTATATAACCAAAGTCTGTTCTAAACATTCTCCATTTAATTTCCATAAAATTATCACTGCACAACATGCACAGAAGAGAAAATAAAAATCTTCTTCCTGGAATTTGGTTTGGACTTAGCCTCAGGTTTGGTATATTCATTGGAGAGTTGGTAAACTCTCAGTTTATAGTAGGTAACAAATTCAGATCTAGTTCTGTTACCCTCAATGGGATTTCATACTCAGAATATAATTTAATTCTTCCTTCATGACCTTAGGAAAACAGAAGATGCTGATCTCAAAAACATGTTAGCTGTATAGTTGTTCACTTGCTATATTAGTGAGAGTGGTGAAATAGTGACTCTCCCACATCTGAAAAAGTCGAATTCTGAAAAAAATAAAATGCATTAAGTACAAGTTAAAATTCAGTTTTCCTTCAAGAATTTGATCAACTTTATTCCCAGTAGCTGAAATGTAATTGTCAAATAAAGCCCAGGGTGTTACTGCATTTGGGGATGTTATTTGTTTTCTTTTTATTAGCTTTGTAATTTTCAATATATTAATACATGCTTGTATTTGCAGATCAGGTTTATTATATTTACTGTTGAGATGTTTTACTTTTGTTGGGTTTTGGTGCAATAATTAATTATTCCATCAGTAGATGTGACCTTGTTCCTTAGCACAGAAGGGGACACGTTATTTATCCACAGAAACAGCCTTTTGAATCCTAAATTAGATAATAAAAATCTTGTTGCATCCTGACAGTATATATTACTATGTTTACTTTTTAAAGTGCAACAAAAGAGGGAAAACAGCAGGATAATGAGGAAGAATTTCAGCTCCTGGGTTTTGCAATGGCTATTTGATAAACTAGCTTGATGATACAGATTCATGGGCAGCCTTATGACATTGGTTTCAAATATCAGTGCAAGAGCAGGATATACAGAAGGATATTGTTTTATTAACTTCAGCTTTTATTGTGATAATTTTTGTGTTTGTTTCGACCTATATTTATGTTGCAACATGCTTAAGGCCAGTGCTTAATTTGTAATGAAAGAGGTGCCGGGGCTCAAGCAATTTGTTTAGTTTCGTAACTGATGTGGCAAACCCAGAGGTGCCGGGGCTATGAACTGCCAAGTCTAGCGATTCTGGGGCTCAGCCCTGTCAAGCCCTGGCACAAATTAAGCACTGCTTAGGGCTAATTTGTATCTGGATTAATTTTATTTCATAAATAATGTCTAGTAAAGCAAGCCTAACTTTATGAGCCATATTTCATGGAACTGAGCAATGGAGCTATGAGAAGATATGTTTAGTTTTCATAAAACACCTGTTCTTTTCTTCTTTGGCACTTTAAATATATCATACAAGACATATTGGAACAGAAAATGATTCTGTGTGTTATGATTGCGAGATTGCATTACTTAGCCAAAGTTATTGCATGGGACACAATTTTAAATTTCCTTAAGCTCTATGTATGCCTTCCTCCCGCTCCCCATATGTTATAAGAACAAAATAAGAGTAATTTTAATTATGCCAGCTGCAGCTCAGATACTACAGTGATAGCTGATAATATAACAACCTGGTTGGACAGAGTCATAAGCAATAAGAGCACAATAATGGCCATATTGGGTCTAGCCCAGTATCCTGTCTTCCAACAGTGGCTAATACCAGGTACTTCAGAGGGAATGAACAGAACAGGCCATCATCAAGTGATCTATCCCCTGTTGTCCCCTCCCAGCTTCAGGCAATCAGAGGCTAGGAACATTCAAACCATGAAGTTGCATCTCTGACCATTCTGGCTAATAGCCATTGATGAACCTATCCTCCATGAACGTAGATAGTTCTTTTTGAACCCCGTTATGGTTTTGGGCTTCACAACATCCCCTGGAAATGAGTTCCACAGGCTGTACGCTGTGTGAAGTAGTACTTCCTTTTGTTTGTTTTAAACCTGCTATCTATTAATTTCACTGGGTGGACCCTAGTTCTTGTGGTATGTGAAGGAATAAATAACACTTATACACTTTCTCCACACTAGTCACAATTTTATATACCTTTATCATATCCCCTTTTAGTCATAGAATCATAGGATTCGAAGGGACCTCAAGAAGTTATCTAGTTCAGTCCCCCGCACTCACGGCAGCACTAAGTATTATCTAGACCATCCCTGACAGGTATTTGTCTGACCTGTTCTTAATTGTGTACATACTTGTGCAACTAGCCCAAGCCACTGCCTGTTCCACCACAGCCATGCTGCTACTTTTAGGCACTACCTTGAGTAGAGCAAGCACATGTATGCCTACCCGTGCTGGGATTTACACTTGCTAGCTGCTATGTAGACATACCATTAGGCTGCAAGCAGCCATCTTGCATTCATTTTTAATTAGAACTATACAAATAAAATTATTTAGCATTTATCTCTCTAAATATTTATATCACACACAACTGATCCTAAGGTATTTGACATAAGTTGCCAGAGAGGTGCACTCAGTTACCTTTGGGTTTGAGGCCTGCATCCAACTGATACACATACCATAGTATGAGAAGGGGACAAGAAAACCAATTCTTACTTTTATGAAAAAAATGCAACGAGATTTGAATATTGATACCAAGCAGACATGATTTCAGTTAATAGAGTCCAGGGATCTGCAACCTTTGGCATGCGGCCCACCAGGGTAAGTGCCCTGGCGGGCCAGGCCGATTTGTTTACCTATCGCATCTGCTGGTTCAGCCGATTGCAGCTCCCACTGGCCGCAGTTCACTGCTCCAGGCCAATGTAGGCTGCGGAAGCGGTGCGGGCAGAGGGATGTGCTGGCTGCCGCTTCCCGCCGCCTCCATTGGCATGGAGCGGCAAACTGCGGCCAGTGGGAGCCGTGATCAGCCGAACCTGCAGATGCGGCAGGTAAACAAACCGGCCCGGTCGACCAGGGTGCTTACCCTGGCAGGCCGTGTGCCAAAAGTTGCCGATCCCTGGTCTAGTCTCTCCTGAAAGACACAAAATATAAACTGCATAGATCCCAATTTATCTGGGAAGATAAAGATGTTTAGTTGACCCTGCTCATGATTTTAACCTTTAGTTCTGAGAAGCAAAGGGGTGGGAATATTTTTTAAACTGATGCTTTGACTACTAAGCCATGCCCTTTGGTTTCAGTAAGGAGACATTGAGTCCTAGTAATACACAAGATTTGACAGTCAGGACTACATTTTCAAAGGGCTTCCATTTTGCATGCTCCCTGGATTTTACATAAGGACATAAGAACAACCATACTGTGTCAGACCAAAGGTTCATCTAGCCCACTATCTTGTCTTCTGACAGTGGCCAATGCCAGGTGCTTCAGAAGGAATAATAGAACAGGTAATCATCAAGTGATCCATCCCCTGTCAACCATTCCCAGCTTCTGGCAAACAGAGGCTAGGAACACCATCCCTGCCCATCCTGGCTAATAGCCATAGATGCTCTATCCTCCATGAACTTACCTAGTTCTTTTTTGAACCCTGTTATAGTCTTGGCCTTCACCACATCATCTGGCAAAGAGTTCCACAGGTTGACTGTGCACTGTGTGAAGAAATACTTCCTTTTTGTTTTAAACCTGCTGCCTATTAATTTCATTTGGTAACCCCCTAGCTCTTGTGTTACAAGAAGAAATAAATAACACTTCCTTATTTACTTTCTCCACAGCAGGCATGATTTTATAGATCTCTATCATATCCCCCCTTAGTTGTCTCTTTTCCAAGTTGAAAAGTCCCAGTGTTATTAATCTCTCCTCATATCGAAGCTGTTCCATACCCCCAGTCATTTGTGTTGCCCTTTTCTGAACTTTTTCCAATTCCAATATATTTTTTTGAGATGTGGCGACCAGACCTGCATGCATTATTCAAGATGTGGGCCTACAATGGATTTATAGAGAGGCAATTTTCATTCGCACCTGTGTCTTCACACAAATCTGAGGTTTGTGGAGACAAATCAAGTAGTTAGAAACAGGTATATAACAACATGTATGTGTAAAAATGCTGGTTTGGTATCCAGAAACAGGTGTACACACAAAGTGTGTGTGTATGAAACAATATTCCTTTGAAAGTTTGGCCTGTGAATGCCAGAGTGCTGTAAAACAGAGTGGAAAAATATAACTTGGTGGAAACCTGTTCTTGTAGCAGACAGTGGGAAGTGTGTTGTGAGTTGTCGAGTATACTGATATGGAATAAAGCAGACAATTTTGGAGGCATAAAACTAGGAGGAATCAGCATTATTATGGACACCTTTCTTATTCTCTTTGTTGTTGTTTTTTTTCTCCTCTCATTTAAAGAATGCCCAGAAGAATGAGAAGGAAAATAGGGAAGTACTATACCATGTACAGGCAGAAGACTGAAGGGCTGTTTTTGCTGAAAAGTCAACTTCTCGCTTTGAAGGGGGGGAAGTAATAAAGAAGTGGAGGTGTTTTCAAATGATCTATGACTCATCTGGGATATGTTCTCAGATATGTAACTATATCATCAATGTCTAATTTTGAGAAAAGTAAGATGCTTGTGCAGCGTACTAAAGGATGCATGAACTCTTTGGTGCTGAAAGGCAAGGGAGAGAAATTTCCATTGAAGGAGTGGAATTGGTAAAGAATGACTGAACTGTATATTCTCTTATGTTTAAAAGTCAGAATAAAGGAGTCAGGGAAAAAAGATATTTGAGGGCTCTCTTGGTTTAGATAATGAAAGTGAATGGAAGAATGGATGCTGTCACCCACATGTTAAGTAACTGTTCTACTCATCCTTCTTATTTACCAAAAGTGTAACTTTAGAAGATTATTAAACATGTAATTATTCAAGAAATATTTTAAATATTAGAATTGTTTGATATACTTGTAGCACACCTAACATTTTAGACATACCGTATATTACACTTCCATAAATGTAAGTGCTATTTGACAACTGATGAGTTACTGTAATTCTTATTATTTCAGAATTTCAAGCTAAGTAATGTAGCAAAATTTGCAACAAATTGGCACAAATGATAAGGTCAGGGAGAATTTTCGACTTCTTTATAGTGTAAATGTATTTTTTTCCTGTAGAACAGAATGTACACTTCTTAAAGATGATTTTTTTTCTCTCATGTTAGTCAATGATCTTCACTTCTACATTTGCTGGATGCATTAAAAATAAAAAAGACAGAGGTATACACAGAAAAGAAGGGCAGAAACAATCTCTTAGCTTAAAAGTGGTATGCAAAAAATCCAATTTAAATGGTACATTACATTTTTATGAAGTGGGACCAAAGTCGCTGATTGTCTACTGTAACAAAGGCTCAGAAAGATAGGAATTCTATAAAATCATTCATCTTCCATGAATAGTGCTCATTCCCAGAAGAGAGTTTCAATGGAGTGAGTTAGAAAAATTATTTCACATTAATACTATGGGTTTTGCATTTTCTTGTTACATCTGCCCTATAAAAGGTAATCGTGGGCTTAAGAAAAAGCTCATCATAATAATTTTTAAAAATACTGCAATTATGGACAAAATTATTTTAGGTTGTGTACATTTTATATATAGGTAGCTTGGTGACATTTCAATAGGGCCGCCGACAGCGGCTTCGGGCCCCGTTGAAAATTTTTTTTCAGGCCCCCCAGCAAGCGCCGACCAGCTAAATAGGGCTACCAGGGGGGCGGGGGGGAGCCGGGCCCCGGACCGGCTAAACAGGGCCAAGGAGAGGGGGGGGAAAGCCAGGCCCAGGCCCCCATCCGGACCGCCGGGCCCCGGTAATTTGTACCGGTTTTCCCCACCTCTCGTCAGCCCTGCATTTCAATGTAATATTTTTCCATTTTCTTGCAGATGCTATCCAAAAAGCATGGTTAGATGAAAGAGGACTGTTAAGCTAGCTACAGTGGCTCAACAGTGTGAGTACCAACATCTACCAATGTGATATATGCCATCATGTGCCAGCAATGCCCCTCTGCCATGTACATTGGCCAAACCGGACAGTCTCTACACAAAAGAATAAATGGACACAAATCTGACATCAGGAATCATAACGTTCAAAAACCAGTAGGAGAACACTTCAATCTCTATGGTCACTCAATAACAGACCTAAAAGTGGCAATTCTTCAACAAAAAAACTTCAAAACTGGACTCCAACGTGAAGCTGCAGAAATGGAATTAATTTGCAAACTGGATACCATCAGATTATGCCTGAATAAAGACTGGGAGTGGTTGGGTCATTACAAAACCTAAACTTAATTTCCCCAATACTAATTTCTCCCTACTGTTACTCACACCTTCTTGTCAACTGTCTGTAATGGGCCACTCTCTTACCACTTCAAAAGTTATTTTTCCTCCCTTGGTATCCTGCTGTTAATTGATTTATCTTGTTAGACTGACCTCATACTTGGTAAAGCAACCCCCATCCTTTCATGTATTTATTCCTGCTCCTGTATTTTTCACTTCATGCATCTGATGAAGTGAGTTCTAGCCCATGAAAGCTTATGCCCAAATAAATGTGTTAGTCTCTAAGGTGCCACAAGGACTCCTCGTTGTTTTTCCTGATACAGACTAACACGGCTACCACTCTGAAACCTCAGGGCAGACTGTTAAGATGCAGGGCACAGACCGGAAATAAGTTGTGAGATCTATACTTAGATTTCACAACCAACTATCAAGTGTGAACTCCTGAAGCAAGATAACTGCCTTAACATGGAGTCATAGATAGTCTCCTTGGGTACTCTGGTCCATCTTGTCACACAGATATGCTGGCTTTTGTGATAGATGGTCCCTTACACCAAAAAATCACAATGATATTCAGGATACTCCTAATCTCAAAGGAATGGTCACATATCCTAGGTCAACTGCACTTTAGATCTTACACCAAAGACAACACTTGTAGCCAATCCTGTAATAAATTGGGTCATATACACAGTCTACATGTAAACTCCCACTGAAACCAATGGGAATTCCACAGGTAAAATTATTACAGGGTTCAGACCCTGAACTTGATGGCTTTATAATAGTCTTTCCTTTATCTTCATCTCAAACCAAGTACCAGCACTATGCACCTAACGGTTAACCAGCAACATAGGTAATTCTGCAATAGTAATATAGGATATATTTCAGTCATGAAAACATATCAGATGATTTCAGTAGTATGCTCCATCTGTTTTGTGCTACTCTAATGATGCAAAGCAGCTGTAAACCTGGCTTAACAGCCATATAAGCCAGGTTTATGGCTCTATTGCATCACTGAAATGGTGCAAAGGAACTAAAGTGTACTAGTGAATTTAGCAATTATGTCAAATGCACTTACTCACAGGCATATAGTCTTTTTAAGATTATTGGGGTATCATAAAGTAAGTTTCCATTCACAATTGCATCATAAATACTTATTACAGAAAATGATTGCTAGATTTAGTTACATTTATTACATTATCTTCTCATAAAATGGGTTATAAAACACATTAAGAATCCTTAGTGGATGGCAATTATGAAAAGTTGTAATAAACCACGTTGTCCTGTGCACATTTTCTTAAAACAATGTATGTGCCCAGAGTACTTAATGCATTATTTTAAGTTATGCAGCGTACTATAGAGTGCCATGTAATTTGATAAATATAAAGAATTATGTACACCAAACTGCACATACAGTAAAAGTAATTTCCCTGAGGAGAAATGGTGACATAATAATAAACCTTAAGAGCTGAGCTCAAGTGATTTGTTAATGTCACCAATACTTCCAAATGGAATTACAGGTTCTTCTAAACACTACTAGTGACATGCAGTTTTTATAATATAGTATAATAATATCACTTATTCACACCAACATTCTCTCTTTTTTTAAATATAATCAATGCTTTCTCCTTCGTCATTCTCCCAAACTGTTCTTTTTTCTCCTCTTCCTCTCCAACCAACCATCATAATTTCTCTTCCCATTTTCTGTGGCTGTTCCTCCTGTTTCCTCTCCCCCAACTCTCTATTTACATTCTCTCATCCTCTTTAAATGAAGCTATTTAATCCACCCCACTCACTGTGGTGAATCATTTGACTGAGGGCTTGAACCTGCAGGAACAAATGAAGGTTGTGAGAAAGCAGCAGTCAGCTATTGATAGGGCTACTGAGCATGGTCCTTTGTTGCTTGCAAGGCACTGTGGGTGTAATACACCTAACCCTTAGCACCAGGCCAGCATGAGGCCTATGTTTCCCAAACATCCCACTTAGGCCTTTATTGTCTCACTAGGAAGACAAACAAGTTAAATTCTGGTAATCTGTTCTCCAAGGAATTTCATTTCTTCCCCTCCATTTTCCTTTGATTTTGCTGGATGCCCCCACTGCAAATTTTCCTCACTTCAGGCCTTAAAAGAAGTGAGACCCCCCCCTTTCCCCAGGAGTTTACATTATTTATAACCATTAAGCACCTTTTTATTTACCAGTCACCAAACCTACATGTTCCAGGAGGAGGGATGCAGAACTTAAACCACCCAGACATCTCTTTCTTTCTTGTGAATCCATCTTTACTATCCTCCTTCCACTCCAGAGAGACATCAGAGCTTATTTTGAACTAGTAAAAACTACTTTATAAGTGCCCTAGGTTAAAGCATCAAACATGCTATACTCTATTTGAAATGAAACTCTGTTAGGTGCTTATTGAAATATTTTGGCTGCCTACATTTTTCCATTTTCCCAGATAAAAGAATTTATTCAAGAGATGTCTAGGCATCTTCAGGGGCCAAAAGGTTTATTATTTAAAATTTCAATCATCTGTGGAAATTGGAGGGTGATGTAGAGCATTACCTCTGGGTAGCACATTTTAAACAATCCAGTCAGGAAGTAAAATTGATTCAAAACACGTGTATCTACTACATCTAGTCACTAAATAATTATTTTTATTGTGGATGGGTTTTCTTTATAGTCTTTATTTAAATTTCGTAAAGCGTCCTTGAATCCTTGATGACAGAACTAGTGCTACTTATGGCAAAAAAGATTTTTTCAAACAAAATCTTGACACTGTTTTTTCTATCTAGTTAACATAAATGTTAACATAAATGTCAACTTGATAAGCATATTAAAATGTAATATGATTTCATCATTTTTTTCCCTCACTGATTGCTTTTTCATCTCACCATTGCCAGTGTTTTGATGGATATTGTACAATGTGGTTATTTTATTTTCTTGCTTGGATTTTCAAATTTGGACATGCTGGCAGAACAACATATGTCAACTGAATTTCAAACAAGATCAAAATCTTAAGCCTCAGTGGTACTTATTATAGGTTAAAAATAGTTATTTCATTTTAAAAGTTTAAAATGCATTTTTATATTTTTGTATGTGCTGTACAATATTTCATTTCCTAATATTCTTCCCCCATTCTGCAAGGTAATTAAGTGTGCACCTACCTTTTTAAGCACATTTACTTCAATGGGTCTTGTCATGTTCTTAAAGATAGACACTCGCTTAAACATCTTGCAAAATCATACCCACTGCACTAAATATTCCAGTATTGGAACTATGTGTAGACTTCCTCAACATAAAGATCCAAAGATTTGCCTTATCTACCAAGACCATCAATTCAAGTTGAAACCTGGCCACTCCAAGACCAATGATTGCTTCCTATAAACATAAATTCTTGCAAACATGATCACTTTCCTACTGCGAAATACTAGTTTTGGGTCACAAGAAACAAACTCACTTTACATGAGGGATAAATATAGTGGAATATCTTTTAGAAGATATTCCTGCATTGCTCTACACAGAAATATCTAGAACAGGTCAGCACATAGCTGTGACACAGTCGTGGTACAAATTATCTTGAAACAACCCACCTCTATTAACATAAATAAATGAGTCCTCTAATAGCAGAGAGACAAGGTGGGTGAAGTAATATATTTCATTGGACCAACTTCTGTTGGTGAGAGAGACAAGCTTTAAGCTCAAAAGCTTGTCTGACTCACCAACAGAAGTTGGTCCAATAAAAGATATTACCTCACCCATCTTGTATCTCTAATATCCTGGGACCAACACAGCTACAACAACACTGCTTTAAAAATCCTCAGATAACAAGCTATTATTTTAAGGCTTACCTGGTCTGGCATCTGATGCAGTGATACTTCAGTTTCACCTCACATTCTTCAGTTTTCCTTCACATCCCAGAACCAGGCTCCTCACGTGATCTTAGCCTCCTGCCCACTACCCCTCATCCCCCATGTCACAGTATCCCTCCACACACACGAGATTCCTTGTCTCAATCCATTATACCGCCTATCTGCCCCAAGTCCACTTCTCATTCCCTCTGAATTCAAGTCATGTTTCCTCCTTCACATTGCCTGGACAGGAGCACTGAAAGCTTGGGAGAGACCATCTCCCAGTTTCAGTTCATGTGTCTTGTATCACAGTGTCCCACAACAAACAGGACCATCAATTGCAGGGAAAGTCCTGTGCAGCTCAGGCACCCCAGGCTGCGGCCTGTTCAGTGCAGGTGGAATCTTGGGAGAATTTAGCTCCTGAACTAACAAGTCTCTACTGAGCATCTCAAACTGAGATTTTCAAAAACATATAATTTGGCCATTTTGACCACACAAGCGGTCCATTTCCTGGACACTACTGTGCTAATAAGCGATGGTCACATAAATACCACCCTGTACCGGAAACCTACTGACCGCTACACTTACCTACATGCCTCCAGCTTCCATCCAGGACACACCACACGATCCATTGTCTACAGCCAAGCTCTAAGATATAACCGCATTTGCTCCAATCCCTCAGATAGAGACAAGCACCTACAAGATCTCTATCAAGCATTCTTAAAACTACAATACCCACCTGCTGAAGTGAAAAAACAGATTGACAGAGCCAGACGAGTACCCAGAAGTCACCTCCTACAAGACAGGACCAACAAAGAAAATAACAGAACACCACTAGCTGTCACCTTCAGCCCCCAACTAAAACCTCTCCAGCGCATCATTAGAGATCTACAACCTATCCTGAAAGATGATCCTTTACTCTCACAGATCTTGGGAGACAGACCTGTCCTTGCTTACAGACAACCCCCCAACCTAAAGCAAATACTCACCAGCAACCACACATCACTGAACAAAAACACTGACCCAGGAACCTATCCTTGTAACAAAGCCCGATGCCAACTCTGTCCACATATCTATTCAAGTGACACCATCATAGGGCCTAATCACATCAGCCATACCATCAGGGGCTCGTTCACCTGCACATCTACCAATGTGATATATGCCATCATGTGCCAGCAATGCCCCTCTGCCATGTACATTGGCCAAACCGGACAGTCTCTACGCAAAAGAATTAATGGACACAAATCTGACATCAGGAATCATAATACTCAAAAACCAGTGGGAGAACACTTTAACCTGTCTGGCCATTCTATGACAGACCTGCGGGTGGCTATCTTAAAACAGAAAAACTTCAAAAACAGACTCCAACGAGAGACTGCTGAGCTGGAATTGATATGCAAACTAGACACAATCAACTCAGGGCTAAACAGGGATTGGGAATGGCTGAGCCATTACAAACATTGAATCTATCTCCCCTTGTAAGTATTCTCACACTTGCTTCTTATCAAAGTGTCTGTACTTGGCTAACTTGATTATCACTTCAAAAGTTTTTTTCTCTTACTTAATTGGCCTCTCAGAGTTGGTAAGACAACTCCCACCTGTTCATGCTCTCTGTATGTGTGTATATATATCTCCTCGATATGTTTCACTCAATATGCATCCGAAGAAGTGGGTTGTAGCCCACGAAAGCTTATGCTCTAATAAATTTGTTAGTCTCTAAGGTGCCACAAGTACTCCTGTTCTTTTTAATCAATTATTTGGTCTTCCTTCATCACGTAATTTGAAATCACAATGTATCCAACAACCTGACTACTTTTGTTATTTTCTTACCAAATTAGTTTTATTTAAAATGATAGATTAGATTTATAGGTAAAGAACAGAAAACTATATAGATATACTAAATACACACATAACTACAACTTTATCATAGTTTTTTGAACGTTTTTGCACATAGTCCTCATGCAACATTTTTTAAGAGCAGTGCATTTACTGACAAAATGTAGTATTTCAGCTGAGATAATTTTATTGCTTCCTGTCTAGGAGGCTTCACTCTATATTTTGTCAGGTAGGATGTTAGCTTCAGAGCTATTTCTTTTTTTACTTTACAATTTATTTCAAGCCTATTCACTTATTTCAAACCTCTCTCTCAAAGATTATATATATTTTCAACAAACATACAATGGTCCACTGAATGCAGACTGATCGGTGAGGTATCAAAGCAATGTGGTTTCTGTTCAACCTCATATTTATGCTTGAGCAACTTCTGACAAGGGGTCCAGACTGAATATTTATAGATAAATATTTGTAATCTTTGAGACCTTTTAGTTTTAAAAAATGAAATGGGTGAAACAAAATGTAGAGTGAAAACAAATAGCTCTGCATCTAACTTCTTATTTGAAAAAAATATACTGTGCTACCTAGTAAAGAGGAGATAATAAAATGCTGTTGATTTAAATACTACGTTTTGTCAGTCAATTCAGTGTTCTTTAAATTGTTGTAATAAAAACATAGTAGGAAAGCACAGATACAACTTTATTTTAATTTTTTCTATATATGTATTTAGTGTTTATAAAAGTTGCCCAATTAATAACTCAGACTTTTTTTTTCATATCATGGGAACACCATGGGAAAAGTAGTTCAAGCCTCCTTACCACCTTACCACTGGGCCTGAACCCTTTAAGAGATACCACTTGTAGAATACCAAAGCATGAACTTCAGAAAGCATTAAACTTGAGTGTGAATAAAGGCCTCAAAGTTTGTTTCATTTAACCTAATGCTCTTCAAGCATTTTCAATCTGCCAAACAGGACAGAAAATCTGACAAGAACAATCTTTTCTGGGAGGTACCTCTTCTGGTCTTTCTGGAAACCCCTTTCCTGTATTTTGACACTGATTCTAGCTGTGTCTGGGATAAAAAGTGCAGTGGAATTATATGCTAACAATAACCTATCTCTGAGCTGCCTACCCATTGACATCCATAAGACCACTCACAAGAAGAGGGTGATAATCATTGTTATTATGAGTGGTAGAATCAGGCACTAACATTACAAATCAATTTCTATTATAATCCAATTTTGCAGTCCACCCACTCACCTTTAACAATTATGAACAAAGGAATATCTATTTCAGAATTAGTAGCATAGATTTAGGGCAGTATTTTGGACACTGGATTCCTAAACTATGATACCAGTGTTAAAAAAAATTCTAATTTATTTTTCTTTTTGTAGAAAAATTATAGAAAGAAGGAGAGAGATAAAATTTAGAAGTTTACTTTAGTGGACACATCTAATTGAAATCCAGGACTAAAGCTTACTTGATTACATTCATTTTAAATGTTAACACAGTTTTAATCAGCAATGTGAATCCAGTGGGCTTGAAACTGGGGCATGAAATGTCTGCTGGACACTTAACCATTTATTTAGGAAAGCTAAACCCCAAACAATAAATTTCTAGCTTTCCTCTCTCTGCCCCCCAAATATGATTGGAAACCACATGGTTTTCTATAGTAACACATTCTGTGCTAGATAACTAGGGCATCCCATCTTAAACAAGGGTTTGTTTTCCAGCAGAAGTCTAGTATTAATCATTTCATGGTGAAGAGTGTACCAGCAAAGTCTCATTCACCACTACTGCAATGAAACCATAGGTACCTGCTACAGCACAATTGTATGCTCTATCTGGCATTTTTGAGAATGTGGCTAAGAGGGCTGGTGCATTGTGTAGTAGGAATTAAGAGGTTAATAGAGCTGCTAACATCTCTGTTGATGGAGGCTTTATCCTCACAGAGCTGCAGTAATCCCACAATATTTGAATAGTTAGTATAATTTATAGGGCTGTCAATTAATCACAATTAACTCATGCAATTAATTCAAAAAAAGTAATCACAATTAATCGCACTGTTAAACAATAGAATACAAATTGAAATGTATTAAATATTTTGAATGTTTTTCTACATTTTCAAATATATCTATTTCAATATTATTCCTGATTACAAAGATTTGTACTGTAAAAATGAAAAACAAAAGAAATAGTATTTTTCAATTCACCTCATACAAGTACTGTAGTGCAATCTCTTTATCATGAAAGTGTAACTTACAAATGTTGTGTTTTTGTTACATAACTGCAATCAGAAACAAAACGATGTAAACCTTTAGAGTCTACAAGTCCACTCAGTCCTACTTCTTGTTCAGCCAATCACTAAGACAAACCATTTTGTTTACATTTATGGGAGATAATGCTGCCTACTTCTTAATTACAATGTCACCTGAAAGTGAGGAAAGGCGTTCGCATGGCACTGTTGTAGCTGGTGTCACAGGATATTTATGTGCCAGATGTGCTAAAGAGTCATATGCCTCTTTATGATTCGGCCCATTGTTCCAGAGGACAGGCTTCCATACTGACGATGCTCGTTGAAAAATAATGTGTTAATTAAATTTGTGACTGAACTTGATGGGGAGAATTGTATGTCTCCTGCTCTGTTTTACCTGCATTCTGCCATATATTTCATGTTATAGCAGTCTCGGATGATGACCCAGCACATATTGTTTGTTTTAAGAACACTTTCACTGCAAATTTGACACAACACAAAGAAGGTACCAATGTGAAATTTCTAAAGATAGCTACAGCACTTGACCCAAGATTTAAGAATCTGAAGTGCCTTCCAAAATCTGAGAGGGATGAGGTGTGGAGCATGCTTTCAGAAGTTTTAAAAAAGCAACACTCTATTGCGGAAACTACAGAACCCAAACCACCAAAAAAAGAAAATTAACCTTCTGCTGGTGGCATCTGACTCAGATGAAGAAAATGAACATGCATCGGACCACACTGCTTTGGATCGTTGTCGAGCAAAACCTGTCATCAGCATGGACGCATGTCCTTTGGAATGGTGCTTGAAGCATCAAGTGACATATGAATCTTTAGCACCAATATATCAGCTTTATTCAGGATAGAATCCCTTTTTAGGAAAGCACTAAAGCTCATGCTTAAATCCTACTGAAATTAAGCATACTCTTAAATGCTTTGATGAATAGGGCTGGATTTAAGGAAAAATCAATCAGGTTCTTAAAAAGAAGGCTTTTAATTAAAGAAAAAAGGTAAAAATCATATCTGTAAAATCAGGATGGAAAATAACTTTACAGGGTAATCAAACTTAAAGAGCCCAGAGGACCCCCCTCTAGCCTTAGGTTCAAAGTTACAGCAAACAGAGATAAACACTCTAGTAAAAGGTACATTTACAAGTTGAGAAAACAAAGATAAACTAACACGCCTTGCCTGGCTGTTTACTTACAAGTTTGAAATATGAGAGACTTGTTCAGAAAGATTTGGAGAACCTGGATTGATGTCTGGTCCCTCTTAGTCCCAAGAGCGAACAACCCCCAAAACAAAGAGCACAAACAAAAGCCTCCCCCCCCCCCAAGATTTGAAAGTATCTTGTCCCCTTATTGGTCCTTTGGGTTAGGTGTCAGCCAGGTTACCTGAGCTTCTTAACCCTTTACAGGTAAAAGGATTTTGGAGTCTCTGGACAGGAGGGATTTTATAGTACTGTACACAGGAGAGCTGTTACCCTTCCCTTTATAGTTATGACAGGTCCATAATATTTAGGTACTGAGGAACTAAGAGGGCATAATGATGTTTACATTTTGACATAAAAATATTTTTTGTCATGGTAACAGTCCACTGTTCAGAATTTTCTCCCTTTGTGCGTAAGAGTTAGGCAAACAAAGGTTATTTTTTTGCAACATTTTATAGGAAAAACAAAATCTCCTTCCATTTTGTCTGCCTTTGCATTCCCAAAATGTCATTGTTCAGCCACATTCATGTTCAGTGGCTACTTCAAGCTAAGACTTTCAGGGATGAACTTAATTTCCAATGAAACTTTTTTTTTATACCTGGGTAGGTGAATATAGGAATAGAACAAATGCAACCATTTCATTTTCTTCTATTCATATTTATATTTATGAAAATATTTACAGGTGTCTTTACTGTTGAGTGCTTAAACTTAACTGCCTCTATTTTACAACAGAATATGTAAAAGTTTAAACTTTTATGTGAGAATTCCATTTTGATGTGGTGTTTTCATCCTTTCACCAGCAGAAAGGTCCACAAGGTACACTTCATTACAGGATGATGAAGCACAGAGTGTAGTAGCTCATTTAAATTATATGAAAACCTAAGATGCACAAGAAGTAGGTGACAGCAGTATAAAGAGCAAAGTCTTAACATGACAAGTAGAAATCTATCTTACTTCACATGCAGTATCCACCTTGGATGTCAACAGATGTTTTCAAATTGTGGCAAAGGTTGAATTTTCATTGATATTTGAAACACAACGGTCTTTAACATCAGCTGTTCCCTGATGGGAGCTGACAGCTAATTTCAGCAATGGATTCACAAAACAGTGTAGGCGTCTGCCCCCCCCCCCCCCGCCCACACACGCACACCCCTCCAGTTTGTAAAAATGGGAATAACTTAATCCACAAAGGATGCACCCTACAAACAAATTTTAACTTTTATGGCAAGTCCTGCTTCAATCAAAAATTGCATAAATATATTTCATAATACTATACCAAATATAGATCCATTTACATTGATCTAAAATCGTTGATTGGCAAAATACTCCAGCCTGCAATACATTATTTTGCCAGGAAATAAAGTTATAATACTCTTTATTTCCGGTCAATACTGTTGTCTGAACTGGCTGCCTATTTTTTTTCCTGATGACAAATCATACACCATTTCCTGCATTTATCAGTCATTTGATAGGTGAATATAATGCATAAAGCCTATTCTTCCTTGCCTGTCAGCAAGACAATAATCAATAAAACTATTTAATGCAACTTACTCTAGTACTCTTTTCAAATAAGAAGGTACATATCTCAGCTGTTACTATGCATAAAATATACAGATAAAGACCATAAGTAATATCAGTACCTGTGCACTTTATCTCTTTACATGTCAGATCACATCTGGTTCCAGCTTAGTGATCGATTGGTCCATGTATATTAATATTACAACTTAAAAAGGCTACATTAAAAGAACATTATTAAGATTTTAAAGTCAAGCTCTTAGAAGTTAGGAAATGCCAGAATTATGGTTGCCCGTGAAATTTTAATTCAGCCTGCTTGTACATGTGAATTGTGTTACAGTTTTCAGTTACAAGATCACATGACTATTTTGGTTTTTATTTCCAAAAAGGGACCAAAGTTTTAATCTAAAAAGCAGAAATCTAACTTGCTTGACCTGCATCATCTTACTTGGATGTCAATAGCTAGTTTCAAAGTGTAGCAAAAGTTAAATTTTCCCATCTCATTCAAAGCACAGAATGGCTGGTGCTCACTTAATGAGCAGCTATTCAATATTTTGTTTTATCCTTGTTGTTTAGTGTGTGACCATAAACCTTATTTACTCCTCACTATTCAAACCTTGCTCAAGACAGGATTATGAATTTCCTTATATGCTTTGATACGGAACTCCTCACTACAGTTTTTGAGTGCTTCAAAAATATTAATGAAATTATCTTCACAATACTTCTGGAAGATAAATGGGTATTATCCTCTTTTGGCATGGAGGCAGTTCAAATGCGGTTAGGCAAATAGAAAAGAATGCCTCAGGCTATTGGGCATGCCTCACAGGAAACAGTGAGGGTTTTAAGTCTAGCATGAACAACAGCATATGACAAATTTTACACTTAATCAAAGCAATTGCATAAGATTTAACTGTCATCTAACTGGGTAGGTCAGTATTGGCAAAGGTGATTCGGGGAGTAAATTTTGTAATAGATGATCTAGAAATGGGAAAAATACTAGATATTTGGTATCCTAAGCAGTGGTAGCTCTGGCTCTACAGGGAACATTTCACCTGAGCACTGATCAATTCATTGCTGGAAACCAGTCTTTTTCACATGTGTGTTAATATGGTTAAGATGGGAATTGAACTTATAACAATGTGTTTAGCTTTTAGACTTTATGAAATGTTTGTAAATTGCTGCATGCATTAATCTCACTTATAATATCATTATCACATGCTATATGGTAATATTTAAGTTTTTTCTTTATGACTGTAAAATGTTTGCTCTGAAACTGTGAACCTGTCAGGCAAGATCATTGCCTGCTCATCAAGAAGGCTATCAAAACTAAATGGGACATTGGGGCACATCACAACACAAATACTTTGTTCATTGCCCCTTCACACCCATGAAGAGGTTACTTGCAAAAAGGCCTGCATTCTGTAAGAAGGACATTAAATTAACTGACAAGAAAATTTTCCATCTCTTGCTGTGTGAACTCTCACAGAGTTGGAGCTACCAAACAGAAGAGATCCTCAACGTCAGCATGGGTTAGCCCTAAAAGACATTCAGAACTGACAGATTACTACAACTCTGTCACCTTTTAAAACCATAGACTGTAACTAATTTGAATGCATGTTTGCTTGCTTTAATCTTGTAATAATGTTCTCATTTCTTTTCTTAGTTAATAAATCTTTAGTTAGTTTACTATGGGATTGGATACAAGCATTGTCTTTGGTGTGAGATCTGAGTACAAATTGAATGGTCTCTGGGGACTGGAAGCAACCCAGATATTTATAGTTGTTTGCGTATAGCCACCAAGTATCACTAAGTCCAGCTTGCCTGGGTGGCAAGAAAGATCTGAATGGCCAAAGGGGCTATCTGTGACTCCCTGGTAAGAATGTTATAGTGCTTTAGAAGTTCATGCTTATTATTGGGTTGGTGAAATCTAAATATAGAACACACTGCCAGTTTGGGGTCTCTGTCCTACTTCTTGACAGTGTCCCCTAAGGTTGGCAATTATGGTTGTGAATCACTCTAGGCATCGTAACAATGGGATCCTGTTGAGTGATGCCTATTGTCATATAGAAACCTCATCTATAGTGACCTTCAGGGATTTTGATCTAGACTTGCCTCGAGTCTCTAATTTAAAACTATGCAACCAGATTAAAGAGTTCAGTTGGGTCTGCATGGGAAAATCATTCCTCACTAACACAACCAAAGTCTTGTGTGGTTTTGTGATGCGGTCTGGTACAGAGAAGTGCAAAGTTACACTAATTAAAGCTAAGGATTTGACAAATATCCAGGCAGAGATAGCAGGTGTCCAGTGATTTGTTTTTACCCCAGAGAACAGCACTCCCTAGTTCTCTGTCCATGATTGCAGTCCCTAAAAGTGTTCTAATTAAACTGAGAATGATGGTTCATTGCCATGTGGACTTTGAGCTTCATGTGGCAAAGATTGAGATGGCTGATACCTTCAGAGGGCATTTCTTTCCCCTGGAATCTAAATTGGTAACCTCATTTGATAACTTCCATGCTGTGGAAGCGATAGTAACCATGAGGGAATTAATGTGTCAGACTTTTTTAAATTCAGACAGTAAGACAAATGAACATTGAGCCCTGATTATGTACTATTGTACTGAAGACTTGTCCTGACCTCCTGTACATTCACAGAAGAGGAACAGGCCGGAGGACCCCCAGACACGGAGGACCTGGAGGTTACAGTAGGAAGTGACCCAGGGGAACTTTAGAAGAAAACGGCATTAGAGTCATGCTGAGGCTCGGCATGTTTCAGGCGGACACCCACTGAGCTGGCAGCAAGGGGAACTTGCTACTACCAGGGCCCTGGGTCGGGAGCCAGTGGAGAGGGCAGGCCTGGGTCCCCCTATCATCCAGCCACCTGCTCCCTAGAATGGGGGGTGGCTCAGCACGTGAATCATATGGACTCTGGCCGCTAGGCCACTCTAACCCTCCCGTAAGGGGTGATTCTATGGACTCTGGCAATTGGGCCACACTGTCCTGACACTGGGGTGACTTCTATGATCTTTGGCCATTGGGCCACACTGCCCTGACTAAGAGGGGTGTTTGCATAGAGATAGGCCATTAGGCCGCACTGTGCAGCCCACAGAGAGGCGAGCATGAAAACTTGGGAGTGGCAAGGTTCTGACACCCCTCTTCCCCGCCCCAAAGGGGCAGTAAGGTGCCAGACCAGTCACAACTGGTGGAGAATGTGGGCAACAATCAGGGCCTGAAAGAAGGACCCAGACACCCAAGATGGAGCCAGAGAAGCTTCTGAAATGGCTGCTGGACAAACAACAGCAGCAGGCAGCACAACAGCAGCAGTAGCAAGCACAGTTGCTCCAACAGCTAGCAGCACAACAGCAACTGAAGGTGGAGGAGCAAGAACAGCAGCAGCAGCTGATTCGGGAGCTGGCAGCCCAACAACAAGCAAACCAGGTGCGTCTATTCAAGCAGATGGCAATTTTGCTAAGACATGCACCAAGTCCTCCCCCAGGCTCGGCTGGGGGCGGGGGCGGGAGATGGCCAAGGAGGACTACCAGTGCATCTCACAAAGATGGGGCCTGGGGACGACCCAGAGGCCTTTCTCGTGACTTTCAAGTGGGTTGCAACCGCTTTCCAGTGGCCCACTGCACACTGGGCCACTATCTTAGCCCCTTACTAACTGGCCCAGCTCAATCCGCATAGCACAACCTCAATCCACAGGAGGTACTAAACTACTCTAAGGTCAAGGCAGCCATCTTGGACCAAACAGGCGTTAACCCCAAGACTTACCGAGAGCGGTACCCACCGGGGGCCAGACCATGAACTGTGGCACAGCGAATCCGTGACCTCTGTTGGAGGTGGCTAGAACCAGAATGCTGGATGAGCATTCAAGTAGCCGAAACCATGGCCCTAGAGCAATTCCTCCAGACCCTATCTACTGGGGGGAAGGAGTGGGTGCAGTGGCACCACCCAAGGACCCTCACCAACGTGACCTCTCTAATGGAGGATTACATGGCAGCAGAGGGAGGAAAGAAGACCAGGCCCAAATTGAGGAACTCAGGTGAACAGACCCCGGGGGGTGAACAAGGTAGAGGGGGTGAGCCCCTATTTGTACTCCCAGCCTTCAGGGACCCCGCCAACCCTCAGTGTAAGGGACCCAACAGGGCAAACCTCACGCAGGGCCAAAATGACTTGTCAGGAAGGCAGAACACCCCCCAAAACACCCTACCTGGAGAAGGAAAGCGAGACTGGTGTTATGAGTGTGGACAGATAGGGCATTTCTGGAGGGAGTGCCCATACATGGATTGTAATCATGGGCAGGTATGGGCCACCAGTCAACACACCCAGAAGTGGGAGCTGGGTAAGATTGTTGTACCAGTGAAAGTGGACAGGACATCTACTGTAGCCTTGGTGAACTCAGGATGTAGCCAGACAGTCATCTGGGCTGGGCAGGCAGAACCCACCGGCGCTACCGGGCCCCCCATATACCTGCAGTGTATTCATGGGGACATTAAACCCTATCCCACCATCTGGGTGCAGCTTGAGGTTGCTCAGCAAGGCTGATGGTGCCTAGTTGGGGTGGCCCCGAATTTAGCTTACCCAGTGATTCTAGGATGTGACTGGATGGGCTTCGCTGAGCTCCTGCAGGAGTGGGGTACCCAACCTGTGAGAAAAAGGGGGTGCGGGCTGAGAGGCATGGATTACTAGGCCAACGAGTGCCAGACGACCCCCTGGAGGGGCCCTTGGAGAATCCCATGATAGCTGAAGGAGGCTGAGCCCCTGCTGAAGCCCCGACAAGGGAGGGCCAGGGATGGCTGGATGTAGATGCTGATTTCCTAGAAGAACAAAGGGGGGACACCACCCTCAGCCGGGCCTGGGAGCAGGCGACGGGCTCCCCTGGGGAGGAAGACCGGCCCTGACACTGACAGCAAAGCCCTTGTTTTGACCTCTGTAGCAGGGTGCTGGTACAAAAGCACCTAATTACCCCTGCTCAGCCAGCTCCAGTCAAGAGAAATAGATTGGGGCTGGTGAAACAGACCTGATGCCTGGCCTGGGGATTGGCTGCACCTGCGGGCCTGACAAGCCAGCAGTTATAAGGGCTGGGAGCCAGAAGAAAAGCCCAGCCAGGGAAAGGTGAGTCTCCTAGCTGTGGGCTGACTGCAGGAAAAGAGGGAACTAACCCTGTAAGCCTTGTATATAGCTCAACACTGGTGGTGGGAGAACTGTGTGTGTGTAAATAAAGCCACGGGTGCTGCATAACTGGAAGCCTCTCTGCTTTATTGGGACAGCCAGCAGGCTCAGGAAGAGGGGCGTGACAGAGAACCTGTCACAAGCTCCATAATGACTTACTCTATCGGGTGGTCCAGGAGCTACAAATGAAAGAAGACCTGCGCCAACTGTTGGTCCTCTGGCAGTTCTGGTGGAACTTACTCCACTTGACTCACTTAGTACCTTGGGCTGGGCATGTGAGGAGGGAATAAATGCTGCAACGGGTGGCTCAGAGGTTCTTCTGGACGGGCATCCATCAAGAGGTGCGGGATTACTGTGCCTCTTGCCCCGAGTGCCAGAAGGCCAGCCTGAAAGGGGTACCGAAAGCCCCCCTTGTGCTCTTGCCAGTGATTGGGATGCCCTTTGTGCGGATTGGCCTGGACTTGGTGGGGTCCTTGGAAAAGAGCAGTGCGGGCCACAAGTACATCCTTGTCGTGGTCGACTATGCAACACAGTACCCAGAGGCGGTACTACTACGAACCTTCATGGCCCCGGTCATCGCCAACGAACTCCTGCAGATATTTGCCTGTGTCAGTCTGCCACGGGAGATACTGATGGACCAAGGGACTAACGTAACTTCTAGGTTGATGGCGGAGATAGGCCATCTGTTAAATATCCACGCCCTTAAGACCTCAGTCTACCACCTTCAAATGGATGGGTTGGTAGAGAGATTTAACAGCACCCTGAAAGCCATGCTGAGAAAGTTCATGTAAGATGACCCTTGGCACTGGGATAAGTTGCTCCCAGTGCTCCTCTTCACTGTGCAAGAGGTGTCACAGGCTTCCACAGGGTTCTCCCCCTTCCAACTCCTGTATGGGAGAAAAGCATGGGAATCTTAGATCTCCTGCGAGAAATGTGGGAAGAATAGGAGACCCGGGTCAGAGGATCTGTTCAATATATCCTCCACCTATGGGAGCAGCTCCAAAAGTTGGGAGCCTTGGATCAAGAGAACCTGGTGCAGGCCTAATGGACTCAAGAGGTTCAGTATAATAAGGGGGCGAAGATGAGGCGTTTTGAGCCTGGCGAACATGTCCTCTTGTTACCTTCCTCCAAATCTAAGCTGTTAGCAAAGTGGCAAAGCCGCTTTGAGGTAACCAGGCAAATAGGCCTGTCGACTACAAAGTTAGGTTGTTGGGGCGAAGGAAAGACACTCAAGTCTACCACGTGAACCTCCCCAAGGCCTGGAGAGACAGGGAAAGCCTGATGATCACCCTGTACCCTCCAGAGCCTGAACTGGGGCCATTGGCTGGCAAACTAGCAGAACCAGGGGCAGCAGGCATAGGCCAGAAGCTCGGCATTGTACAGCAGGAACAGGTATGATAGTTGATGTCAGCCTTCCCCATTGTCTTGTCAGCCCAGCCAGAGAAGACCATGTTGACCAGCCATCATATCGCCACCATCCCCAGCCACAAAATGAGGGAGAAACACCGCCCGCTTCCCAAGAAGATGTGGGAGACCGTGCGGAAAGAGCTTGAGGTGATGTTGATCCTAGGAGTAGTCGAAGAGTCAAGAAGCAAATGGCGGAGCCCAATAGTACTAGTTCCCAAACCGGACAGGACAGTCAGGTTCTGCACTGATTTCCGTAAGATGAACGCGGTCTCTCGATTTGATGCCTATCCCATACCCTGGGTGGATGAGCTGCTGGAGCGACTAGGCAAGGCAGAATTAATCTCCACCCTAGAGCTGACCAAGGGATATTGGTAGATCCCTTTGACACCCACCTCCAGAGAAAAGACAGCTTTTCCAACACCATTCAGCCTCTACCAATTCACAATGATGCCTTTTGGGTTGCATGGGGCCTCAGCTACCTTCCAGCATCTCGTGAATCAAATGTTCAGCCCCCACAGTTCGTGCGCCACAGCGTACATCAATGACATCATCATTTACAGTGCCAACTGGGAGGAACACCTCCAGCACCGCACCAATGTGCTATGAACTCTGATCAAGGCAGGACTCACCGCAAACCCAGCCAAATGTCACTTGGGCTAATGAGAAGTGGCCTACCTGGGCTATACAGTGGGCCGGGGAAAACTATGCCCTTTCGTACATAAGGTGGAAGCCTTGAAGAACTACCCTACCCCCATGACAAAAAGGCAAGTAGGGCAGTTCTTTGGGCTAGCCGAATACTATCAATGATTTGTACCTAACTTTGCTGTGCTCACCGCCCCCCTGACAGACCTGATGAGAAACTCCCAGCTATGAAAGGTACAGTGGTAGGAAGACTGCGAGAATGCCTTCTGTGCTCTGCGGGAACAGTTGACCTAGGAGCCAATATTGACACAGCCCAACTTCACAAAATCCTTTATCCTCCAGACCGACACCTCAGAGGTAGGACTGGGAGCTGTGCTGTCACAAGAAGTGGGGGGAGAAGAGCACCCATTTTTGTACCTAAACTGGAAGCTGTTCCCCTGAGAAACCCGGTATTCCACCATAGAGAGGGAGGCCCTTGCGGTTAAATGGGCGGTCGAAGCCCTGAGGTACTACCTATTGGGGATACCTTCTACTTGGTGACTGACCATGCACCCCTCAGATGGATTAATAGCATGAAGGAAACAAATGCACAGATCATGCAGTGGTACCTGTCCCTTTAACCCTATTCCTTCCACGTGTTACACCGGCCAGGGAAGGCCTATGGGAATGTGGACTTCTTTTCCCAAGTCGGGGAAGAGGAAGGAGAGGGAATGGTCAATGGTCAGCTGGCCCCGGCGGTCATCTTAAGGGGGAGAGTGTGTGACGGGTTGGAGCGGCCCTGCACTGGTACCGCAGGGGTTAATCCTTCCTTCCTAGCAGAGGAAACCATGCCCCTGAGGCTCTGCTGGGCATGCTCCAACTGGAGAACATGTATAAAAGCCCGCAGAGCTGCTCAGTCTGGGCTGACCGCGAGAGGGGAAGGAGACACAACGCCAGTTCCTGAAAAGGGACAGCCTGCGCTCCAAGACCCAGAAACCAGCCAGACTGGGACGCCCCTACTCCCAGAAGGAATACGTCACAGAAGGGGAACAGACCGGAGGACCCCCAGACACAGAGGACCTGGAGGTTAAGGTAGGAAGTGACCCAGGGGAACTTTAGAAGAAAATGGCATTAGAGCCACACTGATGCTCGGCGTGTTTCGGGCTGATCCCTGCCGAGCCAGCGGCAAGGGAATTTGCCACTACCAGCCCTGGGTCGGGACCCGGTGGAGAGGGAGGGCTTGGGTCCCCCTACCCCCCAGCCACCTGCTCCCTGGAATGGGGGGTGGCCCAGCACGTGAATCACATGGACTCCGGCCACTAGGCTGTTCTAACCCTCCTGCGAGGGGTGATTCTATGTACTCTGGCCATTGGGCTGGGGCGACTTTCATGGACTTTGGCCATTGGGCCGCACTGCCCTGATCCTGGGACA
The DNA here is from genome assembly GCF_002925995.2 of Terrapene triunguis. Lineage (NCBI taxonomy): Eukaryota > Metazoa > Chordata > Testudines > Emydidae > Terrapene > Terrapene triunguis. The sequence goes on from NW_020664369.1 coordinate 11,423,918, forward strand.
ACTTCTATCAACTTTGGCCATTGGACCGCACTGCCCTGATACAGGGGCGACTTCAATGAACTCTGGCCGTTAGGGTGCATTACCCTGACTAAGAATGTAAGAAGATAAGAACATAAGAACGGCTATACTGGGTCAGACCAAAGGTCCATCTAGCCCAGTATCCTGTCTACCGACAGTGGCCAATGTCAGGTGCCCCAGAGGGAGTGAACCTAACAGGTAATGATCAAGTGATCTCTCTCCTGTGATCCATCTCCACCCTCTCACAAACAGAGGCTAGAGAGACCATTCCTTACCCATCCTGGCTAATAGCCATTGATGGACTTAACCTCCATGAATTTATCTAGTTCTCTTTTAAACCCTGTTATAGTCCTAGCCTTCACAACCTCCTCAGGCAAGGAGTTCCACATGTTGACTGTGGGCTGTGTGAAGAACTTCCTTTTATTTGTTTTAAACCTGCTGCCCATTAATTTCATTTGGTAGCCCCTAGTTCTTATATGATGGGAACAAGTAAATAACTTTTCCTTATTCACTTTCTCCACACCACTCATGATTTTACATACCTCTATCATATCCCCCCTTAGTATTCTCTCTTTCAATCTGAAAAGTCCCAGCCTCTTTAATCTCTTCTCATATGGGACCCGTTCCAACCCCCTAGTCATTTTAGTTGCCCTTCTTTGAAACTTTTCCAATGCCAGTATATCTTTCTGAGGTGAGAAGACAACATCTGTACGCAGTATTCAAGATGTGGGCTTACCATGGATTCATATATGGGCAATAAGATATTCTCCGTCTTATTCTCTATCCCTTTCTTAATGATTCCCAACATCCTGTTTGCTTTTTTGACTGCCACTGCACACTGCATGGACGTCTTCAGAGAACCATACATGATGACTCCAAGATCTCTTTCCTGATTAGTTGTAGCTAAATTAGCTCCCATCACATTGTATGTACAGTAGGGGTTACTTTTTCCAATGTGCATTACTTTACATTTATCCACATTAAATTTCATTTGCCATTTTGTTGCCCAATCACTTAGTTTTGTGAGATCTCCCTGAAGTTCTTCAGAGGGGTGATTGCGTGGAGAGAGGCCATTAGGCCGCACCATGCCACCCACAGAGAGGCGAGCACACAAACTTGGGAGTGGCGAGGTTCTGACACCCCTCCCCCCTCAAAGGGGCGGTAAGGTGCCAGACCCGCCACAATCCTCTTAACATTAAAAAAGAGAATTGGCTTGAGTCTCCACCCAGTAATCTGATAAAGCTAAACAAAACCCCTGGACATTCTAAAAGGCAATATTTTCCCACTCTTAAACACTGAGAACTTTTAATAAAAGAGAAAGGGAACCAAGCATATAGTGTGAACTCCTCAAGTATTGTAACATTTCATAAAGTCTAAACACATTCTTATAACTCTAATATCTATTTTAACAATAGTAACACACAGGAGAGCCAGATTGGTTTTCAGTTATGCATTTGTTAATGTTCAGTGAGGCCTTGGCATGTATTGGCATCTGGTCTGCTAGCATCACAGTGACAAATAGGGATGTATTTTGGCACCAAAGATTCTCTCTGCTGCTTTGTCATGCTTTCTCATCTAGCACAAAGGGTGCATATATCTGCAGAAGACCAAATGGAAACTCTTTAACATTGCACATCTAAGAGCAAAAACCAAAGTCAAACACCTGCTGATAAGTTAACTGCTTTTCACGAAGAAAGCAGTGCTTGTTGCACATACTGAAGAGGAGATCCAGCAACTTTGCTATAGCTTTGTGATAGTTTCTGATGAATTTGGACTAACCATCAGTCTAAAGAAGACAACAATTATGTCACACGGTGCATTGACTACACCAGATGTTTTAACTGCAGGTTCTTCCTTGTAGAGTACCTGCAAGGAAATAAAAAAATACTACCTTCCCGCCTTCATTCTCTGGAAAATTCAGAGAACTAACTACCTTAGTCTCCCACCTGTCTTTGTCTTACCAGCCATGGCTCCTATATCTACGGTCCTAGCTCTTAATGTGAGTCAGACACTTGGAAACTTTTGTAAATTCTTCTAAGCATCCACATGTATCTTTAGGCACCTAAATACCTTTGAAAATCTGGCCCTAAGTTCTTACACTTGCATATGATTTGACAACCGAGGGTTAAGAAGTATGTTTATGACACACTGAAATTGTTCAGCTAGTCTCTACAAGATAAACTTTTTTTTTAATGCAGTTATATAAGTATTTTCATAGTTCAGGAGCCTGAGACAATCTATCTGATCTCAAGGATTGTCCCAGACATTTAATTATGCCAATTTATTTCACTTTATCTGCTCAATGGGCCTGAATTTCTACTTTTTTGCACCTTGTGTAGTCATTTTTATGTGTGAGAATGATTTGATAGTGGATGCCAAATGCTACTATTCTGATGTGGTAGCATTTGACACCCACTTTGCACACACACAAATGATGCAAGACAGCATAAAATCAGGCCTGCATTCTTTATGGCATTGTTCAAGATTATTTCTTTATTTGTTTATCCAGCTCTGCCCACAGATCATAGTTGAATATGGAAAAATACCATGTTAAAATGTAAACCTAATTAATAAAGGCTATAGGCTACTTGGGCAAATCTATCTATCTATCTCAGGGTTTATATTGCTGGCTATCACTGTAGTAATATCTGAGTGTCTTCCACCTAAAATGGATAGCAATTCCAAAGTCCTTAGTGGATTACATGGAGTGTCTGTCACTGTTCCTATTTCAAGTTAAAGGCTCTACTTGAGATAGGATTTTTTGTTTTGAATTTTTTAGATTTTATTAATTATTTAAATGATTAGTTATTTTTTTTAGGTAGTAGAGCAGGTCAATAGTGTGTCATTTTTATGATGGAGAGGAGTTTTCAGAGCGGAAAGTTTTGCAGCATTTTCTAAGAACATGAATTCACCTAAACTACTCTGGAAGTTTGTTGCAAAGCTGGATCCATGTTGGTGATATTTCACTTATATGTACTTATCAAAGCACTCATCATGCAATCTGATCTCTGCCGATGGACCCCTGCAACCGTATGGAATACTATTGAAACCACTGGGCCTCCCAACAAGGGCAAAGGTCCAATAGTGTGGATCAGTTTGAAGGATCATGGCCCAAATGTGCAAATTCTTTTTAACCTGGTGATAGTCATCAAATAAAAATCAGACTTTTTACCTTAGTCTGTATGGGAAGGGGAAAAAAGTCACTCAGACATGTCAGCTTCAATCCTAGTCTTTCTGCTGAAAGTCTTAGAAAACACTGAATGAAGCTATCACATTTCCATCCAGCTACCTTGGCAAATTGAAAATCTCAGCTGTGACATTCCCTCAGAGAGAGTTTAGCAAATAAATACAAGACTTTTTCTTTGTTCTATCAGACTAGCTTGGCTTTATTATTATCATACATAATCTTCAGGCATGCAATAAATCAGTTGTACTGTCTTTGAGCTCATTGTATCCACGTCAGAGCTTCTGCCCTCAGGCTTTCAATCCAGGCTTGTGTAGTTTCTTACATGGATGAATAAGGTTCATGATCGGATGCATTGTGTATTCATCAGTTTCCAAAGCACTCCTTCTCTACACAAGGCTATGATTTCAATGTTCGGTATTTTAAGATGTGAATACCACAGCAGCATAACTAAAATTACTGGATCTGGTTTATTCATTGAATTTATTTTTTCATAACAATACATGTAGAAATTACAGCAAAATTAATTTGAGATTATAATGAACCTTAAAAAATAGGAAATTGCTTCTCAGTTAATGAAATGTTTGAATACTGATCACTTAGGACTATTTATCTTGCCAATATTATACCATTCTTATGTTCATTGTAGCATACTGTGATGAAGAAATATTAAATTGATGCACCTCAATTATACTTTGCTCAGTTTAGTTGCCCACTGCAAAATCCATATATGCAAATTATATCTATCTTTTTGGCAACTCATTACTTTGGCTTGCTTGCTGAACACTTCATTTACTCACTTGCTAGAATTCCAAATCTTCAGGACTCTGATTCTTTGTTTAATTAGTCATTTCTATTTGTATTTTATCTTATTTTTTACTAAAGCTTTTTTTCCACAAATAATGCTGGGAAACAAGATGATTTCCTGTTCCAATTTGTAAATTAAAATTATGAACACTTACAGATATTTTTTGAAAGATTCATACAAATAATCTGAATGTCTTTGTCATATGTTTTAAATGGAAACCGGTTAGCAATAAGCAATCCTTCTTGATGAATTCATAGCTTTAGTATTTAGGGTATATCTATAGCTATATAGCTATTGGGCCCAGTTCAAGGGCATACCTGAATTCTGCTTGGTGCAGCACCTAAGTGGCAGGCAAAGGTAGCTTTAGCTATCTGATTTTTAGGCTGCCTGGAGGTTGGTTTAGCTCTTGGATACAGTCAGAGCAGCCACAGAGCCACTGCATTACCCGTATCTCTCATCCCAAGGTCACAGACCCTGGCATGTCTCCCCTGCTAGGACTTGTGAGGGTGAAGTCGACTTGGAAATCTCCTTATGGCACAGGTTTTCCATTGGGTCTGGATCAATGAAGTAGCTTAAAAGTGGTCATGGAAGACCTTTGAATGGAGTTAATAAATTAGAATTCCATAAGCTATATGTGGTTCTGCTAATAAATAGAACAGTATCACAAAACTAAGAACCAGCAGCATCATGTAAAACATAAATAAAACTAGAATCCTGCCATTTGTGCAGTTTACATAGAAAAGGCAAGAAACCCTTTTTTCCCCTGTTATTATTTTCTCTTATTTCATATTGATGTAAGAAGAGGAACTGTGTGTGGGTGAGTAACTATGGACCTCATAGAAGGAGTGATGATTATACTTCCTTTTAACCCCCTTAACCATCCATGTGTACACTTTACTGTCTGCTTTCCATTGTCTTTTAAGGTAGCCTTTAAACATGAATAGTTAAATATTTTACTTACCTGTGGTATACCACCGGTTAAGATGGTGAGCAATTAATGCTTTCATTCAGTATTTAACCTGTTCGAACTAACAAGTGAAAGTTAATGGCAAGATAAATCAAATTCTGAATTTGCTCTCAAGTTCAAATTGTTTTACATCTGGTAATATCTTCAGTGACTTTCCCCCACTATTTCTTATTGAAAAATAGCACATTCAAGAGGTGGTACTGAATTATTCAGTATTCTTTGAACTTTATAGTGTGTGTATAGAGTTTTAAGCCAGACACTCATTTAAAATGTGTATTATATATCATTTGCTATTCACAAGTGTTTAGACATTCCTGATTTAGACAGTGATTTAGACATTCCTGATTCCAACTCAGCAAAACACTTAAGCATGTGCTCAACTTTGTGTACATAAGTATATGTGTAGTACCGTTGATAAGGTCCAAAGCTTCCGAATGCCAAATAAGCAACTGTAGCCTCACATCTGTAGCCGCCTTTGCAAGCACTTTGCTCTTTCTCTATCAAGGGACAATAGTTTGGTGATATACACAGGCATGGATCCACTAATTCCACCTCAAGTCATCTCCGACTCTAAATCCTTGGGTGTACCCAAAGAATACAAATCTTCTGTGCAAGGCTTGCTGAAATTTTAACTTCCTCATCCTCTGTGTCAGGAAACTGCTTTATTTCTTCTGTGTCTGGGATCCTCTACACGCTGGATGTTGAGTGACTGGATTTTGCCATTAATAATATAGAGGCACATTACCCTCAAATCTCCTGCCCACCAGTCCTACAGTGATAGAATGCCTTAACATCATAATTGGAAGTTGGTCACTCAGTTGAAAAGGTCACTGCATTTGAATATCAACATGGGTTGATGGACAATAGATCCTGTCTAACTTGATTTTTTTTTTTAATGAGATTACAACTTTGGTTGATAAAGGTAATAATGTTGACACAATATACTAAGACCACGGTACCATGATAGATTAAAAAAATAGAACAATATACATTTAACATGACACATTAAATGGCTAATTTATAGACTGCTGACAGACTCAAACAATATTCTGAGAGATTTTTGCCCTGATTCACAATATTTAATGTTAACTTCAAAGCATACTCAGATCTACTTAAATACCAGCACATCTAACTATTTCATTGTTGATTGTCCTACGAAAAGACAGAGCTAGTGCACTTTTCTAGTATGGCAGGATGTACCTGCACTTCATGCCAATCCTTTAATTCAAATGAATGTTCAAAAGGATGTTACAACAAGTTTTAATAATTCAGCTAGACAGATATGTTGTCAAATATTGTGCTGATTACTGAAAAAAGAATATACACAGCTGTTTGTTATTGTTCTTTTAAAATTAACATAAACATGACTTTTTTCATCTCTGTACTCTAGAAAGTATTGGATTCTTGGAGGAATTTTGTGGGTTTTCTAGATAATTTGGTTCAGATGTTGTACGGACAGATTTGTTTTATAAGCTAATAAATATTTGGATGTAAAGTTTGTTGTGTCTCACAACGGTATCTTCTGTGGAAAGCTAACCAATGGGATAAAAAAGAAGAGAAAATTAAAAGATTATTTCTCTCCATCATTCTAGTTCACAAGAAATTGCACAGATGCAGAGTGAAAATTTCTACAGAAATTATTTAAAAGAATCCTTGTTGACATGTGTGGGATTTGGGTTTTTTTCGGCCATTTTTCTCTGAAACAAAGGGTGGGGGGAGAGATTCCACACACAAAAAGGGTACTGCTCCAGCTACACCCAAAACTAACCTCAGAAAAGTTCCTTGAAAAATAAGGTAAGTACTAAAGGTCATCAAACTCATGTTTTGTGGGATCAGTGGAAGAAATATGTTCCAGAATGTCCTCTGTTGAGAATGTTCAGCACCCTATAATTGGATATTTGCATCTATAGACTGTTAGCTCAGATGCCCCTCTGAGATCAGTTATTTCAGTTGCTTATGGGGCAACAGAGAAGCAGTACCTCTGATTACCAGTGTCCATGGTAAATACAGCAAAGCTTTATACATCAAATTCAACACCTAAAATTGCACCTGAAGAAAGGGAAGGTTAGAAACAGGATAGAAAGTATCAAGATTGAAATTGTCAAGCAAATCAATGTTCATTACTGCATATCTAAGTGAAGCCAAATGCCTTCTTTTCCATTATCCATAAGTGGAACAAATATCTCTTTTTTTACAAGCCACAGGGGGCAACGATATAAGTCATAGGACATAGGCACCTTCAGAACAGAAATGGCAAAACTGTCTGAAACTTCTTCCTAGAATGATGTCATTTTTCGATGCCCTCCGGTGGTGGGGTGACGACTCACCGCTGCATCGCCCCCTGCTGGTTGTGCAGGGAATTAGTTCTCCAGCCACCAGAGCGTCCTCTGCGGGCTGGTGTCTCGCCTGCCGCTGGCCCCGTGTCCTTCCCAGACCCCGGTGCCCTTTGCCCAGGGGTTCTGCCCACCGCAGTACCCCCTCACTCTGGGTCTCCCCTGCCAGAGGAACCCCCAACCCCTATTCTCACCTCGCCTCAGTGGCTACTGCCAGTCATCATCTAGCCCCGCTCCCTGGGACAGACTGCAGTCTGTAAACCACTCATCATCGGCAAGAGGGGTTGGACTAACTGCCTCTGCCTATTCCTGGGCTGCCCTTCTGCAGCCCTAGTACCCTTTTGTGGGCCCTTAACTCGACCACAGCCTAGGGCTTTGCTAGGCTGGAGCTCCCCAGCTCCCTCTGCCCTTCCCCAACACTGCTCCACCCTAGGTACCCTCCTCAGCTTTCCAGGCAGCCAGGTCCTTCTCTCTCTGAGAAGCTAGAGACAGTGTCTTCAGCTTCTGGCCCACAGCCATCTTATAAGGGCCAGCTGGGCCCTGATTAAGCTGACCACAGCTGTAGCCGTCTCTAGGGCTGCTTTAACCGCTCCAGGCAGGAGCGGGGTGGCCACCCCGCTACACCTCCCCATGATTTTAATGTAGAAATATCCCTCCACTCATCCTGTGCTCACACACAAGGGCAGTCAACTTAACTTAATTGAAAAATTCCTCACAGGAAGAAGGAATCTATCTCTGGTCCATAAAGGAAAGAAATCGATTGTCAACTACTCTGAACAGGTCTCCTGGATATAATTTGCAACCACAAAGGTGGATGAGAAGATTTATAAGCTATCTATACCACAAGTGGAAAGTGACTTCCAGCGTTGAAGCTCTAGTCTATGTCTGATGAATTTCATCCATCACAGGTCATGTGCATTCCACAGTGATAGGAGGACAAAGAGGGACTGGGTCTTAGGAGCTATCATGTCACCGGTAAAGGACAAAATATGATCATTATGTCCCACCTTGTTACTGACAGACTTGGAAACCATCTTCAGAGTATTCTCCCTCAGAGAATTCTGAAATGCAGATGGGTCTATCAGTTTGTGTCAATGAAACGGACCTTCCTTGCAGAAGTGGGCACTCATCTCTATTCAGATAAAAATGTCAGAGATATAGTGTGATCCCAAAATGTATTTCTAAACAGCAAAAATACAATTTCAAACCCCAATGCTAGGTATTTCAATGTGACATTATAGATAATATTTAAACATAAAACAAACAGAACCAATTAATAAATATGCAAAATATGACTTGGAAACATTTTTGAACACATATATGCATTGTACAAGTTTTTCCGTTCTTTCATAGTATAATATGTCTTTTCATGTCAAAAATAAATCTCTGTATGTTTATAATCTTGTATCTGGCTACAAGACAGGAATAAGTGGAAATAACAGATGTGACAACAATTAATGGAATGGCATGAATGTGGTTAAGTACCTCAAGTTTACTCAAGTATACCACAACAGAAATTACATTAGCTTAACTTTATAATTCATCTATAAAGCGATATTCAAATTAACTTTAAAGTGTATCTGAGAGAGCAGCAAAGTGAAGTAGTTTGGAAAGTGTTTACATTTGGCTGTCTAGAGTAATTTTGTTCTAATCTTTGTTGCCTTTTCTTCTTTGAGGATCTTGAAAGAAAGGGTATGAGCTAGTCAAGGGAAAATGACAGACACAAAAATGATTTAATATTTACTGTTTAGTACTGTTGTGATCAGAAATTGAAAATAGGATTACATTTGCTAACTAATGTATATACTACAAAGAGTTGTTGGTTTGTTGGGTTACATTTTTATGAATTTTATTTTCTAAAAGTTTACATAATTTTCACAATCTTTTTAAAACTCTTGTGCTTCCAACACACTAGTGTATGTGTATAGAATATTAACATTTGTAATGCCTCAAAACATGATAAGCAATATACAGTCCAGCTATAAGTAGAACATGTGCTTGAGAGCACCTAATAATGCTACACAAATATTTATGGTAGGAGGTGAAGAAAACTGCTATATTCCAAGGGACTCTCCTGTTTATTGCTTTTCTTTCTGTTATCTTCTACTTCTACACTTATGTGAGACAGAACAATTAAGACTCTCTTAGACTAAGTGGCCCTGATTGATGAGTCCTCTCCAGAGTTTTGTCTGGTTATACCGAAAGAAGGACAGGAGACACCTGATATGGTTTTACTCAAGTCACAACTTTATTATTAGATGTCTGGGACTACCCGGCAGATACAAGTGTACAGTGCAGGTAACCCCATGTTCATTCTACCAGCTCCCCCCCTCCTTTTTTTCCATCCAGATCCCCCCAGCCAACCTATTGCTTGGACCTTACCATCCACCACATGTAAGAGGGTTAAGGTGGATTATTAAAAAGGGGGGTAGGATCCCTGCTATACCATTCATAGAAGCCCCTGTTCTGTTCCTTTAACCAACAACTCCTTTTGAAGTCCTTTTCCAAGCCATTTATCCGATCACTGTATAATTTCCCTATGGAGTATCTGCACTGGACATCCACCCCATACTTATATAATGAATTGCAACATGCAGCCTACCACCCTTCATGCCAAAGGTCAAAAAAGCCTTCCCCAAACCTACTGTGGGGAAAGCAAAACAACCCCAGCTCCATGTAGGCCAATCTGGTGGTAAGGCTACATTTTTACTAGAGAACTGAAGTAATTAATGTCATTTATACTCCATACAATAAAATAAGTGGAAAACTCATTTTGCAAGCAAAAAATCTAATATATGATCAGAAACTAATTAGAAATAAAGTATTTCTTCCAGTAGAAATTCTCTATTTTAGTGATTCAGCTTCCAAAGTTGTTTTTTTTTTAAACCAGAGAGTGCTAAATTAAGAAGTCTTTAAAATATTTTATACCAAGGTGCCATTCAATGGATTATATTAATGTAAAAATAAAAATGATTTACAAAGGAAAGTGTTTCAAAAGTTTAATAACCTATATTTAAAAAGTAGAGTCACTTTTATTACTTTAATCAATTTCAGCGTTAAGGCACCTACTGCAATTACTTATATGGCACATCTCAGTGACTCTTCAAATAATGTCACTAGGGCCTTAAAAATGTTTAAAATGGTCAAAGAACATGAAAAACAACAACAGAGTAGCAGGATTACAAAAGCCCCAAGTCTAAAGGATAAAACCCTGATGGGATTTCATATTGAATGGGAGATGACCCCTTGGTGAATGTCTGGTTGTGATTTAGTCATTAGCGATGCTAACATCATAAATCTTGAAAGCACATCTGTTTATGCTTGTTTTTATTCAAATCTGAATTCCTTAATGATCCTCCTTGAAAATTTTGAAAAATGTTCTACCGTGAGACCAATTTTCTGGCTCTTTATATTATTTCTGTTGTTTTCTTTCCTTGTATTCTTGTTTTTTTGTTTTCTGTTTTCACTAGCATTAAGTGCCTGAAGGCAGGACACTTGTTTCATGTGCTTTTGTTGCATCTTCCTTGTACAAAATAGTCTAGTGTTTGTATCATCATAACAAGCCATAGTGATGTCACACACAAAAAAGTATGTGCTTAGTGTACAATATGCAATAATACAAGCAAAACAGTTATTTGAACAAAGTATATCAAGATTGCACGAAGTATCAGTGGCTTTTTGGAGATGTACTATTATACATTTCAATTATAGCAGTATCCTTGAAAGTCCATTTTGTGGAAGGAATTTTTTCAACTCTTTATTTGCTCTCCAGAGAACTAAGGATCTACAAAAGAGACAAGTTAGACTTTGGGAATGGGAATGAAAGACCACTTGTCACAAGAGGACAAATTTCAAATATATTGTGAAAATCTCTCATGGTATTTGAAATCTGGGCCTAATTCAGCAAAGCATTTAAGTTAGTGCTTAAACCCCATCGCCTTGAATGAGACTACTCTTGTGTTTATCTTTAAGCACATGGTGAAGTGCTTTGCTCAATGAGAACATAGGCACTGAAACCTCTGAGACCTGTAGCTTCTATTAAAGTCTTACGGAGCATGGAAATCTTAATTCAGAGATGTCTTGGCACCTCCTCAGTATTACATCCCTGGTATAGAGGGATGCTTGGTGCTTTGTTACCTTAGCATTTCCTTGCTGCATAAGGGGCTCAACACTTTACAAGAGCAGGGAATTAACTTCTTTCTGCATGAAGAGCTCACTTCCTCCTTAGATCATAGACAGGTAGGTAAACACATCAATGCGAGGCAATAATCCCTTGATACATGGATAGTGTTCTACATTTTCAGTTTACATATGTAAAAAAATTCCTGAACTTTGTTGGTGTTTATTTTCCAAACATTAAAACCAGGATGAAATTGGGTTAAATTAAAAAAAAAAAAAAAAAAAAAAAAGGGAAAAATCAGGAAAAAAATAAAAACAAAAATCATTCATAATATACATTGTTTACAAGAGTATGTTTTTTATGTACAAAGGTATTTTTTGTCTCTCTCAGAGGTAGTAATGTTTCCAGAAATCCTGGTTTGTGTACACTTGCATAATTGTCTTCAAAGTATCCTCACTCTCGTTGAGTTTCTTGCTGTCGTGGAGGTAATCCAACTTTGAAAGTAAGTGTTCTGCATCAATAGATCCAGGAAGTACACTCAAAGTTCACTATGCATGCCACTTTGCTCAAGTTGGGAAGTGTATCTTGATGACTGTTCAAAAAAGCCAGTGCATCCAGTTTCACATTCTCAGGGCCAGGCATGTTCATGTAAGTAGTAAATTCCCTTTTTAGATTAAAAAAATAATCTTTAGTGGCAAATGGTTGAAACACTCTGGCATAACAGTCATAGTCTGCTGCAAAATTCACCTTGAGGAAGGGATGCTAAACCTGGATGACATTCTAAAAATAATCTTTGGCACCAAATATTTTAGGGTTCAGATTATGGCTATCTCCTATTTCTCTGAGTGTTCCATTGAAGGTTTTGAATGCCTTTTTCATTTTCTCGTGTTCTGGGGTCAGAAGGATTTCCAGAAAAAACTGGGCTTTCTCGCCATATGTTTCTCCTGCAGCTTTTCCACGCAACTCAGCTGAGATTTTGGTTGACAGGATCCAGTAAATATCTGTATATGGCAAACGTGTTGGCAGTAGTCAGAGAGAAAACTCTAGTGTTTTCTGGGTGTCACACAGTGATTCCAAGTTTTCAACAATGAACATTACCTAGATGCACAGAATCTGGCAGTATTTTTTGTTATTTGCTAGTCTCTTCAGAGTTTTTGCTTTAGAACCCAACAAACAGGGGGAAGGGATAGCTCAGTGGTTTGAGCATTGGCCTGCTAAACCCAGGGTTGTGAATTCAATCCTTGAGGGTGCCACTTAGGGATCTGGAGCAAAATCAGTACTTGTCCTCCTAGTGAAGGCTGGGGACTGGACTCAATGACCTTTCAGGGTCCCTTCCAGTTCTATGAGATAGGTATATCTCCATGTATTAATATTAAACTCAGGTTGATCTAGGCAACACATTAGCAGAGTCTCCATGACAGGCAGTGACATACAAGCTTATCCACCAATGTGGCACAACAGGGTAGGTAATTGGCAGTCAGCTTTGCACTCATCCCACACTGTGTAAAATAAAGCCTTCAACTTGTTTGTATGCCTGAAACTGGCCCCAAATGCAAGATTTCACATCTTTCATTTCTTCTGTTGCAGTAGTTGCTGAAAGCACAACATTAGGTTTGCAGGACAGGTAATATGTAGTATCTCTGATTTCGTAATGAGTTTCATCTCCCGTGCAAACTTAGCCATGTAGGAAGCAGAATTTGTTAGTAGTTTCCAAAGTTTGTTGGTACATCTCAAACATATCAGCTATTGCTGCATCAACAAACAGGTATCCGAAGAGGGGATGAATGTTGCATCAGCACAAAACAGTGTGGGTTTATTCACTTAGAAATAAAAAAACAAAACATAAGGCCAAGAATTGGACAGTCCAAAGTATCAGAAGACTCATCAAAAATCATACTAGACATCACATTTCCATCAGTTCATTCCATCGGTTTTGATACTACAGCATCATAATTTTCTTTCAAATACTTACATGTGAGGTTGTCTGCATTAAGAAGGTTTTTTGCTGCTGGACAGTATTGTCACACAAAGTCACCAACAGGCCCCTCTGCAATTAACAGCAGTTGTCCATTGAAACAAAGAGCATGCAAAAATCCATTGACACAATCATGTTAAGTCCTCTTTTTCATGAAAGCCCTGGTAAAAGCTCCTGGTATTGACTGTTGATCCCAAAGTTCACTTTCCTCTTTAAGCTTCTTGTGTTGCTTGCTTTTGACAAGCTTCTTTATTCTGTCAGCATGAGCACTGACCTCAATCCTGCAATACTTGCAGTGCAATGCATGCTCTTCACTCCTGTGTTTACTTTTCCTGAAAATTTCTAAGCACTGATTTTCTTGTTTGTATTCAGACATAGATTTGTGGTTTTGCCTTTGTACCTTGTCTTTATCTGTGGAGGATTGATTGTTTAAATTCAGTGCCACACTAAAAAGAGACAAAGAAATAGACGGGCATCTCCTTGTGACTCAGTCATAGCGTGATATTAACGTTTGATTTTCCTACCTCCACCGTGTGTGTGTTCTGTGTTTTACACTTCGGAACTGCTTGAATCACAGAGCTGCAGGACACAATTGTGTAAAGCATTAGTGTTTAACAAAAATAAGTACCCCCAAAATAATGAATAGTCTGATAAATGGGTGTAACATCAGTGAAAACTGATCTCCTTTAATAAAAAAACCTGGTAATTTATTGGTGAAAATTGGTAAAAATTGAAAATGCAGAACACTATACATGGAGTATTTAGCATCTTTCAGTATACGGAGAGCTATCTTCAGTACATGAACACCTCCTCACTGCATGGTAGAACCCCTCGTCACTTCATGAAAGTCTCCATGCTCACTGCACAGGAAAGACCCATTAAATCCTGATTTGACTATTGAAGGGCATCAGTGCCTTGGAGGTGATACTGGAGAAATTACCCAGCCTCCATTTGGTATTTCTGACATCTGTTTTAAATAAGCAAGAGTCGCTCCATCATTGGAAGGTATAGGCCACATGATTGGAAGCTGCAGGTCACATGACATGTTTCAGCAGCCAAAAGCTGATAACTCTGGAGTAAACAAGTAGTAGAATGGCCCCCTCAAGGATTAAACTCACAATGCTGGGTTTAGCAGGCCAATGCGCAAACCACTGAGCTATCCCTCCCCCCCAAGTAGATGATTAGAATGCTTAGAGTCAGTCAGGAATGGAGGAAGCGAAGTAGAGAAGGAGGCAGAATAAATGGCAGCTGAGAGCAGAGTGGAGACGGGATGGAGCTGAGCAGCAGCAGCACCAGCAGCAACCACAGCAGAGACAGCACCACTGAAGCCAATGGATAGAGTAAGCCTGCTAATTATAGTTATAGCATAAGTTACTACAGTGTAGCATAGTGTTAGTGTGTAATGCTTAAAGTCTGTGTGTGCGTTTTAGTCATAATTTTCCTATGCAAAACTTTAAGTATATGTTAACAATTGCTGTCAGCAATTTATTACAGACTGGCCATCTGTAATAGAGCACATTGCTTGGAATCATTTAAACTATTGTGACAAAGTTCCTCCTCTGCCTTGGTGGGTCCTGCGCTTATTGGTAGATTTGCTCATCTCAGAGATTCACAGCAGCCCTCAGTTTGGCCACTTTTGCTAGTGGCTCAAACCTGCCATTCACTCAGCTAACCTCATCACTGGCCAGCATGGGAAAAAGGAAAGAGAACAATCCCCACAGTCTCTGCTGATCCACTTAGTGGGTCGGGAGACAGGCCAGGGACCTTCCCCTCTGGTGGGACCCACAGTCCAGGTCAATTCCTCCTGTATCCAATAGGGAGTTGGGAGGATGGGTGGAACCCAGGCCTGCCCTCTACTCCAGGTCCCAGCCCAGGCCCCTGTGGTTCACATCTGTCTACAGTGTTTCGTGTAACACCTGTGTGACAGCTACAACTCCCTGGGCTACTTCCCCATGGCCTCCTCCCAACACCTCCTTTATCCTCACCACGGGACCTTCCTCCTGATGCCAGATAGCGTTTGTACTCCTCAGTCCTCCAGCAGCACGCCCTCTCACTTTCAGCTCCTTGCGTGCCCCTCACTGACTGAAGTGAGGTCCTTTTTAAACCAGGTGCCCTGATTAGCCTGCCTGTCTTCATGGATTCTAGCAGCTTCTTAATTGGCTCCAGGTGTCCTAATTTGCCTACCTCCCTTAATTAGTTCAAGCAAGTTTCTGATTGTTCTAGAACCGCCCCTGTGACCTTACCCAGGGAAAAGGGACCTGCTTAATCTGAGGCTAATATATCTGCCTTCTATCACTCTCCTGTAGCCATCTGGCCCAACACTGTCACACTATATGCTATTATAGTTTAAATGCTCTTTAAACTTGCAATAAGGGGTTTGTGTAAGGGATTTTCATAGAATCATAGAATCACAGAACTGGAAGGGACCTCGAGAGGTCATCTAGTCCAGTCCCCTGCTCTCAAGGCAGGACTAAGTATTATCTAGACCATCCATGACTGATGTTTGTCAAACCTCCTCTTAAAAATCCCCAATGATAGAGATTTCACAACCTCCTTAGGCAATTTTTCCCAGTGCTTAACCACTCTGACAGTTAGGAAGTTTTTCCTAATGTCCAACCACCCTTGCTGCAATTTAAGTCCTTTGCTTAAATTTTTCTCTCTCTTCCTTGTAACAACCTTTTATGTACTTGAAAACTGTTATCATGTCCCCTCTCAATCTTCTCTTCTCCAAACTAAACAAACCCATTTTTTTCAATCTTCCCTCATAGCAGTAGCATAATTAGGGGGCGAGCGAGGCAGCAGCCTGATCTCCCACTGAGTACATGTGGCACCTTTTCAATTTCTTGGCACCTTTTTAAGTTTTACTCATCGGCGGTGGTCCAGATCTTCGGCGGCACTTTGGCGGCGGGACCTTCACTCGATCCAGGTGTGTTTGGCGACACTGAGGAAATGCTGCCGAAGACCCGTGGAGCGAGTGAAGGACCCGCCGCTGAAGTGCTGCCGAAGACCTGGAGCACCGCCGGCTGAGTAAAAAGCGCCGCAGCGGGTGGCACCTTTTTTTGTGATCGCTCCCCCTGTTCGTTCCACCTGGCTACGCCACTGCCTCATAGGTCATGTTTTCTGTAAGGGATTATTAGCTACATTAATAAAAAGATACTTTGGGGTGGGGAGGGAGGGAGAATACTGCCTGTGTCAATTACTTTATTGGAAGGTTATATCCGTGTTCTTTAGTATTTTTCCTTAACAACTCCGGAAATTTATACCTTGGGAAAAACAGCTTAAGGGGGCAATAGGCAGGTTATTCTAGGAATGCCCAAGAATCCATTATTCGGGGAAACTTCCTCAGCAAATTGACAATCTCATCAGCACCTTGAAGCAAAGCACTGCTTTCTTGAACATGAAGCATGGTGCCTTCCCTGTATATTGAATTTCTATTATACATCTTCTGACATTCAAGGCATACATGCCTTAGCCTTAACAAAACTTAGTACATGGAAAGTCAGTGCATTCTGATTTTTCCTCCAGCCCTGCAGTTATTCAAAGAGAATCTGTAAGTGATTGAAAAAGAATAGCTATGGTATAAATACCTCCTGTGACATATATCTTCTGATGAATCTTATTGCACTTTCAGCAGTCTTCAAATGCCTTTTCTGATTCTCACACACTATGTGCCTGTGTAATCTTAGGACAACTATCAGATTTTCACATAATTCTAGGGCTTTCTCCATCAATCAAGGACCATGTGAGTTTATTAGAGTCTGACATATTGATTATGGATGCCTCCTGAAGCCTCACTAGCTCTTTACATGGAGATATAGGTTTTTACAAAGGCAAGAGTTTGATGACCTTATTATAAATACAGTCCAGTGCTTCACTCACTGAATTGACTATCCTTTCAGTGGGGTTCAGCACCTTGCCCAACAAGACCTATTATAGCATAGATTACTCACTTCTAACGGAGCCCTTCTCACAAATTGTGTTGTAGACCAGAATTTGTTGACTGAGAATAACTCCCTCCAGTTCTTCACCAACACAGTTCTCTCAGTGAGCTCACTGTAGAGAGGGTTCAGTGAGGGCTGTAATTCCAAGTGACCCTTACATATGACATGCAAGAAGGTAGGCCCCTCGGGCCCTCCTTTTCCACAGCCTCTCCCCCTGCACACTGTGCACCTGTGTAAAGGCCAAGTCTGCCAGAGATTCTTCCTGTTAATCCTTTCCCACAATTTGAGTTCCCATGAATTAGATGGAGTGCTTTTGCAAGTCAGTAGCTGAAAGGGTGAAAAATGACTCACAGAAATACAATAGCAGTTTGTTATTGTTGTTTTTGTTGTTTAATGGACTAATAGACAGGAAATATTAGATTAACATCTAGAATTATTAAAGAGCCACTGATATTTGGATATTTGTCTATAAATGCAATATTCTCTGTACTTCTCTTTGTCCCTGTTACATTTATTATTAATTAATTTATTATTATTATTACTATTATTAGATTGTACCACTCAGATACAGCCATGCATTAGGGGAGTTCAGGACCATATTGCCATAAAGGGAGCTCAGGCAGGGATTAGGATTTAGCCCACATTCCCCAGTGCATTCAGACACTCTTCCCCATCCTAATTTGGGTGAAATTGTCCTAAGAATGCAGGATTGTCTCTCCTGAGTGACTGTGACAGCCTTGTCTGGAGCAGACAATGAGGGTAAGATAGGTTCCTTGAGTGGTGCTGCCCTACCATTCCCTGAGCATCCACATAAAGCCAGGAAACAATGTGCCTCAGAGTGGGCCAGATTCTGATCACGGTTTGATTGTACCCTGACTATCCATTGACTTCAGGTAATTAGTCTGGATTCCCACCAGTGAAATTGAGATCAGAATCCACCACAAAAATATATTTCTTTATTGCTTAGAATTTCATCTGTTCCTGCTCTTCAACCAAACATAATAATAATCAATAATACAGATTGTAATGAGACTTGGTACTACTTTAGCACTTACATCTGTCATAGGATTTTATTCTGCCAACCATCACCATATGAAAAATTCTATGAAAAATTAATATCAAGATTATAATATCAGCACCTTCTATGAAAAATTAATATCAAGATTTATAGTCTTCTGAGCACTATACAAACATTAACTAAGAATCCATATGTGTTATTCTCCCACATGCATATTAACTAAATATGATGTCATCAGTGGAGGAGCATTATGGACTATTATGGAGACAAATAACTAGCAAACATCAAAGACTTTTAGTTAATTTAGTGCCAAAATGATTATTTTTAAAAGAGCTATGTTTTTAACAGTGACAAGTGTAATTGCTCATGAAACTATAGATAAGATCAGAACCCAATTTTCCACTTTCCCAACCTTCCATGAAGGAGCATAACAGTTCATTCCAGATTTGTTCCTCTCTGAATAGGTTTGCACCTTTTAAAGTGGGTGGGGAAACATATAAATAATCTCTTTGGCGGTATTACTGTCAAAAATGGCTTCTTACCATATTCCAGTTACAATGGGTCAGTATGCATTGAGTTCCTTAAGGTATTAAAACTTCCTCAGCATTCCAAGGGAACTGATTGCCTAAATAAACAGCACCAGACAAGCACATACAAAGAAGGAGAAACCCTTGCTGCTTGATTATTTTTCCTGCAGCTGTCTGAGCTGTAGCATGCCTCTCTAGCAGCTTTATAGAAAGTAATCATATTGAGAACACCTGGGGTGATATGTAATTACAGCGTGATAGTGTGCAAAAATGTGGGTCTACTCAGATTTCTCAGGGGCACTAGACAGCTGGTTCCTTTTCATCCTTACAGTGGCTTGGGTGTCGTAACAGCTGGAGATGTGCTTTTCTAAGCTGCATGGTCTAGTGGATGGATCATAGGGCAGGGAATCTGAAACTTCTAAAGTCTAATCCTACCTCTTCCACTGACTTGCCAGGGCCTTGGGCAAATCACTTACTTTCTCTGTACATTTGGGTTTTTTTTCCATTTCTTCATCTTAACATATTGTTGTACTATTTAGTTAGCTTATAGGTATGTCCTGAGGGTTAGCTAATGTTTTAAAAAAATCTTTGAAAATGCAAAGCAGGATCTAAATGCTAACTATACTTCTTTCATAAATGATACCTTGAAATACATCTTTTCAGTAACCAAATATAACCTGATGATTGATTAGCAGTAACATATGCAATGGAGTGATTAATAAATCAGCTAAACTTCATAAACCTATCAAACTACTGTTGAAGTGAGTATAACTATGGCTAAACTTAGCACTGTCTCAAGTGCATAGTGAAAACCAATTTCGAATTAGTTACCCTTTATTTTAATTTAAAAATAATTAGAAAGGGGTGAACTCAAAAACAAAGATAATGGTTTCATTCAAACTGTCCGTATTAGTAAACACAAGGGAGAAAAAGCAAACCAACAAAAAAGTCTGGAAATAAAGACAGACATAGTATCCATTGAGATGAGAAGAGTACACTTGCTCCCTAGTTAGGTTAATGAAACCATCCCTCTCTCACATTTCCAAGGGCAGAATTTGTTCCTGAATGATTTTCTGTTATGCATCAGAGTGGAATCCTGACCCTGTTGAAGCCAGTGGAGTTTTGGTTAGGATTTCACCCCAATAGTTCTCTAAATTACCATACTCCTAAAAAAATACTGGAAGCCACAAATGCCCCTCAGTTGCACAAAAGCAGCCAATATAATTCATGTAAGTATAGATTAAAGAAAAACAAATAAATATACTCCTAAACAAAGCCTAAACTTTGTTTGCCAGGTTTCAGTCTGGAATGATTTTTTCCACGGTCGAGTTCTAAACCTCCGACAACAGGGTTTATAATCTTTTATAATGGAAATGCTGTCAACAGCCACAATAAAGATATAAAGTGGACCACTGTGATATCAATCTATGCACTACAAAGTTAATTGTGCCAGCACTTCTTTCAATTACACTTTCAATTACATTTTCAACAGGCCTCTGACAGTTTTTCTTATGGTATGTTAGAGAAATCAGAAATATATTTATAAAGGTCAGTATGTCTTCTCTGATGTATCCTTTGGCTTGAATGAATTTTTAATTTTTATTTGATAAAAACAGGTTTCATTGATTAGCTTTGCAGCATGCTGCAGTACAGATGTCAGTCTTTTCCTTAAAGAAAACATTTACCATGATTATTTTCCAAAATGCTTAAAGGGTCACTGTCAGCCTGAAATCTGGTCAAATAATAATAATAATAAAAAAGTGGTAAGAAGTTACTTCATTATATCTGCCACTGGGTCCCCCTGCCAATCACACTTTCCTGTTTTGTTTTATTTTTTTAATATATGTTTCTCTCCTATATTGCTGAGTGAAAATCCCACACAAACAAAAAGAGAAATTGACAGGTTGACTATGCAGGAAAAATAGTGGAATTAACTATATATGAAGTGCTGTTAAGTTCATAAACTAACTGAAAAAATTGGAGAAAAATATTTTTATCTAATCCCTTTTGGTAATAATAATCATGGGTGTTACTGGTAATGATAATGAGTAAAACAAAGCCAGACAAATGTGATCTTTAAACAGATAATTTTTTAAAGTAGCGCATCCCCATTTAGATTTATGATTTCCATACAAGTTGATGAGAATAGCAGAGCTAAATCTCCATAGTTCCACAGCTTTGAACATTTACTGCATAGTTCTTTAAATCTCCAAGGTGGGGTGAGGAACTTTATGGGATTCCTGGGGTGCATATACAGAACACCAAGCAGGAACTAGACTTGAACCAAGACCTTGGATCCCATTTTTGGATTATATCTGAATTTGCAGTTTGAACACAGATTTCAGTCCTGAGAGTGTTGTTATAGAGGTATGTAGTTTGAATCTGGACTTTGGATTTTGAGTTTTTGCCCAGGCCCATCTTTAGTTCACATTATAGATGAGTGAACCAGTTAATTCAGAATAATAGCCATCCCCTATGTTTGTTTATCACTCTTATTTACCATGACCTTTTAATTTATTTTATTTTATGTATGTTTATTTAAGTCTTTTCCTTTTTGTCACTAGTGGTGGCAGGATTTCATATAGCTGCTGTTAAGTCACCCTTTAACCATCTCTTTGTTAAGCTAAACAGATTGAGCTCCTTGTGTCTATCACTATGAGCATGTTTTCTAATCCTTTAATCACTCTCATTGCTCTTCTCTGAGTGGTTTGCAACTTATCAACATCCTTCTTGAATTGTGGGTACCAGAACTGGACCCAGTATTCCACCAGTGGTCACACCAGTGACAAAATGGAGGTAAAATAACCGTTCTACTCCTACTCGAAAGTCACCTGTTTATGCACCCAAGTATTGTATTAATCCTTTTGGCCACAGTATCACACTGGGAGCTCATGTTCAGCTGATTATCTATCAGATCTTTTTCAGAGTTAGTCCTTTGATGGATAGAGACCCCATATTGTAAGTATGTCCCACATTCTTTATTCCTAGATGTATACATTTCTATTTAGCCATATTACCTCACATATTGTTTGTTTGAACCCACTTTACCAAACAATACAGATCACCTTGAATCAGATACCTGTCCTCATTATTATTTGTCACTCTTCCAATTGTTAGGACATCTGCAAACTTTATAAAATAAATAAAAAAATAAACATATGGAGATATTCCTATCTCATAGAACTGGAAGGGATCCTGAAAGGTCATCAAGTCCAGCCCGCTGCCTTCACTAGCAGGACCAAGTACTGATTTTTGCCTGAGATGGCCCTCTCAAGGATTGAACTCAGAACGCTGGGTTTAGCAGGCCAATGCTCAAACCACTGAGCTATCCCTCCCCCCAATAAGTGCTGATTTTATGTTTTTTCCAGGTCATTAATAAAAATGTTAAATAATGTAGGGCTATGAATTGATATCTGTGGGACCCCAGTAGAAACACACACATTCAATGATGATTCCTCATTTACAATTACATTTTGAGACATATCAGTCAGCCAGCTTTTCATCCATTTAATATGTAGCATATAAATTTTATATTTTTTGTGGTTTTCATCAAAATGGCATGTGGTTCCAAATCAAATGCCTTACAGAAGTCTAAATATATTCCATCAACACTATTACCTTTATCAAACAAATTTGTATTGTAAAAAAAGATATTAAGTTAGTTCAACAGGAGCTACTTTCCATAAACTCTTGCCTGCGATCAAAACTATTTTGACAGGCCTATTCTTGCCCACATCCTCCAGTTTACTCTTTTTAAATATTGACACAATATTAGCTCCCTTCTAAACTTCTGGAATGTCCTGGTGTTCCAAGTCTTATCAATAATCAATATTAATGGGCTAGCAAGCTATTCAGAAAAATCTTGGATGCAATTTATCTGGACCTGCTGATTTAACAATGTCTAACTTTAGTAGTTGTCATTTAACATCTTACTAGTGTGTGCATGTGAGTGGGGTGAAGAGTATTGAGTCTTCCTCTGTTTTGGAGGGACCTTGCAGGATTCCACTGAAAAGTCCCGACACAGGGCTATGGACCCTTTTCCTGAAAGATGCCTATGGCACTTGTAAAAGCTGAGTTCCCTGTGCTGCCCCTGATGTGTGCTGTTGCTGGGAAGGTGAAAGAATAAAGATTGCCAACTCAACCCCAAATGCCTGGTAGAAAATCCTCCTCCCAACAAATATAAGGAGAAAGGAGAAGACCTTTTAAGGTATGAATAAACATCTGTCTTATCAGTGTTTATCCAAATCTAACTAAATCACTGAGCCTTTGCATTTTTCTCTATGCTAATTCATATTTGGAGTATGAAGAAAAAACAAATATTGCTTTATTTGCTGAAAAACAAGTAGCATAGATTTTTATCTTAGGTTACATATGCTGCTCTTTAGATCCTTCTAAAGAGGTGCTGGACCAAAAAGTCAGATTATCTCACATAAAGACAAAAAAAAATCAAGAAATTAATGAAGTAATATAAACAGTGGAACATCAGTGCTATAAAACATGTAGGATATGATAAGACTACTGATGTGTAATTCTCTTTATGCCGATTGCATCCTTTTAAAAAATGAAATCAGCTTAGCTCACTGATATGCAAGTTATAACGTAGGGCCAGATTTTCATACTATTACATATGTTAAGTAGCTCTTTATTCAACATATTGTCCTATTAAATTTAATGGGAATAATCAGTATGAGTAAGGCACTGCCTCCTCCTACTATCATGTTATTATACATCATGAACTTGAACTTCCATAAATTGTGTGTTATCCTCTGGAATTTTGATTCTACCAATAATATGGCAGGGAGGCATATCTGCTGGTAAACACTGATTAAGTTTGGTGTCAAACAAGACCCTATCCCAGACAAACAGAATCCAATGACTGGAGGGGACCTTGAGAGATCATCTAGTCCACCCTGCACTCATGGCAGGACTAAGTATTATCTAGACCATCCCTGAGAGGTGTTTATCTAGCCTGCTTTTAAAAATTTCCAATGATGGAAATTCCTCAGCCTCCCTAGAAAATATATTCCAATGCTTAATCACGGTGATAGTTACAAAGTTTTTCCTAATGTCCACCCAAAACTGCGCTTGCTGCAATTTAAACCCATTGCATTTTGCCCTACCTTCAGAGGTTAATGAGAACAATTTTTCCCATCTTCCCCGTAACAACCTTTTATGTATTTGAAAACTGTTATCATGTCCTCTCTCAGTCTTCTCTAAATAAACCCATTTTTTTTTTCAATCTTCTCTAGAGGTCATGTTTTCTAGAACTTTAATCATTTTTGTTGGTCTTCTCTGGAATTTCTCCAATTTGTCCACAGCTTTCCTGGAATGTGGCTCCCAGAACTAGAGAAAATAATTCAGTTGAGTAATTATTTCTCGAGTCTTGCATACAACATTCCGGCTAATATATCCCAGAAAGATGTTTACTTTTTACCAACAGTGTTACACTGTTGACTCATATTTATCTTGTGATCCACTATGACCCCCATATCACTTTCTGCAGTACTTCTTCCTAGGCAGTCATTTTCCATTTTGTATGTGTGCAACTGATTGATCCTTCCTAAGTGGAGTACTTTGCATTTGTCCTTACTGAATTTCATCCTATTTACTTCAGACCATTTCTCCAGTTTGTCCAGATCAGTTTGAATTTTCATCCTATTATCCAAAGCACTTGCAACCCCTCCCTTGGTATTGTCCACCAACTTTATAAGTGTACTCTCTATGCCACTATCTAAATCACTGATGCAGATATGGAACAGAATCGCACTCAGATGTGATCCCTGGGAGACCCCACTCAATATGCCTTTCCCGCTTGACTGTGAACCACTGATAACTACTCTTTGGGAATGATTTTCCAACCAGTTATGCATGCACCTTGGAGCACCTCCATCTTGGTCAGAGGTTCCCAAACTTGGTTCGCGGCTTCTTCAGGGTAAGCCCCAGGCGGGCTGTGAGACGCTTTGTTTACCTGAGCGTCCGCAGGTCTGGCTGCTCACAGCTCCCAGTGGCTGCCATTTGCCATTCCCAACCAATGGGAGCTGTGGGAAGCGGTGCAGGCCGGGCCACTATATTTGCCCTTTTCCAGTCCTCTGGAATCTTTCCAGTCTTTCATAACTTTTCGAAGATAATTGCTAATGGCTCAGATATCTCCTTAGTCAGCTCCTTGTGTATTCTAGGATGCATTTCATCAGGTCCTGGTGACTTGAAGACATCTAACTTGTCTAAGTAATTTTGAACTTCTTCTTTCTCTCTAACCCTATCTCATTTTCACTGGCATTTGCTATGTTAGATGTTGAATTGCTACTAACCTATTTAGTGAAAACTGAAACAAAAATGTCATTTAGCATTTCTGCAATTTCCCCATTTTCTGGTATTGTTTTTCATCCTTATTGAATAACAGGCCTACCCTGACCTGGGTCTTCCTCTTGTTTCTAATGTATTTGCAGAATATTTTCTTGCACCATTTATATCTCTGGCTAGTTCAATCTCATTTGGACTTTCTAATTTTGTCCCAACATACTTGTGTTATTTGTTTAAATTAATCTTTTGTAATTTGACCTAGTTTCCACTTCTTGTAGACACTTTTTTGAGTTTCAGATCAATTATAAAGATAATTATGATCTCCTGGTTAAACCAGGGTGATCTCTTGCCATACTTACTATCTCTCCTACACAAGGAGGTAGTTTGCTCTTGTGCCCTTAATAATGTTTGTTTGAAAAACTGCCAACTCTCTTAAACTGTTTTCCCCCTTTGAGTTGCTTCCCATGGCCTCTTACCTTTGAACTCCCTGAGTTTCCTAAAGTCTGGCTTCTTGAAATCAATTGTCTGTATTGTGCTGTTTTCCCTCCTACCATTCATTTGAATCATGAATTTAACCATTTCATGATCACTTTCACCTAACCTGCCTTCCACTTTCAAATTTTCTACCATTTCCTCCTTATTTGTCAAAATCAAATCTAGAACAGCCTCTCTGCTAGTAGCATTCTTCACCTTCTGAAATAAAAAAAATTCTCTCCGGTACAATAACATAACACGTTCCTCATTGGTAGCTGGATATATTTGTTCATGATCTGAACTAATGCAATGTTCATGGAGATACACATCACATTTCTTTTTATAATTCACAAGCTTCTGATTTAGTCAGCATGATAGAGATGGGCCTGAACCTGCATATCTCAACACTCCTGAATGTGGTAATAGAAATAAAGCTTCAACTCTGCATTCAAAACCTGATTCAGATCCAAGTGCTGACAAAGGGCACCAATTCAAGAAAATACCTAAGCTGTGTGCTTAAATTTAAGCATGCTTAACTTTAAATATGTTCTTAAATCCAATCAACAGTAATAGGATTTAAGAATGTGCTTAAAGTTAAGCACATGCTTAAGTGCTTTTTTAAATACAGATGCATTCCTGAATGAGCTCAAGTAAGAAAAACAGTCTGAATGAATTAAAATAAGAACAAAATAGGAAATGTGCTACATCTTAATGTTACTCTGCGTCTCATTTAATATTTTGGTTTTTATTAGTCTATAATAGTTATGATAATTGAGAACTTTAAAATAATCAGACGATTTTATTCAAAGTCATTCTGAGTCACTGCGAAGGAATTTGAATAATTTTGTACCGGACGTCTGATTTTAATTTCATTATTCATGAGTGAAATTTCTTAAGTATAAATGAATCATACATTTATGCCAAAATTACTATTTTGTATACCCAAGTCTTGTCTATAAAAGAGTCAAAAAGAATCTAGAAAAATCCATTAAGAGCTTAAACTTCTCCTGAACCCTTCAAAGATTGAAATTTATTTATAATGGAATATTTTTAAATATTTCCTTAATTGTGCGCATTCTCATCCACATTTTTTATTACTCATTTAATAATATTGTGTTGTTTCATATACTTCAATTAAAAGATTTCTTCATCTGAGCCTTTCCATGTTTTGCAGATTTTTGTGTCTTAAAAATCTGAGAAGAGAAAAGAGAAGAAAACAAACATAAAAAGAGATTGTGAAGAGAACACCAGTATAGCAATATATTCAGCTGAGAATTTTTCCTAATCTAGAGGTATGGATAGAATATATTCTATTTTTTTATTAAAATAAATTAACTGAGATTGAAGCATTGTTCCCATTTTGCATTATTTATCAAATTACTGCAATACAGCATTATTACACTTAAGGTAGAGAAGGATTTCTTTGTGAGAAAAAAATACATTCACTTTGTCCAAAATATTCCTTTTAGGCTGAAACTTTCTCTGTTTGGTCTCAGTCTGAAAAAACATCCAATTCTATGTATTTCTCAATTCATCATTAGGGGTCTCATCCAAAGTCAATAAATTGAAGTCAATAAAAGGATTCATGTTGACTTGCTGATGGATCCTGTCCCACTGATGGTTTAATTATCTAAGTAATACAAGTACTAAGATAATCAATTTTTATTTGGTTTTAGTCTTTACCTCACATTTTGGGTTTAGAAGGAATCCTGTTGCCTTCAATGTGTTTTGGAACAGGACCCAAGTGGTAAAAATTGCATATTTCTAGGAAATTCCATCCATTCCTCCACAATGAGGTCCTGGCCACAATGAACCATGTGCTCATCACTTGCAGACTAGATTGGTGTTTCTTGATTGAGATGTGGAGGCTTCAGCTTGTACAGCAGGTGGTTGCAAGCCTACTCTACTCTGCTTTGTTGTCGTTTCAAAACATCAATCCTGATCTCCAAAGCCATCAGTGCATCAGTCTCAGGACCCAGCCACATTAGTGACTGCTTCATCCTAAACATCTGCACACTTGTGGAACAACACAGCTAACAATGCTCCATTAAAAG
The DNA here is from genome assembly GCF_002925995.2 of Terrapene triunguis. NCBI lineage: Eukaryota > Metazoa > Chordata > Testudines > Emydidae > Terrapene > Terrapene triunguis. Next base: position 11,451,637 of record NW_020664369.1, read on the forward strand.
TGCTTGAGAGCTGGTAATAAAACATTCTAAACCAAGGGAGTATATTCCCTTCCAGAGAAAATCAGATTAGTTCAGATGACGTGATGATGACATGACATGATGATGAAGAATATACAAAAAGCAGAACCTTATTTAACCAAGGAAAGGATCAGAGCACAACACTCCACAACCTCAACATACCAGTTCAATTTACCTGGGAAGTGGGTACTATAGAAAACTCTAATATAAATAGACGGATTACTTAGGCCTTGCCTACCCTACACAGTTTTGTCAGCAAAAGGCAGCTTTTGCTGAAAAAACAGTGGTGGTGTACACGCTACAATGCTACTTTTGGCAGCAAAACTCTGCAATTTTGCCGACAAAATAAAACCACCTCAATGAGAGGCAGAGAGCTTTTTGCGGCAAAGTTAAAGTGAGAAAGTGTTAGTGAAGACACTGCCATTTGTTTTGTCCCCATAACTGGCCTACCCCAGTGTCCCACAATGCCTGCCGTGACCACTCTGCTCACTGTTTTGAACTTGGCTGCCCTGCATCTAGGTACACAGGCATGCGCCCATCCCTTTTCAAAGCTGTGGAAATCTTTGTTCCTCAGTGTGGAGAGGTCATAGTGCTGCTGAGAATGCCACTCCCCATAGCTGAGGAGGCTGTGGGAGAACTCAAAGGAAATAACTGAAACCTTAATGTGGAATTGGCATGCAGGCAGAGCAGGCTGCTGATGCGGGACGGGAGGGGAGGGGAGAGAGACGGGTGTGTTGTGTAGAGCAAGGAGTGTGTGGGGGTGTCCCCCTCCCCCTGCCTCAGGATTGGTTGAGGTCAGGCAGCTGTCTGACCTTAAAGAGACAGCATGCCAACACATTCTCCCACAACACACACACTTCCCCAACACACACTCTGTCTCTCTCACATATTCTCTATCCCCCCCTATAATCTCACACACTTCCTCAAAAAACACACACTCTGTCTCTGTCTCTCCCCCCTCCACACACACACTCCCTACCACACACTCTCGGAGTCTTGCCCCCTCTCACTTCAGTGGAAAAGCATCTAACAATCTAGTGAAGATGTCCATCGAAGGATGGGACTGAGAAAATTGCAGCATGTGATTCTGTACCTGTCCCATGAAGCATTGCAAACCCTTCCCAAAGCCAACTGCACAGTGGGATAGCTCTGTGTGTCGATGCAAGAGCTGCTAGTGTTGAAGCGCTCTGCCGACACAAGAAGCATAGTGTGGACATGTAACGGTGGTTTAATTAAAGCGCTTTAATGAAAGCGGCATAACGTTTGTTGACAAAACTCTGTAGTGTAGACAAGGCCTTAGTAAATTCCAATATTCAGAGTTCTGTTGGTTTACTCAAAAAGTTGATTTAACAGGTAGTTATGGCATGCTACAGTTTAAAAGGTAAAATACCAATATTTTATTCTGTTTGCTCTGTTGTTCATTATTAAGCAATTGATTAGCTATTTGAGTCTATCACATTACAGTGTGCTACTGTTGTGTCAGTCAGAGGAAAAATTAATCACAAAAAAAGCTTTGTTCAAAAGTCTTAAAGAAATGCAGCACAGAGTTTCACATCAAGGCAAAGTCAAGCTGGAATAAAGAACAAATGTAATATAATGTGAAATATTTACAGTCTCATATATCATTCTGGTTTCAGACTTTTTTTTAATAAGTAAATTCTCCTAATCAGAAATAAGGGGACATTTTGTTTCCATATATTATTATTAATACTATTTCTGTAGGACACTAAATTTGCATGGTGCTTTACAATAGGGATGAATTTAAAAGTAATGTTATGGATGAATTTAAAAAGTAAGGTTATGAATAAAACAGTGGTAATGGCATAATTTATATGAAAAAAAAAAGCCTATAAAGAAATCTAAATCATCCACAAAAGAGGCTTCAAAAGAGGCAGTGAAGAAATTCACCCCAAAAGTGGCATAACATAATAAAAGATTGTAGACATATTTTAAATAAGTTATGCGGAGTAAGATATCTTCATTAAGGAGGCATCTGCATAGATTATTTTAAGAGACTAGCTAGTCAATATCATCTGTATACACTGTAATTCCTCAAATAACCTGTTTGAAAAGATGGGCATTCATCATTTATGATCAAATAATGACTAACACTTATATTATAGGCTTGGTTGCTAAGAGTCCTAGGTCAGATGCAACACCGGATATTCTGCTTTGTAGTGTCCACCCCTTTGGTGATGTTCAACACAATCCTGAGTTTATTTTACACACATTTATTAGTGAATATCACAAGAACCAGTAATGCTACTGAGTAGGCACCAAATTGCATTATTTGGCTTACTAACAATCATGATGTTGACCTACAGACCATGGAACAAGACCTGAGAATCTGAAACTCACATAATGTCCCATCCTAATTGGGCTGTAAATCTGAAAATGAATAGCACAACAGATTAATCTGTACCATGTATCTCTATCACTATACTGATACAATGCAATTTATTCAGAATGTTTCATTTTGGTTTATTAAACTGACTTGAATTAAATACTTCCTTTTGAGTGAGTTCAACACTAAACTAATTACCGTTTGGTGGCATGTTGTCTCATGGTAGTTGTTGTTTGGGTGCCTAAAGATCCCATTCTTCTCTGTGGGGTGAGCTTCTTACACCATCCTCATCTTTCATTATGTATCTGTCATAGTTCAGGGCAACTGCAGCTATATTTCCGCCCTTGTGTTGCAGCAAGAGACCCGCTCTTGGCTCTGCAGCCATACTGTCTCTTGGGCAGAAATCTACATCTCTCTGTCTCCTGACTGGGGGTTTTCCAGGCTGCACAGTTCCCTGCCTACACTGTGATAACCGCCAGCAAGCCATCTCAGCTTTGTTTTCTCCTCAGAGTATATAAACAGTGTAATTGCCACAGTTATAAGTTACCACACAGACGTTTCTAAGAAGGCACATTTATTCTTACAATGAAAGCATTGCAGAGAAAACATATTAAAAACAATAAAAGAAACTAAACACATGCTAATAAGTTTTCCACAGATCACCCAGGCTCTAGTCGGAGTCAGACATTCAAATTCCACATGGGGGGGTTCCATGGTTTCCAGTTGATAACAGATTTTAACTCACAACCAGCACAGCCATGAATGTTCATTCTTTCCTTTATACAGCCTGGGCCTTTGATCTTGTTCTCTTGTAATAGGTGATCAGCAGACACAGCGTAACTCAGGAATTTCTCAGTGCCAACTGGAAAGGGCAGAGGGGTGCGGCAGAGTTCTAGAGGGATCCCCTGGTCTAATATAAACACAAATTCACTAATGGGTGGCTTGCGAGCAGGGCCGGCTCCAGGCACCAGCTTACCAAGCAGGTGCTTGGGGTGGCCACTTCGGAGAGGGGCGGCACGTCCAGCTGTTTGGCGGCTCCTGCTCGGAGCGAACGACCTCCCACTGAATTGCCGCCACAGATCGCAATCGCGGCTTTTTTGTTTTGTTTTGTTTGGCGGCTTGGGGCGGCCAAAACACTGGAGCCGGCCCTGCTTGCGAGGTCTCTACAGAGAGCCAGTAGCACACTGGTTGTCATAATCATTGTGAAATGTATATATGGATATTATTTAAGGAGTTATGTATCTGTAATGAAAATTATACTCTTAAGGCAAGTAACCAGGATGTGACATATCTCGGACAGGTTCCTTCCAAGCAGGAAGTAACAGGCTTTAATCTCTCTGTCTGGTCATGATTTTATTGGGCATTCTATGTCTCTTAGTGCATCCCTTTTTGCACACCTAGCCTAGGCTAATCAAGAGATTGTGAAATCTTCAAGAGAGAAGAAGATATAAACAGCCTGAGGGGATCCTGATTATGAGTAAAGACAATGAAAAGGTGGAGCATAACTGAAAGTGCAGAGGGACACCCTTGATCTTTCACCAAAGACGCAAGTCAACACTGTGTCTGTCTCATGAATGAAAGATCTCAGCCTAGCCTGGCTGTAAAACACTGGAAGGACTTTATGGGAGCATTGCTCTATAAGCCATGAAAGTATCTAGTTAAGTAAGTTTAGGCTCTAGAATGTATGTTATAATTTTATTTTATATGTAACCATTTTTCCAATACTTCTACATGATATCACTTGAATCTCTATACTTTGTTAAAATAAAGTGTTAGGTAAGTTTATAGTGAAAACAAATAAGTGCTGTGTGTCAAGCTGAGTGGTGATCTGATCTGAGACTGGTAATCTGGGGTCTACTCCTTCTATGGAAGCAGCAAATCTGAGAATACTATGACAAACCAGTGGACGAGGGGCTGGACACTCCAGAAAGTCACTCAGAAGGCTCAGGGGCTGTAGTGTGGCTATTGCCAGCACATCCCTCACCCGCGCCGCTTTCCGCCGCCCCCATTGGCCCGGGATGGCGAACCACGGCCACTGGGGGCCGCGATCAGCTGAACCTGCCGCGTCAGCAGGTAAATAAACTGGCCCGGCCCACCAGGGTGCTTATCCTGGCGAGCCGCGTGCCAAACGTTGCCGACCCCTGCTGTAGAGAGTGAGCGGGGCCTGTGTAGGCCTAGAAGGAAATCCTTGTTCTTCCCATGGCCAATTGAATTGGGAACTGACCCACAGAAGGCACAAACAAGGCTTCCTCATGCTAAGGGCTGGTGCCTCACAACCCTGAATACCACCAGGAAGCGTCACATAATAGTCGCCCCCTCAGGATGTAGCTTCAAAAGGCTGTTTTTCTGTCTAGCTGGCAGAGGGCATGTTAGATTAAAACCCAGGCTTCTTGACTGAATATGGAAGCTGGAACCTTATAATTCAACTAGCACATTTCAGAAGAACACTTCCTCTCTAACTTTATTATAAAAAAAACCTTAACAAGCTTTGTAGTTTACACTTTAATTCTCAGTTGAAAACAACATTTTTATTTAGTTGCAGTAACTCTCACAGTTACATGGTAGAAAATGACTCCAATATTTTGTATAATAAGATAAAGAACTGAATTTAGTAGGGAAATGAGCAATTGTGGTAATTAGTTTGAGTCCAAAGATTTAATTTACATTCATTGTATACAAACTCAAAATTCAAAATCTCACCATGAGAGATCATTATACTGTAATGTTTCTTTCATGATATTTTTAATCTAGTATTCATATTTTTCCTAGATTTTGCCATTGTTGGAGCTTCTCAATGTCTCTTCTCTGCTAGATTTTCTTGCTGTGCCTTGTGATTTAATTGTTTTTTCTTCATTTTCAGCTTGTATGACAGCAATTGTATTGTAACAGATATTGTAACATTTCCTGGGGTTTAGTGAAGATTTTTCCTGGCCCTAACGCATTATCACAGTTTTATGATATATTAAAGAAATGTAATGCAGAGTTTATGCAAAGAACTCCATGTAGCTCACTAGAAACTTCACTACAGAATATAATTATCCTAAAAGGCACTTAGATACCATGGTAACAGGTGTCAGTACAAAACTGAGAGAGAGAGTCTTTGACTTTTCATAAAATCAGTATAGAAACAAAGTAAAAAAACAAGAAAATAAATTACAAATTCAAAAATAATTGCCCATCCTGAACAGTATAAAGTGCATGTCTAATAGCCCACCACTGAATAAATTGAACCAAATTACTTTTAATAATATAATATCTAAACACCAAATGAAGGAGGAAAAACATTAAAAATTAAAAAAAAAGAATATCAACAATCTCAAACAATTTACATCATCTACTTTTTTAAATGGCCATCTGTGCTTGACCCAATATAAAGTTTTCAAGGTATAGCACAGAGCTCTTTGTGAACTTATACTTAGTTAAAATGAATGCAGCTGGAGAGATATCAAGGGACAATAACCAAAAAATACCCTAAAGTGAAACAAATTGTGACAGGTTGGATCACAGAAACCCCCTTGGGAAATGTCAACAGATGTGACAAGACTACTTCTGCCCCTACTTTCCTGTCCTGCCAGCTTGGGACTCCAGTTCCCTGTCTTGCTGAGCCAGACACGCCTGTCTGCTCCAACACCGACCCAGGTCTGAACCACGTGCCCCAAAGCTACAGACTAACTGAAAGCAGCTTACAGAAGTGTTCCTATCTTTAACACTCAGATGCCCAACTCCCAATGGGATCTAAACCCCAAATAAATCCATTTTACCCTGTATAAAGCTTATACAGGGTAAACTCATAAATTGTTCGCCCTCTATAACACTGATAGAGAGATATGAACAGCTGTCCCCCCCCCCCAGGTATTAATACATACTCTGGGTTAAATAATAAGTAAAAAGTGTTTTTTATTAAATACAGAAAGTAGGATTTAAGTGGTTCCAAGTAGTAACAGACAGAACAAAGAGAATTACCAAGTAAAATGAAATAAAACACACAAATCTAAGTCTAATACAGTAATAAAACTGAATACAGATAAAATCTCACCCTCAGAGATGTTTCAATATGTTTCTTTCACAGACTGGACACCTTCCTAGTCTGAGCACAATCCTTTCCCCTGGTACCGCCCTTGTTCCAGCTCAGGTGGTAGCTAGAGGATTTCTCATGATGGCTGCCCCTTTTCTCTGTTCCACCCACTTATATATCTTTTACATAAGGTGGGAATCCTTTGTCCCTTTGGGTTCCCACCCCACCCTGCTTCTCAATGGAAAAGCACCAGGTTAAAGTTGAATTCCAATTCAGGTGACATGATCACATGTCACTGTAAGACTTCATTACCCAGTTGCCAGCACACACATATACAGGAAGACTCACAAGTAAAACAGAGCCATCTCCAGACAATTGTCCTGGTTAATGGGAGCCATCAAGATTCCAAACCACCATTAATGGCCCACACTTTGCATAATTACAATAGGCCCTCATAGTTATATTTTATATTTCTAGTTTCAGATAAAAGAGTAATACATTTATACAACTAGGATGACCACACTCAGTAGATTATAAGATTTGTAATGATACCTTAGAAGAGACCTTTTGCATGAAGCATATTCCAGTTACATTATATTCATACTCATCAGCATACTTTCATAAAATCATATAGAGTGCAACATCACACAATTAATGTTTGTAACCCAGAACAAGTAAGGAACACATGAAAAACAGTCTCCTCCAAGTCCCAAATGGATCTGACTCAAACTTCTCTGTAGTCAAACAATGCACAAACAGATCATGGCATTAGTTCCAGGAAGAATTCCCCACTGGTGATCACACATCCTCTTTGTAATTGGAGGCTTGTATGCAGTTTGCCAGAATGGATGGATGGAATTTGTTACTAGAAGCTGTCTTCTCCATATCATAGTGGGATAATCAAAAATGACATATCTTTACCACAAGCATATACAATGACTTATGGCCTAAGCTATTAACAAGTAAATTCAGAAGACCTATTGAAGGCAAGCAAGCTGCCAAGCTTCTCACATCCCAACCCACAGCAAGAACTACAGGCAAGAAAATACAAACATGGGTATAATCAGGAATGGCTTGCTCAAGGAGGCAACTGTCTTGACTTGCAATATAGCCCCTGGAAAGGGCTGGTTCCACCTCTGATAAAAACAGAGAAAACCCAGTGAACAAAATGAATACCAAGCATGACAGCCAACATATGTGCTGAGACCCATGGAAAATTAGTAAAACCCATTCAATGATTTTTGTTATAGCTGCTGCAATAAATGAAGAGACAAGACTCCTACAAAAAAGAACAGGAATCCTGGCAGCAGGGTTATAAACAATGTGTTCAGCAAGCAGCCCTGGGAACTGCCACTGCCTGGCCTGCAGCCTCATCTTAAAAATCTCCAAAAGTTAAAAAGGCTTTGATAAAAAAACAGGTAACACCTCATAGCTGAGGCATTCAGGGTCCAAAAAATAAAAGTTCCCAATCAAAACACAAACCCACTATTTGCCAAAGAAAAGCAAAGGTCAGTTGCTTCCAAGGAACAGGCTCAGAAACAACAGCTGCTGCAGAGATTGTTACTAAAAAATATCAGTGAGACCTTGACCCTCTGTCACAATGCGTAGATACAAAATACTCTAACCCAGCCAATTATGTCATCCCTGAAAAAGGCCAAAAGAACCTTCTGAACTTTTTCTAAAAGAAGTGGAGGGGTATCTATAACAATACACTTATGCCATAACATAGAGGCAATTAAATTATCAATGACTGTCAAGTATCAGGGGGTAGCCGTGTTAGTCTGTATCTACAAAAACAACAAGGAGTCTGGTGGCACCTTAAAGACTAACAGATTTATTTGGGCATAAGCTTTCGTGGGTAAAAACCTCACTTTTTGCATCCGAAGAAGTGAGGTTTTTACCCACAAAAGCTTATGCCCAAATAAATCTGTTAGTCTTTAAGGTACCACCAGACTCCTTGCTGTTATTATCAATGACTAACGCCCACCCTCAGAATCGAAGCAAACACCATTTTCACTTTTGCAACCTCTCCTACAACTTTTCAATAACTTCCACCCAATTCTGACTCAAAATATCCTCCAGTCCAGTCCTTAAAGCCAGTTCAGCTCCACAATAGCACCTCATAGCAAAAGTGGGAGATGCAAGATCACCCAACCTCCTCCAACCGCCGAAAGTGTGTGTTACAGTTTCCCCGATTTATGCAAGCTAAAGAAGTGTGCTCAGAAAAGTGCTGACATTCATTCAAAACCCGGACACCATAATCACGAGTAATAAACATATTCACATTATCAGCATATTCAGATACTTTCCCTGGAGTACAAGCTGGAACAGGGAGAGAAAGGCTAGAAAGGCTCTTTCGCTACATACATAACAGAGGCTTGACAAAAAGAGCATATAATAAACCAGGCAGAGAACAATGCTATCTGATTCCCCTACAGACTGGAAAAGGGGAGTTCAAAACACTATTCACCTTAAGTAGACTATATATATCAGTATACAGAACCGAGTTCAGGAGACAAATCTGGGCACAAAACCAAAAGAACAAAGGGTGCAAAACACCCTATGATCTACATGATCAAAAGTCTTCTCTTCATCAAGGGAAATCAATCCATTGCACAAATCAAATTTTTGAGGCCAAAATTACCTTCTGAAATAAAAAACGGTTATCAAAAAATGATCTGTTGAGGATGTAATAGGTCTGATCAGGGTGCAAAACCTAACCAATCACAGTTTTCAATCTATTTGTCAAGACTTTTGAAAAAAAGTTTATAGTCAGAGCAAAGCAGGGACACATGTTTCCAATTCTTTACCTTCCCAAGGTCCCCACTTGATGACAATTGAGTGGCAATAGCTTCTCTCTGGTGCTCTCCTGAAAAACCTGGAGCAAGTCAGGCCTGAGAAAGGTCCAAAAGGCCATATAAAACTCAATAGACAAACCATCAATACCAGATGCCCTGGATCAAAGTCATTTATGGCAAAAGCCAATGTTGAGAGTGTCAGGTCCTGTTCAAGTCCATCCACATCTAACACTGAGATCCTAGGAAGAGCCTCAAAGAGCTTCCAAGTCTCAGATGGGCACACAAGCTCTGCAGCATACACATCTGGGAACAACTTCACAGCAAGTTCCTAATCTCCAGAGGAATTGAAAGCACTTGGCCCAACAACTTCTTGAAGCAGCCAATCATCTTCTGTTCTGCATGTTTCTTTTCTAGCCAAAGAAGGACTGAGTAGGTTCATCCATTTGAGAAGGGTTCTTAAATTGGGCTCTAAGCAGTGAAACTGGAACTTTGCTATCCTACAGGTCCTGCAAGACCTATATATATTTCAAGCTCTCCTGCAACCCAGCATCATTACTGCCATGAAGGGCTTTTTTTCAAGTTCCGCAATCCCCAAGTCTAACTCTTCCATACTCCTGTGAATGCCCAGGGTTGTCTGCTCCGTGTATTGCTGAAAAAAAATTAATATTAACTTTACCCACCTCCTGCCATTGTCTCAAAGAGGGGCAATCGTCCTTTGAGGCAACCCAGGCTCCTCCCCAAAAATTGAAAGAGTCCCAAAAGTGAACATCTTGTAAAATGTGAGTGTTAAAATGCTAATATGGATGACAGTCTTGAATAGAAGGAAAAGACAACACAAGTAAGATCAAACCATGAACTGAAATCCCGATAGAGACAATACAACCAGAAAGAAAATGAGACAAATGATGAGTAAAAATATAAAAATGGTCCAAATAGGCCACAGAGAAAGAGCTGGCTCTGGCTCTCAACATGGTGTACTGATGTATAAGGGTGAAAATTTTGGCACCTATCAGTCAGGTCAGAAGCCTGTAAAAGAGTTGCAAATCATTAAGCAAACAGTGGATGTGGTTCTAGATGATTCTAGTCCAATATTTCATCAAGAGCACAATTTAAAATCTCATCCCAAAATTAAAATATCACTTGTCAAACAATTTGTGAAAAGAGCACTCACTCCCTGAAAAAATATACCCCGTCTTTCCGTATAGCAGGGGCATAGAGGTTAATAAAAAAATAAAAATATGACATTGCTCAAAAGTAGCTTGAACTGTCAATAAATGTCCTGAAACAGCTTCCTGCACAACCACCAAATCAGGCTTCACCCCCTCTGCAAACTGGCAACTCCAGTTTCTAGCAAAAAATCTTGTTGTTGGTGCTTAAGTGCACAACTCTTCACTTTGCACTATTAAATTTCATCCCATTTTTATAACTCCAGTTTTCAGGCCATCCAAATCTTCTTGCATGATATTCTGGTCCTCCTCTGTATTGGCAATACTGCCCAGCTTTGTGTCATCTTCAAATGTTATTAGCACACTCCCAGTTTTTGTGCCACGGTCATGAATGAAAAATGTTAAATAAGACTGAGCCCAAGACTGATCCCTGAGGAATTCCACTAGCAATCTCCTTCCAGCCTGACAGTTCATCTTTCAGCATGCTCCATTGTAGTCTCCCTTTTAACCAGTCCCTTAACCTCTTTTCAATTATTGTATTAATCTCCATCTTTTTTCAATTTAATTAATAATTTCCAGTGTGTAACTGGTGTAATAGATCTACTGCATATATAGGAGCCATCTTTCCCCCAATATATTCCTAAAATATATACATTAGATCTCTGATATCTAGCTAGTCTGTTTCAGCAAAAATGAGGAGTCTTGTGGCACCTTAAAGACAAGTAAATTTATTAGAGCATAAGCTTCTATGGGCTATGACCCACTTCTTCAGATATATAACTGCAGAGAAGTTATAGTTCTGTGCATTTCTTGCCACTCATGCACAGCTGTCAGCTTACTAGTCTCGGTATCACTGATTCTAAACTTAACTTCCTCAACACCTGCTTACATTTTATCTAGTTTAGAATTAATTACTGCTACTTTGGAGTTTACATCTTTAATATGTACAGTTAATTAGTCTTTTGAATTTTTAATTTCTTTTAGTGCTTGCTGCATCACTGGATCCATATCAGTGGCCTCACCACTGAATGCTGGGAGCCTCTGTGGGTCACACAGACGTTCAGTTGTTTTATCTTGAACAGCATTCCTCCTTGGGTCATTTCTTGACTGTTTGATGAAGTACAAATTCTTCTGTCCTTTCCAGTCAAATTTTCTTAACTTGCTTGTGCTGTATCAGGGGAAATAGGGAGGTGAAAACATCTTGCCAATTGATTATTTATGTATTACTTGTTTTGTTAGTATCCATAATGTGGTAGACCCTGTATAAAGACATATTGAAGGCAGTCTCCACCCTAAATAGTGTATATTCTTTCATATATAGTCAAACAGATGCAGTACTTAGATTACTCTAATAAAAAACCAGTTCTAAGCATTCCATAGTATTTAATTTTTTAAAACATTTTACTCCTTTGTAATCTGCTTTGAGATCTACTAATGAAAAGTACTATCTATATTATATTATTATTATTATTACTTCCACTATTACTGTCTGGCACTCCACTGTGATGGGGCATACAAACCCCCAGTGTTCAACCATGGGTGTAGCCGAAGCCTAAGTCAAAATAGGCATCATTTGTGATTAAACCCACCTGGTGAGGAGCTAGCTCTTCATAAAGGAAGGAACACAAATTAGTGGAAGAAAGGCCAGAGAGCAGATCGAAGTGAGAGGAAGTTGGGTATTTCCTGTCTTGTACTAAAGGCTGAGAGAAGCCTAGGAGGCTTAGAGCTTGGAGCTGGAAGCAGAAGGTTCTGAGTGAGGGGGAAGCTTAAGAGGGTGGGGGCAGTGAAGCTTGGGGCCAGAGGTGGGTTTTCCTGTGCCAGGAGAAAGCCAGAGGTAGTGAACAACAAGAGGCTGTGACAGTAAGCACAAGGGGCATTTGGTCTGGTGTTTGAGGGGCTGCAGGAAGACAGGGAAGAACACTGCAGTCTCACTGAGTACTAGAAAGTGGAGACATCTGGAAGATGCAGGATTGGAGCAAGCTCCTGTGGCTGACCTGGCACAAGAGTAGGAACCAGACCTCTGGGAGTTGTTGCCAGGGAAAAATGCTTGAGGAAAGGTTAATACTAAGAAAGAGTGTAGGATGGAAGTTGCAAGGTGTCTGATAGACCAGACTTTGACTGCTTGTCACTCGGATATCTGGACTGGAACCCAGTGTAAAGGGTGGACCTGCATTCCTTTGCCAGCCACTGGAAAGGAGGCATGAAGCTCCCTGACATAAGAGAGACAGGGACAATTTGGTGCCCAGATAGAAGGGTGCAAGATCCACTGGTCTGGAGTAAGGGGCTGGAGACCTGACATAAGTCTTGGAATTATTTATTAGACTTTTTTGGTTGGGTTTTCTGTAACTCCAAAAGGGATGTGGAACTAAAATGTGACCTGGCTGATGGCTTAATCACAGGAGGGATACCACCTATAGGACCAGAACAGCCATCAGTAGGGGGCAATAGAGAAACCAGCTGTTATGTCACTCCCGGCCAATAGGGAGCACACACACAGTGAGCCCACGCATCTAGATCTATACAGAAGTCATCATTTTCTTTTCTGTACTTTATCTAATGCAACATTACAAATAATATGGCCATTTTTTTAAAATGGCTGCCTAAATAAGTGACCCAAGTTTTGAAAATACTGAGTACTCTCACAGCTCCCACTGTCTTCAAGGGAAGCTCACCTTTTTGGAAACCAGGCCACATATTTAAGTATTTAAATATGAATTTAACTTGAAATCCCCATTTTTGAATATTTTGGTCCTGAATTCATCTACAGCTTTTATTCTCTTTCAAGTCCAATCATTCCTGTGGCTTAGAAAAAAAAGCAGGTACATCTTTTTTTACTTTCTTGTTTGCTTTGTGATGTGTATGATTGCACTGTAGGAGGACTGACTGAGTTCCTGAACTCACTGTTACCCTGTGGGTGACCTTCTACAAGTATTTCAGCCACAACACAATTATTTCTTTTCAAAATCTGCATTGCATTGATAGAGAGGGAAACAGTTTCAGTGCAATTCTACTATAGAATAAGAAAGCAAGACAGAGGAACTGTATTGCTCAGCAAATCTCACTTCCATGAAGAGGCTTATTGAACAGCTAGTGAAGTGGAGACTAGGTTAAATAACTCACTGTCAGGTACCAGCTGTCATAAAAGATTAGGCACAGTCATTGAACACACAGAACTGTTAATTTGATTCAGCATTTGTATTCCTCTTTGGTGTAAGATTCAAATGTTTCCACTCCAGCTGGCACTGAATGGCAGATTCCCCATTATGGAACTCTCTATAATCATTAGAAGGAACAGGCTAATATGGAATATTACTATATATTATAGACAAAAACATAGGCCCCATGAGATGCCTCTTGCTGTTTAAAAATGTTATTCATTCCATTTGTTCTTATAATACTTACTTGCATTTTTGTACCAAAAAATAGATTAAAACAAAACTAAGAATGTATAATATACCTCCCACTTTAGTGAAACATTCAGTTTATATAAACTGTACAGACTGTGCACAACCAGATTTTTATTCTATATGTTAATGGGCCATAATTCATAAGAAGTAATACTTACAAATCTTAGAATAAAGCCGCTATTTTTTTTCCTAAGGAGATTTACTTAATTGTTTTCAACTTAAAAAAAAATGTATTTTAAGAATTGATAACAGCAAATGATAGATAAGCAAAGGAAAGAATGGAGGCAGAAAAGAGCATTTAGTCATTATTGGCTCAATCTTGAGGCACTGAGGATCACTCTCAATTCCTAAAGACTTCAATGAAAGTTGAGGGTGGAAAGCACTCCACAGGACCACTCAGGACATTATATTAAGTAGAGCTTCATAGATCATAGCTAAAGGCCAGCAAGGACCATTGGATCACTTATTCTGACCTATTGTATATCACAGGCCCTATGATTTTACTCAGTTGCTCTTGTATTGTGGTTGGATTGGTGAAATTGAGAGCAAAATGAGAACAAATACATGCAGTATTTGACCTCTGCATTTCCAGAGTGCCAGATAAGCATTTCCCAGTGTTGAAATCCATTTCCTTCTGCAGAATTTGTCTTGGAGTATCTCTAATCACATTTCCTTTAATGGAATCTTCCAAATTTCAGGATAAGAACATAAGAATGGCCATGCTGGGTCAGACCAATGGTCCATCTAGCCACAGGCTTCCTCCGAGCCCTGGGGGTGCTCAACCCCCTTCTCCACCCCAGTCCCTGCCCCCACCCACTCCCACCCCTCTTCTTTCCACCCCCCGCTCCATTCCTGCCCCACCTCTTCCCCCCAGTTCCACCCACTCCCCTGAGCGCGCTCTATCCCCGCTCCTCCCCCTCCCTCCTAGCGCCTCCCACCCGCTGCAATCAGCTGTTCTGAGTTGATCTGTGGGGTCACTAGAGAACAGGAGGTGCTGGGGGGGAGGAGCAGGCTGCTAGTGGTTGCTAAGCACACACTATTTTTTTTCCATATATGCTCCAGCCCTGGAGCACCCATGGTGTAGGTGCCTATGCATCTAGCCCAGTATCCTGCCTTTCAACAGTGGCTGGTGCCAGATGTTTCAGAGAGAATGAATAGAACAAGGCAATTATCGAGTGATCCATCCCCTGTTGTCCAGTTGCAGCTTCTGATAGTCAGAGGCTTAGAGACACCCAGAACATGAGGTTGCATCCCTGACCACCTTGGCTAATAACCACTGATGGATCTATCCTCCATGAATGTATCTAATTCTTTTTTTAACCCAGTTATACTTTTGGACTTCACTTGTTATACTTGTTATCCAACATCCCCCAACAACAAGTTCCACAAATTGAATGTGTATTCTGTCAAGAAGTACTTCCTTATGTATTTATAAACCATTCTGCCTATTAACTTATTTGTCGCTGGTTCTTGTGTTATGTGAAAGGGTAAATAACATTTTTTACTCACTTTCTCTGCACCATTCATAATTTTATAGACTTCTATCACATCCTTCCTTAGTTGTCTCTTTACTGAGCAGAACAGTACCAATCTCTCCTCATCTGGAAACTGTTGCATAACACTAACCATTTTTGTTGATCTTTTCTGTACTTTTTCCAATTCTAATATATCATTTTTGAGATGGGGTGACCACAACTGCATGCAGTATTCCCGATGTGGGTGAATCATGGATTTATACAATGGCATTATGATATTTACTGTCTTATTATCTATCCCTTTCCTAGAGGTTCCTAACCATTGTTAGATTTTTTTGAGTGCTGCTGCATATTGAGTAAATGTTTTCAGAAAACAATCCATGATGACTCTAAGATCTTTCTTTGGTGGGAACAGCTAATTTAGACCCCATCATTTTGTATGTATGGTTGGGGTTACCTTTTCCAATATGTATTACTTTGCATTTATCAACATTGAATTTCATCTGCCATTTTGTTGCAAAATCACCCAGTTTTCTGAGATCCCTTTGTAACTCTGCCATCAGCTTTGGATTTGTCACTTAATAAGAATGGCTCAGCTGTGGGAATCTCCCTCACATGCTCTGCAGTGAACACTAGTTCAAAGAACTAATTTAGCTTCTCCACAACTGCGTTGTCTTCCTTGAAGGCTTCTTTAGCAGTGGCCCCACTGATTGTTTGGCAGGCTTCCTGCTTATGAAGCACTTAATTTTTTTGCTGTTAGGTTATTTTTCCTATACTAGTTGCTCTTCAAATTCTTTTTTTGGTCTACTTATTATATTTTCACACTTGACCTGCCAGAATTCATTTTCCTTTCTATTTTCCTCAGTGGGATTTGACTTCCAATTTTTAAAGGATGTATTTTTGCCTATAGCTGCCTCTTTTTACTCTGTTTAGCCAGCGTGGGCATTTCTTTTGTTCCTTTAAAAAAATGGAGTATATTTTTTGAGCCTTTATTATGGTGTTTCCATGCATCTTGCAGACATTTCACTCCTTTTAATTTCCATTTAACTAGCTTCCTTATTGTTGTGTAATTCCCCTTTTTGTAGTTAAATGCTACTTTCTTGGGCTTCTTTGGTATTCCACCTCTTTCAAGGATGTTCGATTTAATTGCATTATGGTTGTTATAACCGTATTCACCTCTTGGAACAGATCCCGTGTGTCACTTAGGACTAAATCAAGAATTGCTTCTTCCCTTGTGGGTTCCGGGACTAGCTACTCCAAGACACAGTCATTAATGATGTCTAGAAATTTTGTTTTTGCATCCCATCCTGAGTTGAAATGTACCCAGTCAATATGGGGTAATTGAAATCCCCCATTGTAATTGAGTTTTCCATTTTTGTAGCCTCTCTGATCTCCCTGAGCATTTCACAATCACCATCACAATCCTGGTCAGGTGGTTGGTAGTATATTCCTACTGCTATGTGATTTCTATCCATAGAGATTCTATAGTAGAGTTTGATTCATTTAAGATTTTTACCATATTTGACTCTATGCTTTTTTCATACGTCCACATAGTGCCACACCACTGCCAGAACAACCTACTCTGTTACTCCTATTTGTTTTGTTCCCTGGCATTATTATACCCTTGTCATAAACAGACAGTTAAGGGTTAATTCTTCTTTTACCTGTAAAGGGTTAAGAAGTTCACAATACCTAGCTGACACCTGACCAGAAGGACCAATAAGGGAACAAGATACTTTCAAAGTTGGGAGGTGGGAGTCTTTGTCTGCTGTGTGTGTGTGCTTTTGCCGGACGGGGAGAAGGAACCATCCCACTCCTAACAGGGTAGTGAGTAATTAGAGAAGGAATGTATTAAATTACTTTTATTTCTATTTGTAATTTCTTTTGCAAAATAGAGGGAGAATCAAATTGGGTTTTTCTGTAACTTTAAGGTTTTGCCCAGAGGGAAATCCTCTGTGTTTTGAATCTGTTGTCTGTGAGATCATCTTGCTTTCTAACCTCACAGCGGTATTCCTTTCACCCTTTTTCTTTAATTAAAAGTCTTCTTTTAAGAACCTGATTGATTTTTCCTTGTTTTAAGATCCAAGGATTTTGGATCTGGGCTCACTAGGAATTGGTGGGGGGAATTTTCTTGAGTCTACCCAGGGAAAAGGGTATAGAGACTTGGAGGAGAGAAATTAGTCAAATCCTGCCAGGAAAGGGGGAATAAGGACTGGGGAAATGTTTGGGGGTAGGCAGAGTTCCCAAATGGCTCTCCCTCAAATGTTTTTTTTTAAATATTTGGTGGTGGCAGCGACTGTTTTTCCTAAGCTGGTAAAAATGAGTTTAGGGGTTATTCATGCAGGTCCCCACAACTGTACCCTAAAGTTCAGAGTGGGGGGGACACCTTGACAACTCTATTTATTGTCATCGGTCCACCAAGTTTCTGTGATGCCTATTTTATCAGTATTCTCATATAATACCAGGCACTAAAGTTCACCTATCTTAATATTTAGATTCCTAGCACTTCTATACAAGAATTTATGAAAATGGTCAATATTTAGTTGTCTGCCATCATGTGATGTAATTGAATTGAACTCTTTTTCAGGTTCCGCTTCAGTTCCTAATTGTATTTTATGAACCTCTATCCTTCCCTCTTAACTAGGATATAGATAATCCCCTTTAACAAAACCTCCCATTAGGGATGTCTCTGTCCAACCATGAGCTCTCTGCAGCTGTTGGTTTTTCCCCAGCCCTTAGTTTAAAAACTCCTCTATGATCTTTTGAATTTTAACTTTCAACAATCTGATTTGGTTTTGGTTTAGGTGGAGCCATGCTTCTTGTATATTCTCCTTCTTTCCCAAAAAGGTTACCCATTTCTTAATAGACCTAAATCCTTCCTGCCAACACCATTGTCTCATCATCACATTGAGACTCCGTAGTTCTGCCTGTCTCACTGGCCCAGCATGTGGAACTGGAAGCATTTCAGAGAATGCTACCATGGAACTCTAGTCTCTTACCTAGCAGCCTAACTTCTTCTTCTAGGACCTCTATCCTCTGCTTCCCTATGTCATTGGTAACTACATGTTCCACAACCACCAGCTTATCCCCAGCGCTGCACATACATCTATCTAGGTGTCTCGAGAGGACTGCAACTTTTACACCTGGCAGGCAATTTACCATGCAGTTCTCCCAGTCATCACAAACCCAACTATCTATATTTCTAATAATCAAATCCCCCATTACTATTTCCTGTCTCTTCCTAATAATAGCTGGGGTCCCCGCCCCTGGAGGGGTATCCTCCATGTGAGAAAATACCATGCAAGGACATCATCTGGAAGGAGGGTCTCAACTATGGGATCATTTCCATCCACTCCAATTTGATGTTCTCCTTCTCCTGAGACTTTCATCCTCCTCAACAGCACACAGGCTGTCAGACTGGGGACAGGACTGCTCTACTGCATCCCAGTAAGTCTCATCTATCATAAAATTGTAGGACTGAAAGGGACCTTGAGAGGTCTTCTAGTTTAGTCCCTTGCACTCATGGCAGGAGTAAGTAATATCTAGACCATCCCTGACAGGTGTTTGTCTAACCTGCTCTTAAAAATTTCTAATGATGGAAATTTTACAATCTCCCTCGGCAATTTATTCCAGTGCTTAACCATCCTGACAGTTGGGAAGTTTTTTTCTAATGTCCAATCTAAACTGGTCTTGCTGCAATGTAACCCCATTGCTTTTTGTCCTATCCTCAAAAGGTTAAAGAGAACACTTTTTCTCCCTTATCACTTTTCTACCCCATTTCTCTGGTACTTCTCTGTCTCCCTTAGTTTCGCCTCCAATTCAACCAGCCTGGTCTCTGGAGCCCATACTCTGAGGGCCATGAGTTTCTTGGATCAAATGCATACATATGCCACCTTCCTACAATGAAGGTAATCATACATTCAGTGCAATAAACTGCATAATCTCCCTGTGCTGCTGGACTTCTGCCTCAATTATTTTTACTCTTGCAGGGCTTTTTTATTCTTTTATTTGGGATATTGACCTATGTTTAGAGTGTGTTTGTTAGGTGTATCTGGCTCTCACACCCTCTCTAACCTACCTCACAAATCTCCTGCGTTGGCTAGCTTTTTAAATCCATGTTCTCCTTATATGAGCCCCACCCCTTGTCAAGAAATCCTAAAGGGATTAAGGAAGAAAGGATAAAAGGCTAGAGTTTCATTAGGAACCTCTCATCCTTCCCTAGCAAGCACCTAGGCTCCACACACAGTCCCCAAAATAGACCACCCTATAAACTTCAATCCAACAGGCACATCACAAACAAAAAAGCACACAACTAACTATTTTGCCTTGGAAAAATGCAATCAATAAATTATACAGCAGCATTTCTAGGGACTTTGTCTTGTGGGAAAAAATAAATACAGTAATTTAAATGTATCATTCAGGAAATAAGCCTCTAGTTCTTGATTATTTGGCCAGTTAAGTGGCTATAGTCAATCTACTGACCTGATAAAGACTTTTCTTTTTTGGAGGTAACTAAATTCAGGGAGAGTGGCATGCTAGTCAGAGCTATGGTGTCAGGCAAAGTAGTTAAGCTCCAATACGATTCCTCTGAGGACATTGTTACCTTTCTAAATCGCATAGCTTCAAGTGTCAGTCATCTTTGAAGCATCAGAAATTTGACTGCTAATTGGACTATCTTTGTACCGGCTTGCCACAGTGTGAGAACTGGCTTTCCTAGAAACAAATAATTCTTTGAGGCTAATGGGACATCTGTGGAGTTCCTGGTGGTGATCACAGCTCAGGGCAGCCATTGCACTTTGCTTTGAGCCTTCATTTTTGTCAAGAGATGTGTGCTGCAAGAACTCAATATCCTATTTTAGTCTTACAACCATTAAATTGATTATTCCCCTCATATTCCATGAAGCAGCTTTGTCTTCTAGGCCTCATTTTCTCACAAAGAGTGTATCATGTCTTGGTATGATATGATCCATAAATACTTTATCCTTCCTTTGCCATCTTAAGGAAAACCCATCTCTCACTCAGGCCAAAACTTAAAAAAAGCAAACACTTATTGTGCCTTTTCTCTTAAATTGCTTTTAAGTAAATTGCATACATTGTGATACTGAAACCTAAATACTTATGCTAATCTTCTTCTATGACTAGGAACCTCTCGGAAATTTGCCCCTCTTACACGAGTCATTTTCCCATTACAACTAAAGTGAACAAAAAAAAACATATTAAAGGTTTTGTTTGTATACATTTGAAAGAACCCCTAGGTCCTGCCCTTGTGTCATAAATTACATGGAGCTTGTATATGCTCAGCAAATGCACAAGTGAGGTAAGGCAAAAAGAGTTAAAGGAGCCCCCCTAGCCCCCAGCCATTTTTGCAGTCCTGGACAAAGCCCTGTTTGGGATTGTGTCACTGCTTCCCACTAATGCCCTCATTGGTGGTAGTTGTAGTTGAAAGACAGCGTGAGACATGAAGCCTGGTATAAGAGGCCTGGAATGAGGCCTAAGACCTAACTTGAAGTAATCAAGCCCTGCTGATATAAAGCAAAGTTAGTAAAAGTCAGGCTGTGAGCAAAAATCAGGCCCTGTTACAAAACATGCCTATTTGCAAGTTCACAGAACCTGCAGAAACAGGGCTGGTATTGCGAAAGCACAAGCTCTCCAAGGCACTAAGTATTAATCTAAACACATTACAGAAGGTTTGTGCCAGATCACCCGGATACCAAGATAGGGTATAAACACACCCTGAAGATGGTGCAGGGACACACAGGCCCCTCTTAATGATAAAGTCAGGATGAGATGTTTTGATCAAATCAACATGTACAAGGATGGTAACTAACCACATCAGAGGCGCAATACATAACTTGTTTGTATCAGTGTACAAAAGAGGAGTTTGTCTTTATCGGGCTGAGGATGGAATGGTAAGTCCCGTCATTCACTGAACTGATCCATTTTCATGGGCGAACCTGGGCTAATGTAACTGTGGACACTGATTGAGGGGGGCTAGTACCATATTCTGTCAGCAATAAATCTGGCCGAGAGCCTTTGCTACAGAATTGAGTCTGTGGTCTTTTGGGGTAGTCCAATCGAGGTCTGCTGTATCAGCTATCTGCACAGAGCTGGGACAGCACACACCGAGAACACAGTCACGCAGCCAACAACTGACAACAGTAGTTACCTAAAAGGCGACAAGGAGATGAGAGGGAGCATTAGGCTACCGAACATCCTTTTGGAGTCTCTGCACCCAGATCCCTCCGTAGCCTTTGCCGAGTGTCTGTCTAAAAAAACTCAGACTCCATTCCCAGGTAAATTTTTAAGCAAAGACAGAGTATAAACTAAAGCAAAGTCTTTGCCTGGTTTGGCTCTTTGTCAAAGACTCAAGTTTTCTGTGCCTTTTTCAAAAGTGCCATATTGTGGCAAGGCACCTCCTTTGCCTCATTGGCCTCAGAGTTTCTCCTTCTGGGAGTGGAGGGGCCTGGAGTAAATCAGTTCTACTCTGAAGATTTTAAATTCTTCACTTTGGTTTATTTTTCAATATTTACATTTACAACCTGGCCTCAGAGAAGTTCACGTAAGCAAAAAGAACAAAGTCACAACACAAAAGAAATACATTATCCTGCCTCATCCCCAGGGTCACTCCACTATTTTGGCTTCTAGTTGAGTCAACATCCCTTACCCAAACAGAAGTTAACTCGAATGTTGTCCCCTACAGGATGCAAAACAACCTTCCACCCAAGAAAAGCCTATTTTTCCCTGCTGTTACTTATCCTACTGCAGCTTGTTTCCCATGCCTCTTCCCTCCCTCCCTTATCAGAAAAAGGGTTTTTTTGTGTGTGTCATCAGCAGCCTTTAATTGGACTCCAGTGTCTATATCATGAGGTACCCTCCTATAAGTTTACAGAGCCCTCGCCATTCTAGGACTGCTATCCCTGCCTTCCACCACTCTGTTACAGCTGTCAGGTCTGAGTTTGTCAGGCACATATTGCTAAAACTTTTGTAATAGTAACAACAGAATCTTGAAATAAGGATCCAGTCTTGTTATACAAATAGTATATTCAGAATAGCATAAAATTCTTTCAATTTTTAGTATATAGAACCTTCATTTGTCCTATATCAGATGTCTAATATGTTCAACAGTGAAGCTGGCAACAGAAAAAAAATGTGTCTACAGTTCTCCTCTTTTATATAGGTTTTTTATCCTTTCTGAAGTAGAAGATGAAGCTTCTCTGTTTCTTCATTATGCACACACAGAAACATACCTTAATTGCTATGGAGTCTTTAGTGGAGAAAAGTTATAGCCTCTATCTGTTCTTAGATTTAAAATTTCAACTCTTTGGGTTGTTTATCTTTTCAGAACCTATTTTCTGTGTGGTTTTCACTGCAATTCATTTCAAAGCTCTCCAGCAGTCACTCACTCAAAGAGATCTATTCAATAAAAATAACACAATAATCTTGTTTGTAGATACATCTATGACACTGGAAGATAAATAATTAATATGTGATTTTCTATTGTTATTGATCAAAAGCAGCAATAGAACAAAAATACTGCTGTTGTAAAAAAGTATGTTATAAATCCAGTTCTGGCATTAGCTCTGTAATTAGCAATTACATAACATCATGAAACTTTTAAACCTCCTGACTACAAGAGGAGAATAAATAAGCGAAAATATCCCAAGAGATATCCTGTGGAAAAACTTTCCTTTGCACTCTATTCCTTCTCTTATCTCCCATTTGAAAACTCGACCAGCCACATGGATTAATTATTAACTATGAACAAGATTATGACCTTCACAGTAATGAGCAATTAAGCACGTGAGTAATCCCACTGAACTCAACACAACCTGGCATAGACTGTGGTGTTACTTAACGTGAACAAGGGTGTTAATATCTGGCTCATAACTATCTTGGATTTTTGCTATAGATAAATTAGTGACTGACATGTAGAGGGGCACATTTAGATAAAACATATCCTAGTACATTTAGGCTTTCTAGTGTTTTCTGTACAATGTTTTAGCAAAAATTACAGTATGTATGCAGCACAAGGGCTGATTACATTATCTTCCTCAGATCAATGTTCCTTAGGCTTCTATGTTTCTTGCCCTAGGCATGTGTACTGCTGCCTCGCTCTTGGCATCTCAAAACCTATCTTCCACACAAGCCCCAATGGGATCCATGATCTGGGGAAAAATAGGCATTTGTCCACCTATTTTGCTTGTGGGACCAAATCTGGTATGCATGATCAGAGGCCATCGACCGGATTGGGTCCCGTTCAAAATCTGGGTGATGGTGTTGCCTGCCTTTGTACTTTTATCCCAGTGGTCAGAGCACACACCTGGGATGTGGGAGATCCAAATTAATTTCCCTCCTTTGCCTGATGGAGAGAGAACATTTGAACATGGGCCAGAAAGAGAGAGTGTAAATTTCTCTGTAGCCTGGGAGGTGGGAGACCCAGGTCCACTCCCCCTACTCCACTGGCTCTTTAATTGTTTATCAAAACTCAAACAGATTCAACAGAAGAGACTGAGGGAGCCCCACAACACAGTACCCCATAGCTCAGTGGTCAGGGCACTCTTCTGAGAGGTGGAAAATCCCTGCTTGCATAATTTCTCCCCAGCGAGAAGGGGGGCTGGGAAATGAACCTGGGTCTCCAATGTCCCAAACGAGTGCTCAGACCACTTGGCTCATAATTATAGGGTGGGCTCCTGCTGCTACTGTTTTGCATGGGGGGAGGCAGGCAGTTGCATAACTCATTCTACAATAAACTACTTAGGTGTTCCTGACTTTGGATCACAAACAGAGATGGGTGCCTCCCCACAGACTGGACTTAGGCACCTATCCCTGTGAGAGGGGCAGTGCATAGGACACCTAATTCTTGTCTGAATCTCCCATTGGCTACCTTAGGCAGCTCCCCACCTAGTGTGCTGACTTTTGTGGATTGCGGTTTCTAGGCACTTATCTTTCTGCATCCATTGTACAGAGAGCCCGGGCACCTAGCTCTGTTTTTTCACAGAATCATAGAAACCTAGGGCTGGAAGAGACCTCGAGAAGTCATCAAGTCCAGCCCCCTGTGCTGTGGCAGGACCAAGTAAACCTCTGACAGATGTTTGTCCAACTTGGTTTTCAAATTCTTCCAATGATGGGGAAACCACAACCTCCCTTGGAAGACTATTCCAGAGCTTAACTATCCTTATAGTTAGAAAGTGTTTCCTAATATCTAACCTAAATCTCCCTTGCTGCAGATTAATCTCTTATTTCTTGTCCTACCTGCAGTGAACATTGATCACCATCCTTAACATATTGGAAGAAAGTTATCAGGTTGTCCCGCAGTCTCCCTTTCTCAAGATTAAACATGCACAGTTTTTTCAACCTTTTCTCATAGGTCAAGTTTTCAAAATGTTTTATCATTTTTTCTTGCTCTCCCATGGACTCTTTACTATTTGTCCACATTTTTACTAAACTGTGCTGCTAGACCAGCTAGAGATTGTGGGTGTCTACTATAGGCGTGGCTAAGAGATATGTGTTTTTTTAGCTCACTCATTAAGCTCAAAGGTCTCAGGTTTGATCCTGGCCTCCGATGACTGGAGTCTGTTGGTATTACACATACTCACAATTCCTTCTAATCCTATTATCCTCAACGTGCTTTCAAATTAATAATTTGCACCAATATGTTTCCAGATATTGAAGTTAGGCTAACTGGTCTATAAATCCCTGGGTTTTCCTTGTTCTCTTTTAAATGATAGGTACCATGTTTGCCCTTCTCCAGTCTTCTGGGACTTCTCCCATCCTCCAGGAGATCTCAAAGATAATTGCTAATAGTTCCAAGATTTCTTCAGTTTAGTGAATCCTATTGCAGACATGACAAACCCGTGAAAAAATGCAGAAATTGGGCTTGTTTTTGGCTTAACTGGCTTGTGAGTTGCTTGTTGGCTAGCTTTTGGCCTGTTGCTTGTTTGGCTTGTAGCTTATTGCTTGTTGTAGCTTGTTGCTCCTTTTTTTTGATCAGCTCCCGGCAAGCAGGGACAAAGGGGTCAAGCAGGGGCAAGGAGCAAGCAGGGCACAGGGGGGGAGATATTCAGGGGTGCTCAGGGGGGCCCACCACAGTCCCAGACTGCATGCCGGAGGGATCTAATGACATAGAGTGTTGGGGTTCTTAGGGATTGGCTTGTTTTGGCCTTGTTTTGAAATGGGAGTAGCTTGATTTTTGGCTTATTCTGAAGGTCGGGGTGCTTATTTGCCGCATGAAAGTTGGCAATTGTGTCCTATTGGTGATGTTCCAGTGATTTCCTAGGCAACTAAAATTAGATGTTGCAAGTCAGTGTTGCAATGCCTAAGTTCCTATGTGGATCCAGCACAAACAGATCACTACAGTGGTTGCATTTAGGTCCTGGTCCAATGTCTATTGAAATCAACAAGAATCTCTCCACTGACTATTGAGCATTGGATCAGATCCTTAAACAGTTTAATCTGTTTTCAAAGATTCTACAGGTTTGTAAAATATTCCCTCTGCTTACAATGGGCAACACCTGTGGAATTGCTAATTCATCTCAAATTGGTAGAATTTCTTCACGGATTTGATCAAAAGCACATCGATTCCAATAGACAGACTTCCCTTTACCTCATTGGATGTTGAATCAGTCTTTTTGTAAGTGCACCAGCTGTAGGTAAGTACAGTCAGTTTGTCCCCTTTTTAAAAATTACTACTTCTACCCAAAGAATATGACCTTTTTATGGAGTAGGAGAGAGGTCAAAAGTGAGGCAGAATGTAACACTGTGCAAACAGAATTCCAAATAAATACATTTTTTTTATTTTATTTTTACAAAGGGATTGCTTCTAACAGAGAGCCTTGTAGAACAAACTGGCAGACAAGGAGTTTCAAGACAATTTCTCAGAATTTCCTTCCATAGTAAAACTAACAGAATGTGTAAATTGAAATTATACATGATTACATATTCAAATATGCATAATTTATGCTTTTAATATGAACAGTGAATATACAACGTCAGTTTACAGAAAACCCATGCATATGCCACAGAGTAAGGAAAGGTTGTTCAGTCATCTTTCATATGTCTGATCATATCTTAGAAGAACTTGGTTTATTAGCTTATTTACAGCACACCTGATAATAACTTTTATGCGACTGGAAAGATTAATATGATATAGGAGATATATTGCCAGCAAGTATTTGACAAATGAGCAAATAATTCTTTTCAGAAATCTATTAAATGAAGTGCTTTGGGGAATTAAATGCAATGTTTTCCTTTGAGGTTAAGCCAGTAATTGGTTATCTCTAACATTTATTCCTAGTAGCATTGTTTTAATTTATGGCAATCTCTATTAAATGACCCAAGATAAGATAAATGTTGGATTCAGAATGAACCTAGGATGTGCAAATCCCATTTGCTACATCTGAACTAAATAACATAGAAATCGTTTACATTCAGTTACATTTTCTAGTATATTTTTTAGCTAGTACAGTGATCCAGAAACTTAGTGTGAAACAATATTTGATCAAAACGACATTAGCAGAGCAGAGGCAGAATCTGATACAAAAATATACAATGGAGAGATGTGGTTTTATGTCCACTGAATGATTCATAGATTCATAGATTCTAGGACTGGAAGGGACCTCGAGAGGTCATCGAGTCCAGTCC
>NW_020664369.1:11488499-11533255 GCF_002925995.2 Terrapene triunguis
TGACAGACAGAGGCTAGGGACACCATTCCTTACCCGTCCTGGCTAATAGCCATTAATGGACTTAACCTCCATGAATTTATCCAGTTCTCTTTTAAACTCTGTTATAGTCCTAGCCTTCACAACCTCCTCAGGTAAGGAGTTCCACAAGTTGACTGTGCGCTGCGTGAAGAAGAACTTCCTTTTATTTGTTTTAAACCTGCTGCCTATTAATTTCATTTGATGACCCCTAGTTCTTGTATTATGGGAATAAGTAAATAACTTTTCCTTATCCACTTTCTCCACATCACTCATGATTTTATATACCTCTATCATATCCCCCCTTAGTCTCCTCTTTTCCAAGCTGAAGAGTCCTAGCCTCTTTAATCTCTCCTCATATGGGACCCGTTCCAAACCCTTAATCATTTTAGTTGCCCTTTTCTGAACCTTTTCTAGTGCCAGTATAATACAGTGTGATATCAATTTGTCATATACCTCAGTACTGCAAAATGCCTTTGTGTCCAGCTTGAATCTCTCTATTTGTTTGATATCATGCCATTGCGATGTCCACTGTCTTGGCTAACATACCAGGGACTGAACTGGGAACTCTAGGTGAAAATTTAACAGGTCATGCTTTTAAGTCCAAAGAGACAAACCTCTATAGGCGAGGGCTGATATCCTCTTTGATCAGCACACACATATGCCAGAAGGTTACATCATGATATTCTTACAGAATTGATTTAAAAACAAATAACGTGTGTGTTAAGTACAGCAACTACTGAGGTTTGATCCTTTGTGATACAAACTCTATAGCACACATAGGAAAAAGCCTTCAAAAGTAAATGCAGCTAAATAGATGAATGGTATCCCATGTTAGAAAACACAGATATTCTCCAAAAACTCAACATCAGACGAAGAAGAAAAAGAGAAATAAACCAACCATTCTTTAGTCAAGAGAACTTCATAGTTCAGAAGTAATATTTACAATGAGGTCGTTGGTTAACAAACTATGGTTCTGTGTGGCTCATCTTCTATGAGCATATTATTATTTATATTGTCTCAATGTCTAATGGTCCTAGCTCCATTGTGCTAGGTACTGTAGGCTACATCATTTAGGCATTGCAACACAGAGCACACTAATGCCTAAATACCCTTGAAAATCTAGCCTTCTATCTTGAAGGCTTGTGTTTATTACCAGTTGGAAGTGTTTTGACTTTTTTCTTAATGCTGTATGTGGACTATGTAATTTATGTGGACTTAATAGAAGCAAGAAAAAAAAAACCTTATATTTCATAGTGTAAGACAAGCAAATCCAAATCCCTGTAAACAGAACCCTGAATCAATAGTACTGTAAATGTAGCAGCACTAAGAAAAGTAACAAACAGGATAATTTAAACATATGCCAGCATACAGGAGACCTTTTCCCCTGCCACCCCTATTTCTATTTTATTTTATTTAAAAAAAAATATTCATCTGTGAAACCTGTTTATATTTTGTCTGTAAGATTACGACATTTTCATTAATAGATGCCATATTTTAATAATTTAATAGCAGCTAATGACCCAGTATTTATGTTTTCAGAATACTTAATTTTTAGGAAAAGTTATTTTGTTTTGTTCTCCCCTCCTCAATAGAAAATAACGGCCATCAATATTCAGATTCTCAGGTGTATTTCTGAGTGATGTGCATAGACTCAGCAGCCATAAAGTTACTTCCTGCTCACCCCCCACACACTTTGTATAGGGATTGTGTCGGGGCATGCAAATGGCAGATGGGAGGAGGGTAGAGTACCAGGCATCCCACCTGATTCTCAGTTGATTCAGAAGTTCTTGTGGACTTCAGCCAACATAATTTACAGTAGTTTATATGGGGATAGTAGCTTATGCGGAGGGTTGTTTTGATCCCCAGCCAGATCAGAATCAAAGGAACAGAAAAGGTGGCTTAGAGCCAGCCCTCTCCCTACTTTTTTGGCTGTATCAAGTTTGCATTCACTGCAGCTGAGGATTTAGTCTCAAATATTAAAAACACCGGACACTAACCAGCCTACACTCATATTGGCTGTTTTACCCTTTGTTCTTTTCTGCTCCCAGATTCGTCTGCAGTCCCTCTTACTGTATCACTAATGAAATGAAATAAAATGAGCTGTGGTGATGTTTGGGCCACATTCACTTCTATATCAAGTGTCAGGGTTGCACTTCCTCCCAAGTAAAAATTTGTCTTTGCAAATAAAATGTATAACACCTTAAAAAAAATCAGGTCTATTCCAGATTTTGAACTCACAACTAGGACCAGATCCTGCAGCTCTTAGACAGGCAAAAGCCCTGTTAAAGTGTAAAACGCTGCATAAAACTGAACCGATAACTGTATACTGTGTACAACAGGAAACACTTCATAGAATGCAGAGGTAACATGACTAAGGCTAAGATTTTGACATGATTATATTTAGTAAAAGTCCTGGAAGCCGTGACCTTCTCTGTGACTTTTGCTGCTGCAGGTTTCCCCTGCCACTGTGGTGGCTGGAAGCTAAGGGGGTCCCCCCCAACACACACACACGAGGCTATCACCCGTCGCTGGAACCCTGAGGAGGGCCCCCTGAGGAAGCTGTCACTGGAACCCTGCAGTGGGACCTTGAGGAGCTGTTGCCTGTCACTGGAACCCTGACAGGGCTCTGCTGCCTGCCAGCTGCAGCCCCGTGGCCCCAGGGGCTGAAGCAGAAAATGTCACTGAGGTCTCTGGAAGTCACGGCTTCCATAACTTCTGTGACCTCTGTGACATAAATGTAGCCTTATTTATGACTGCATTGTTAAGCATATACACAATAAGTATTCTAAACCAGAGGTTCTCAAACTGTGGTCTGTGGACCACCAGTGGTCCGCGAGCTCCATTCAGGTGGTCAGTGGATAGTTCCCACTAAGGTGCGTGCCTGGGCGGCCATACACGAGAGAATGAAGGGCCACCCACCTAATTAGTGGAGCCGCGCAGGCCTGGCTCCCCTAATTAGGTGCCTGGATCTTGGACAAGACACACATGTAAGGTGAGGTGGTGGCCTTGGAGGGAATAAGGAGTAGGTGGGAGGGGGCAGTGGGTTGAGAAGAGAGAGCGGGGGAAATTTGGGATGTGCAGGGCTGCGGTGACCAGAAAAAGAGGCGACTTTCCCAAGTTCCAGAGCTGCTGCTGCCGGGGAGAGACAGCCCTCCATCCCAGCCCCAGCTCTGTGGCTGCTGTGGCGGGGGAGAGAGGGCACATCCATCAAATTAGAAAGGTAAGACTACTGATATTAAAATATGAGATGTGTGCTTTTAATTGTAGAACAAAAAATGTTTATTATTATTACTTTTTTTTATATAGTGCTTTTATCCAAAGCGCTTTACAATAGTTGTACAATACGGTACAAACAACATTTGGAAAGATCATTAAGTGGTCCTCAGACACCCTCAGCAATTTTTACGTGGTCCGTGGAAAAAAAAGTTTGAGAACTAGTGTTCTAAACTAAAGTGATGCAAATCATGCAACAGATATCTGACTCTCAATCCATTAGACACTCAGCTACTTTTCTAAGCCATTTTCCTTAGTGAAATGGAGATTGAAGAGTCTAACCCATCTACCAACATTGACAATACTCAATATGAAATGTCATTAATTCACTATTGTAATGCAATTTTTTTAACATGTTTGTTTCCATAATATTTGCATGTCAGTCTGTGTATCATATATGCTAGAGGAAGTACTCTGAAAAGCTTTGGATTCTCATTTAAATTTCATTAATCCACAAATTTTGTAGGCTTTCTGATCTTCTTGAACTGGAATTTGAAGTCATCCTTTCTCTGAATATGAATGTGTGCACACACACCAAATTAGGTGCAGGTCATATACACTTGAGGCTACAGTAACATAACAAAATAAACCTTACACTGTAGCCCAGCCTATTTCCCTTATAAGCATTATCTGATTGATTGTAGCCATGTTTGATAGCTTTCTGGTTCCCTCCATTCACAAGGCTGGCCCATTTGAACAGTCACACAAGGAAACTGATATAAACTTTTGATAGTCATTTAAAACTCCATTAGACAATGCACTTGAGAGTAATGAACTGAATGATCTTGTATTGGCAAGGAACAAGTGACCCAACAAATCTTTTCCATAAGATGTTCCTATGTTTCTGTGAGTTGTTTACATACCATATACTGTGGTTCAGCCTGGTAAATTTCAGTGAGGATGAGAAGTCCTTGAAGTCTCTCTGTATGTGAGATTTCTCAAGCTGTGGGTTCCCCCTTCCCTCCATAAGGTGTTTACTTTTGTTTTGTTTTTGTTTTGTTCTCACTTTAACTCTAAAAGATGAAGTGACTGACAAGCAAGCTGAATGAAAGGATGAAGGGTAGCATTAGCTTAGCCATGCTGGGCAGCATCCAGTAAAAAAAAACCTAACGTATGAACCATCTTTACTTATACTCGAGTCTTTGAAGCCTAAAAGGGTCTAGAGACAGAGCCTCAGCACGTGTAAATTGTCATGAGGATCCGCCCCATGATCTTCACTTAGATTTTCTCTCCCATCAGGAGCTGGGGTGTAATAAACCGATTCAGTAATATTTCAGTTATGTTCCAGTTAAATGAACTTGTGATATTCAAGTAGTTTTGGATTGTTTCCAAACCTTTTCCCATCCCTAATCTACATTTTCTGCATCTCAAGGTAAGATTATTTTAAGGTAGACAATTATGTTTTTCAGCTAAAAATATGTGAGTGATACAATGTGAGTAATTCAAATGATGGGTTTTTTTTAAATCAATTGACCTTCAAACTTAGCACATATTCAACATCTAATCTTCTCATTCCCTAAAATGACAAATTACTATTACCACATAAAGTAAGGAGATTAGGTAATTTATTTTGCATAGCCCAATTATGTACAGTAATTACTCTAACTCCATAGGTTTTACTTGCCTCATTATTGCATGTTGCATTTATTTTTCCCTATCAATTATTTAGGAGCTAGTTAGTAGGTACAAAAGTAATTACCATGAGACAATCAGAACAGCCATTTAAAAGGCAGAAAAACAAATGCATTTATTTTGTACAAACAGTCGACAACCTCTGGTACTCGGTTCGCCAGGGTAAGCACCCTGGCGGGCCGGGCCAGTTTGTTTACCTGCCGCGTCGGCAGGTTCGGCCGATCACGGCTCCAACTGGCGGCGGTTCGCCGCTCCAGGCCAATGGGGGCAGCGGGACGCCGCAGCCAGCACATCTCTCGCCCGCGCTGCTTCCCGCAGCCCCCATTGGCCTGGGACAGCGAACCGTGGCCAGTGGGAGCCGCGATCGGCCGAACCTGCCGACGCAGCAAGTAAACAAACTCGCCCGGCCCGCCAGGGTGCTTACCCTGGCGAGCTGAGTGCCAGAGGTTGCCGATCCCTGGTTTAGAAATAACAGCCTACTATGTATCAACCTTCAGTATCAGAATTTACAAAATAAACCTATGATCAGGTTCCTAGAACTATCAAAGAAACATGATTATAATCACCACATGTGATAGTTAATTCATTTCAGTCTGGTGCACAGACATATAGCCGTGAGACTCCCATTAACATTACCTTGTCTAATTACAAACCTTGTAATTATATTGTTGATTATGGTTATTTCTTTGTTGCACCATCACCAATAAAATAGGTTTTTCATTATTGCACTGATCAATTATTTTTCTGAAATATATTGTTTCTTGTGGTTTTGGAATATGGATATCCAAAACTTTGGATGCTTATCCAATACTAACCTAACCTCTTGCATATGCAAAATTAGGTTGGGAATCTTGCAAGAACAGGCTTTGCTAAGACATGTCTGCCTTTCTCTAGGAAGGCAGTAGTATCACAAGTACCATTTTCCTGTAGTATTTTGGCAGCTTTGTTCCTAAACTTGCCCAGATTCCTGGAGTACAAAGACACTAGCTATCAAAAACCATCAGCGTCTAAACAAATGTGAGTTTCATTTGATCCTAGCAATCAATGAAGGTGTAATGAGGGTTATGTTTTTCTTCAAACATGCTTAATTCATGCCTAATTTTTTTTTTATCTGATTGGCTGGATTTTTGCCATAAAGAACATCTTCCTAGGAATACATTAGAGTAAGAGAAACTTAAAAAAGGAAAATCTAAGCAATAATTCCATTATCATAAATATATATTGAACTGAACTGACCAAGCTGTAGGCTTTTCTGTCACCAAAGTAATTTTAAAATGCAGGTTATTCACATCCTAATGGTTCTTTTCCTTTAAATATATATGAAAACTATTAAAAAATGCAGAGTAAATCTCACTGTAGCTTATAACAGTTCTGCTATACAGTAAATGAATTTTAATGGTCAAATGTCGTCAGTAGTCCATGCATCCAAATCTAACTAACATCAGTGAAGGTTCCAGTGTATACTGAAAATCTTGTACTGCTACTGGATTCTTTCTATAGAATAGAATTAAAGAGACAAGGTGCGTGAGGTAATATTTTTTATTGGACCCACTTCTGTAGGTGAGAGAGGCAAGCTTTTGAGATTACATAGAACTTTAGGTGTGGAAAACATTCTCAGAGTGTCACAGGGTGGTACAGATTGTTCAGCATAAGTAGTTAGCACATGTTTCAAGGGACCATTCGTGGTGAAGTGGCCTGTTAATACCCCTATAATTTTAAGGGGGGAAAGGAAGAGATGGGGTAAAAGGTGGTTGGGGGGCATGTGACAAAAGCCCACAGGTAAGTCCAAACATGGAGACCTGGGAGAAGGGTCGGAATCTGGGAGGAGCATGGGCCTCTATAGCAGGGATAAGAGAAAGACAAGAGAGAACATAAGGGGGAAATCAAATCAGTATCTTAGATGTCTGTATACCAATGGTGGGCAACCTACGGCCTGCGGGATGCACGCGGCCTGGCAGGGTAAACCGCTGGCAGGCCCCCAGACAGTTTGTTTACATTTGACGGTATTGAGTGTTTTAAGGCAGACATTCTGAACTTTCTCCTCAGAAGTTCGTCCAATAAAATATATTACCTCACCCACTTTGTTTCTCTAATATCCTGGGACTGACATGACTACAACAACATCGCATACATAGAATAGAATTGAATTTTGTATAACCTGTTTGAAATAGATCACATGGAAAAGCTTTACAAAAAGTGAGCAATCAAAATCAAAAGGGAAAATAATAGGTTTTACAGTGAGATTTAAAGAGGTGTTAGTGGCTCAACATGAGGCACAAAAAATGTATTGGGTGTTACAAAAAAAGGTAGTACCCAGCTGCAAAAGAAAGTAGAGAGGAAAATAAGGACTGGAAAAAGGTACAGTGGGGTCAAAGTGGGTAGGGGATACAGATGCCAGTTAGAATTGTTGGGTGAGAAGTCACACACTCGGGTCTGGGACTCTGAGGTTTATTAATTCCAACCTGTATTTGAACCAAAAGCATACCTTGTGATTATAATTATTATTAAATAAACTAGAGACATACAGTAAAAGATAGTGAACAAACTACCTTCTGAGACATAGGTGGGTTCACAATGGATTTTTCTTATGGTATTCTGCCTATCCTTTACAAAATTCCCACATATTACATATTTGTTAGTTTCCCTTCCAATAACCATTAAATATTATGAAAATTATGTATATTTTGTAACTCATACAATACACATGCATAAACTGCAATTGTCATAACTTTTGCTGTTCTTGTTATTTTCACGCTATGTCTCTCTTCTAACTGGTTTATTATGCACTGATCATGTATATTTGACCAGGTCATTTTGACCATTTTCTCTGCATAAAGGTTTTTTTGGACTTCCCAGTTTGTCTATTTGCCTTTTCCCTAATTACTTTTTGTCAGCACATTTTGTTTGTTTGTTTTCTTTCAATTTAATCACATCCTGTGGTGAAAACATCCCCTCTGTCCTATACAGCAGTTATAAACAAGTTTACTTAATAACAAGGTCACCAAGGCAACATTTCACTCATGTCAAGAAAACTGCAAACTAGGCCAAAGACAGTCTTGCTGTCCAAACTTATGCATCAGATACCACCATTATAACATGTTTCCATAGAACCTCCTGGTTTAATTGATTCAGAAGCAGATAGGAAGGTAGTGAGAAAAGTCGGGAATTATACGGCCACTTTCCTGTGAAACATAAACCCATGCCACAACATTCTGAAAGCCATGCTTATTAAAATTCCTTTGTAGAGGTAACTACTGCTTCTTTTCCTAGCATATTAATTTCTTTTGTTTTAAATATTAAAAGTAATTTGACTATATTATAGATTAATTGTTTGGCAGTTGTTTTAGTTTATTTAAATGAAGTAATTTGCCTGTATAACAAGTCTTTGCCACACAGTTAACTAATTTATAGTCATAGTTTAAAAATGGTGAAACCATTATTAAGCTGTTAAAAATATCTGCTCTTGGGTTGAGAGCTTTTATGATAAACTTTCTGCCAAAAAGAGTTTTAACAGCCACATTAATATAAACCAGTGAAAAATTAGTTACGATCAATATTATTAGTTTTATTTTAAAATCAAGGTGGGAGGGGGAGAAAGGTAACTTTACTTACAGGAATACCATGATGTTTTTAACTTGTTGCAATTTATTTTTTAAGAAGTCCTTTGATCAATGGTACCTTGACAAACATCATGTTGCATCTGACGAAGTGGGTATTCACCCATGAAAGCTTATGCTCCAATACATCTGTTAGTCTTTAAGCTGCCACAGGACTCTTGGTTGCTTTTTACAGATCCAGACTAACACGGCTACCCCTCTGATACTTGACAAACATGTTGACCATGGCAAATGACATCTTTTCCCCTGGATCAGATCCTAATCTGACAATTCGCTGTCTTTCAAAATGATTATAGACTTCTGGATTGAAAAGGCAAAAAAAAAAGGGAAAAAAAGAGAGAACTATTTAAATATGATACAACTTTTTTTGCAATATTATAGGTGGCAGTAGTAGGTTCATTATAAACCAATATTTTAGGTTACAACTGAGCTTCCATTATTGAACCCTGTTTTCATTCACTTAAAATAAATACGTGATGGATTGCAAAAAACCTAGCTGATCACTGACTTGCTTCCTTTCTCTTTCCCTGCTGTCTACTCAGTGTTCTCTGCCACCAACTCCAGTTCTTTCTCTCACTCTCATTAGGATGAAAGAAATGAGCCAAGGGCAGGGATTGATCTGATGGACTGACATGGGAAGAAAAAGACCATAATTTAGCCACTGGTACTGCCCATTCTAGCTGCCTGTCAAAAGTCAGGGACTTAGAAGAGGATGATAGTAAAGCAACCTAAAGTCCCAGCAGCTCTAATCAGAAGTAGGCTGTAAAGTCTGTGGAGGAAGAAAGAGGGAGCAGACATCAGAAAGCAAGAGTGGAAGACACTCAGAGGAGAGTGGGAAACTACAAATTTCACCAGAGGAAGCAAACAGTAGAGCAGGGATCGGCAACCTTTGGCACGCAGCCTGTCAGGGAAATCAGCTGGCGGGGCTGGATGGTTTGTTTACCTGCAGCGTCCGCAGGTTCGGCCGATCGCAGCTCTCACTGGCCGCGGTTCGCCATTCAAGGTCAATGGGGGCTGTGTGAAGCAGCGGCCAGCACATCCCTGAGCCCACGCTGCTTCCCGCAGCCCCCATTGTCCTGGGACGGTGGGAGCTGCGATCGGCCGAACCTGCGGACACTGCAGATAAACAAACCTTCCTGGCCTGCCAATGGATTTCCCTGATGGGCCGCATGCCAAAGTTTGCTGATCCCTGCTATAGAAGGCAACAAGTTAAGGGGGGGGGGGATAAAGTGGGAAGAAAGAAATAAAAATCCTGATCAAGAACAAAACTCAAGACTGCTGAAGTTATTTTTAATTGATTTTTAAATAGTTATGTGCCGAAACATTAGAAAAACATAGAGTTAGTTTAGTTTTATATTGTGGGACATGTTTTGGAGTGTGCTTCTGTGAGACGATGAGTGGTTTTGCAGATCTCATTGTGAAATGATAGCTGAAAGAGAAGGCCACTTTCTGGATATATGGGAAAAAGAATAATCTTGGGAGAGGATTGGTTGTTTTACAGCATTGATTCTGGTCCCAGTATCATTATTTTATGAGAGGAAGGATGATTATGTGGTTAAAACACTGAACTGGGTTTCAGGAAATCTTGGGTTCATTTATTGGCTCTGCCACAGATAAACCTTGCCCAAGGTGGCTCAATCCTTTAACCTCTCCCTACCTCAGATCCTCAGCCAGTAAACGGAAATTGTACGTGTTTTCTCTGACTCTTTCTCTTATTAGATTGCAAGCTCTCTGGACAAGGTTGATATGTCTGTACAGCACCCAGCACAATGGAGCCCCAATCTTGATTAGCGATCCTAGATACTACTGTAGCACAAACAATAATAGTACTGTATGTTACTATGTGGATCTGATGGAATATAGACAAAGGCACATTGTGGGCTCTGTAGTTCTGTTGGGTTTGTTGCTTGTTTATTGACTTTCTAGCAGAACTTAACTTGCTGCACTGTCAATTTATCCTTGTGAAGATTCCAGGTAAACAACAGGATTTATTTTATTTTGCCAAAAACTTTTCAAGCCAGATTGTGGCCCAGGGAACAGTTCCATGTTGACTTCAGATTGCAGGTGTTCAGTATGGCCTTAGCTTTCCTAAAAAAGAAACCATTTTCTTTCCCATTTCTGCACTGGCCAGTAGAACCAGATGAGCATAGGGAAGAGTGCTGCCAGCAGCTTCTGCTGAAGTTAGAATTCTCAGCACACCACCCCACACCTCCACACCCAGCCTGCGGGCTGCAGTTATGCCACAATTTGGCTCTTTATTTTGGACTTTTTAAAAATCTTTCCAGAATGCAGAGAACTGTACCTCATATTTCAAAATGTTCCAAGGGAAGATTCCTGAGCCTCCTTATGCTAAGGCTGCCTTACAGCATCTCACAGGGCTGGTGATAGGCCTGGAAAAGATAGAGTGAGGTAGGAAGGCATCTACAGGAATACAATCATGTACCTATACATTAAAGATAGTAAGTAGCTTTTTGACTCACTTATTGTAGGCATCATGGAGGAAGATGGGTTTCAGGAACATTTAACTTCTGAAAGTCTGGTAGCGCCACAGTAAGAAGGACATTCCAAGGGGACATGGGGCATTAAGCTGGGTGGAGCAGACCTACCTGATAAGAAATGAGGTCAGATACATTTGGAGAAGTGGAGTTATGGAGGGTCTTGAAGGCTAGAGTAAGTTGTTTAAATTATCTATGATAGAGAATTCCTGGCCTATAGGACCAGTGGACTGCTATATAGAATCTTCCTGAGATCACATCTCCATTATAGCAATACTTCTATTTATGAGACTCTGCAGCCTCTGTTGACATACAAGGTTGTTTACACGATGGACCCCCTGCAAGCTGTTAGCCAGGTTCTCTGTACCCATCCCAAGTAGTTTGATGCAGAAAGGAAGTTTGAGAATGAGCTGGGGTAGGATCACAAATTCAATAAGTAAGAGTAATAATGTGTTCAACTATTTAAAGGCATTATTTGTGACGTATGGCTGCAATGTAACATAGTAATAAAGTTACATTTTAACAGTGATATATCTGGGGTTCCCAATACATTTTAGACTTTGTTGTTGCTGCTGAAAGATATTGATGAGCCTGGATGATAAATAATTCCAGGTTTTAAGCACTAGATTACTTTGAATTTCATTTCCAGTGCTGATCCTGAAATAGCTCTGTGAGACAGTAGTTGTAGAAGTATGTAAATTTCTCAATGTCAGCTGCTCAGCAAAGATTGTCAGAGGCAATATGAAGCAAACATCTGCAGAAGAAAAAATTATTTTGAAATACTATTATCTCTTTTAAAAAAAATATTTTGTATTTAAATTTTGCTCCCGCTTGAACAGATAAAATATCACATGTCCATGAGAATTTGGGGAACAGAGATAGGTTAGACAGATTTTTCCCTATAGTATTTACCTCCATACCTCCAGCTTCTCTTGTCTGACAAATCAACATTGCATTGTATAGCTGGAGATAAACCAATAGAAAATGTCTTTGTGTATGAGGGGAAGTGGGGTCAGGGAAGCAGTCCTACACCAGATGACTCTCTCCAGCCTGGGGTAAGGAGATGGAATGAGTGAACTGGGAACAGGTATTGCAGAATGCAGCAGCAGTATGCTTCGTCCTACACCAGCATAAATTAGAGCTAAACTCATGCAGTTGTGGCATGGCTCGGCTGCTTGGGATTAGGGAGTCACCACCAGCTCCCTAGTGGCCTCCCTCTCAATGTGTCTGAGCCTAGTTTGGTCACAGTTAAGAATCTGGCCCAGTGTTCAGCAAGCCATATGGTAAGGTCATCCATTTTTAACCCATTTCCATTCCACAGTATCAGAGAGACCCCTGTTATTTGCTATTCTAAATATAGGGGTATACTGAGATACCTCAGATACCACCATATGATAACTGTAGCTAAATATAGATTTTTAATGGCAGACACTGCATTTTGAATACCTAACCATATCAAATACTACTATGCACTGGGAGACAGCTCCAAATGGATCATTTATGGAAATGAGGTGGCATCTTGGTAGGCAAAGTATTCTTGTTTTTAAACCATCTCTAGCCTTGAAGTTGAACAGGCAATTGATATCATTAATGTCATTTACACCAAGCACATACAGACAAACCCTATTAAATTGGGTTTTTACCCAGTTTATTAGAAACATGAAAAATACAAACACATCAGATAAATCCAGCACTGGTAAATGTAATAGCAAGAAACTTGTTCATAAGTATAACTCATGATAGCAAGCAGTAAGCTTGAGTGCTCTGTAAACATAGTAGATTCCACCAATCCAGAATGATATATGAAAAGCCATACCTCTGTTTGTTTTTTCTCACATTTCCAGCTTTCAATTTAGTTGTGCAGACAGAAAGCATAGATAGCTACTGATGAGATTTGATTGCTACTCTATATTACTAACATAGTTAGATGTGATGCATCATAAAAGGTATTCCTATACAGATTTTTACAGATGCAGTTTTCCAAAAGTCCCACCTGTTAAATGAGACATTGCTTAATTTATATTACTTGTGTTTATTTCTGCAAAGTCTACTTCCTGAGAAAATACTTAGCTTTGCAATACCTATTTCCAATGAAATATAAAAAGCGGGGTTGATAGTGAAATATTTCACCTGAGCCGTGTAGAGAATAGATGGATCACGTCATGTATCTCTGCATAAGAACTCATAGTATACAGTGTTCTCTAATATTAGTAAATAAATAATTTAAATACTTAATTCCCCTATTCCTCCTCATCATTTTAAACTATGTCTTTTAAAGTGGAATAGAATAAGGAATTGCCATCATAGAGATGGAGGTGCACTGACTTAATCTTCCCTTCCTTAATTCAGGAATTGCAGGGTCTGTTTTGGCCTGTGCAGTCCTCAAACCTCCTGTAACATGTGACTTTGTTGCAATGAGACATTGCTGGGTTGCAGAATCACCAGGTTGAAAAATGCCTTAGGCATGAGGACTGCTGCAGAGATAGTTCATAGCTGGTGTAGAGCCTTCCTTCTCTATTAGACTTGTACTGAATGGCAACAATGAATCAGGCACATATTACTTGATCCTTCTCCCATTGATCTCAATGGGAGTTCTGTCATTTCCTTTAGTGGGAGGCAGATCATGCTCTGTTACTTTTTAATTAGAAATCTTAAAGGCTGGGGTTAATATTAAAATATAATATCACATCAAATGTCTTTCCTATATTTTTCCTTTCCTTTTAATAATGTTGTCTCACTCCCATAACAGCAACAGCCTGGCATCTTATATAATCATGTCAGAGTAGCTCCTAAAACCTCTAAATGGGTCCAGTGCCAAAGAACCTATATAAGGAGCCCTACATATACAGAATGGGGAAGTAGACATGAAGGGAGAGTGTCCATTTGGTTCACACACAGTAGAAATCCCAAATTTTACACTGGAGGCAAGTATTAGGCTTTGTCCACTATTCATTCCTTCTATACACCACACATACTCTTTGGATGGAAATTATTTATAAATACTTGGAAATTTACATTTTAATCGCTACTCTGTACACGTGTAGAGGCAGATAACAGAAAGCAGGAAGGGGAAGGAAGAGACAAGGGAAAACAAAGTAGTGAATTATTTTGGTGCAAATATCTTTGTATAGAACATTTCTTCTTCCCAGGCTACTATAAAAGATGTCTAAACCATGGCTTTCTTCATCTTGGTCCAAACATATTTAGCAAGCAACAGATTGCATATGCTTGGTTCATGCAAGGGAAAAATAATTAATTTACAAAATCTCTTGTAAGCAATTCTGAATCCATCAAGTATTCAGTTCCTCTTTGCTTCTCGACCTAAGCTGGACAAACACATCTTACTTTTCCCCTCAAGGCCAAGTTCTCATAGTTCAACGCACATTTCATTATAGGATGTCTCAAGCTGTTCCATGTTTTCATCAAACATATTTGTAACTTCCACACTGCCACAACTAAAACACTAACATAGACTTCTGAGTAATGCCAACAAAATAGAACTATTGTAAAGTTTCTCAGACAAAGCCATTTTGAAGATGCTATGAACCAACACAAGGCAGATTTTTTTTCCAAATGTAAAATTCAAGTAAAGTTCTAAAACAACAAAACTTTAAAACTTCTTGAGGCAGCTCCTCCACTAGTGTAAATCAATATAGCTCCAGGCTCCTTGTTTCCTTTTTTAAAATTTCCCAGAAAAACTCAATCCTGGGATGAGAAATAGCATGAGAAATCTCCAGAAATTGTCTTCTTTTGGGTTGTGATTGTGTGTGTGTGTGTGTGTCTTATATGCTAGCTCCCAAGAAATGAAAAAGTTTAATAAAAGTTCCCATTTACTGGACCAATTTAAGATCTCTAATTATTTTACAGCAGAAATTATCAATAATCTATACAAAAGCGGATGAAAATATATTTGTCAAACAGCATCTTTAATTAATGTCTGAAATGAGGAAGATTGGCAGATATTTGCTTCAGATTAATATAACGTTCGGAAGGTTGAATTAATGATATTTGTTACACAATTCCTGAGTCTGTTGCATTTATCATTGGGGAAAAACAATGAGGCATGTAAGTGTTTTTAATGTTATCCATGTAGTATCATTGTATTTTTTATCAATCCTGTGTCAACCGAAGTTACTAGACAATAATAAAGATAAATCAACGTCTGACAGAGCTTTGTAGATACCATTCTAAATGACTGAGGAGGACTAAAATTTGTCATACTGTCTAATGCTTAACAATGAA
This sequence comes from Terrapene triunguis, assembly GCF_002925995.2. Lineage (NCBI taxonomy): Eukaryota > Metazoa > Chordata > Testudines > Emydidae > Terrapene > Terrapene triunguis. Next base: position 11,503,777 of record NW_020664369.1, read on the forward strand.
AGTAATTCAAGGACAGTTACATTTTGTACAGGCTCTTCATCATTTCAATAGCTTAAAGCCACAAGGATAGTTTTTAATTGTTTATGTGATGTATCACTTGATTGTCTCCTTCACTCTGCACCAAGGAAGAACAGAGTAAATTAATAATAAGCTCAGGCACAGCTGCAAACTAGCTGCTACAGGACAAGATTGATTTGTATCTACAGTGATGAAGCCTGGGCTCCAGATAAATAAGGAAGGAATATAAATTTTCTTCAATATCTCAAATCAGAATCTAAAGTTTGGTATTCCAAATTTCTGTTGATACAATAGACTTTGATATATGGTACTTGGATAGGAGTACAATTGAGTGGGTTAACACTGAAAGTAAAAGAGCAGATAGAAGTTGAATGACTTTCCAAAGTGTGTTCTTTAGCTCTGTCACACATTTATATGGAGAAGCAGGTACTGAATTTCAACACAAAAGTAATAATGAAAAGTAATGCAGACAGAAATAGCTTGCCTCCAGCTAGACTAATGGCAAGGTTAGATTACATCAATTAAACCAGAAAGCCTCCAAGATAAAGTTCATTCCACACATTACAAGCTTTCCCCCCCATTCCAAACAAATGTCTACTTTTACATGCATAAGGCAGTTTCACTGTAACTTCATATGCCTGGCAACATAATAAGGCGGGGAGGTAGAGGGGGAGGGAAGGGAGGAATCTGCTAAAGTAGTAAACAAGGACATTATACAATGTGAGCTTACTTTAAAAAAATCTACAACAAATAAAATATTGAGGTAAAGTGACCTTCTTTTAAATATTCAGACACACTTGTGAAATTATAGTCAGTATTTTCCCAGCTGTAAAATTTTACTCTATATAACAGTGCTTGCTTTCTTTTAGATTTTGTTAAGCATTCTGAAAAATGTTTAAAAGCAGTGTAAAATAATTAAAAATGCATAAAAACAGCAAGCTGCATGACATTTTCTCTTTTGAAGTGCGATTACCTTGCAGTTATCTGAGAGAAAGCTCTTTCTTGCAAGTCATTTTTTTTTGTCCTAAGGCTGATAAAGATGGAGAATTTGGGATTATTCCAAGCCTCTATTCAGGGCTGAGGTGCCATTTTCTTCAGTACTCTGGAACAAGAGCTAGCCACAAAATGGAAAAAGTTTCAAAGATAAATTAAGGGATGTCCAGATGTTCTTCATTCTATTCAGTGATGACAAAACTAGTAGTAGCAATACAGCAGGCACTTGTGGGGGAGGAGAGATAACCAGCAATGAAGGAAGATCTTTGGGTTATAGTAGTATTGGAAAGGCTTCAACATCTGTTATAGTAGTATTGGAAAGGCTTCAAAATAAGATGAGGGACCATGAAAGAAAAAAAAAAGATTTAAAATCCCCACAGAGTTTGTCAATATAAGGTAAAACAAAAAGTTAAGATAAAAAATCAGAAAAAAATGGTTGCTCAATAAGTTTCCTCAGGACTAAGGGGTGTTAAGTTATTACTCCTGGAGAATGTAGTGGTTTTATGGAGTCTACTTCCCCTCCCTCACTGTAATCCACAATATTGGTAGCCCATGCCAGATTGTGATGGGGCATATTATGCTCCTTTACTCATACGTGTGGCTGCATAGGACTAGTGGTGAGCTATCCCTTAGAGCTGCGGTTCTCAAACTTTAGCAACCCGAGTACCCCCATTTTAACGTATTTTTTTCTAGGACCTCAAGCCTCCTGCTCAGCCCCAGACCCTGTCCCCCACTCCACCCCTTCCCCCAAGGTCACAACCCTACCCCATCTCTTCCCGCCCCCGATCTATCCCTGCCCCTCCTCCCACTCCCTCCCAGTGCCTCCTACACATCGCTGCACATCTGTTCCCCGGTGTGCAGGAGGCGCTGGGAGGGAGGAAGAAGAGTTGATCAGTGGGGCCCATGGATCTCCTGGACTACCCTTGTGGACCCCAGTTTGAGAAATGCTGCCTTAGAGGATTATCATGACCTAATAGGTCAGCCAAAATATCAAATCTTAACAATGAACTGCTCAGAGACAACCTCCAGAGCCAGAACTATTTGTAGAACTTTTTCTATGAATTGTGAATTGAATATACTTGAGGAAACTGTGATCTATTTATGGGATAAGTTTTAAACAGACAGGTGAAATTTATCAGGAGTGAATCATTAGTCACCCACTTTATCTATAACATGAAATAAAATGTTGATGAAACAACTTATTTTGACATGTTGAAAGCAAATGTTGATACAGCACTACACACAAGATTTAGCAGCACCAATAAGCACATAACAACACAGGAAACTCCACAGAGGATCATCCATCTAGTCCCATAATCTGCTGCTATTAATGCCCTGTACCTGATGCTTCCGACGGTACCCCCATTTTAACGTAAAACAATACCAAGATGAAATCATGGACTACATAAATGAAAATGGGAGTTTTTTTCCATTCAAGGAGGCCAGGATTTCACCTCAAGTGTTTTGAATGCCATATGCTCATATTTCTAATTATAGCTCTTAATACAGAATGGCAGCAGTTTTTCAAAATTGCTCAGCACCAGTAGTTCTCAACTAGTTGCCTAAATGTGAGCTGTTGGGTACTGAGTCTTCTGAAAAATCTCACCTAAAATATGTAACATAAAGGATTGGTCAGGGAGAAGATTCAATCTAGGACGGGAGAAACAGGAGAGCTGCAGCTGGTACATGCCCCCACTATCATGACTTCTGCAGGAATGTGGGGGCTGGGCTCAGCTGAACTAGTTAATCTTTTGTGAAGAACTCTGGCACCGCTGAGCAGTTTGGGGGAATAATTGGATTCCTAACTTGAGCAAGAACTGAGTCTAGGGAACAAGACACTGTGTACTTCTTGTGCTTGGACTTGGCTTTATGATTTATGTTTATATTCTCAGAGTTTAATGGCTCAAACTCTATTGTGCCAATTATTTTATTGTCTATGATTGAACAGTGGGCCAATCTGCTTGAGAACCAGGAGATATAAATTTGAAACATATGCAGAATAAAACACATGTACATATAACTGTGTTTCATGCTGTTTATTTACAGGGAGTGGGAATCCCTATCTTTCCTCAAGAATCTACAAGGTTTACTTAAAAGGCTTAACCACCATGTTGACTAACTACTAATACTGTTTATATTTACCAGTGGAAAGCAGAGAGCTCTTTGGATTCCCCTTGCCTCAGTTTGTAGGTTAAATAATGACAAAGACACGGGATCTTGAATGAGCTGAGCTATACATGTGAGAAAAATAAGGAGATCTCAAGGGCTTTACTGCTTTTTAAAATAACAAGCACAGGCTATTAGTTGTGAGACATCCAAGCAATTAAGCTATGTAAATGAGAAGAGAAGAAGCTCCACCTATGTAAATGAAAAGAGAATTTGGCCCCTTGTCCATCCTGTATGTTTAATACTTTCTTTGATAGTTTCAGTTTAGCAAGAGAAAGCCTCGAAAGAAGCTTTTCCTCTTCGGAGTACGGTGATTATATACTGGGGACTAGAACTGAAAATTAAAAAAAAATAGGGAAAAACCTATGTCTTATATAATTTTAAGATTTTTGTGGCATATAATTGTGATAACACCTTTACAATTTTAAACAGGACTAGTTTATACTTTGACAAGCAAAAGGAGATTAAGGGTACCTTGAATGTTTGGAACAGAAAAGATAAGTAATGATGAATTACCAGGGATAAGAGGTAAAGACTATCAAAGAACAATTTCCTTCAGACTCTCAAGTCATTATTTTTATTGTATATATTGTATTACTGAATTTTCTGTAACAGGTTAAAACTATATCAGTTCTCTTTATGAAATATTAAATGAATTCAGGGTAGAATAAATTCCCAGCTTTCAATCGGTCTCCTTATTGTCCTTGGCACATAGCAGGCAGGCATTGATTTTATGATAGCCAATCCAAGAAGCAGAAGGGAACCTGAATTGGGCAATCTAATTTAAATAGAAATTAGAATTCCCATGGAGAGATTCACAAAACACAAAATTCTCTTAAAAAAAAAAAAAGCAAAGCCCTCAGACATGCCAAGAGATGTACCTTTGGTTCTAATGCAATTTGATTGGTAATTCATTCTTAAAATGAAGTGAAATGATAGAAAAATCTTATTAGTATTTCTGGGGTGGAGAGGAGCAAAGTTTCCTCTTTCTGCACCAGTCTTTCCCTTGCCTAAGTCCTTGTTTCTGGAGAGGACATCTTTATGGTATCATTTATTTGTCTGAGTTGCAAACATAACTTTTCGGGTAAATAGTAGGGGAGGTAAATATTAGAGTTTTCCTAAAGACACAATATAAGACATTTCTATATATATTTTGTGCAGTGTTCTACTCTAGAAATAGGATTTCTCCTGTGGGATTGAACATGCCTTATTTTTAGTGATACAACTCACTTTTCAGTGTTGACTTTTCTTTATTCTTACTCCAATTTTATAATTTTACTTGTATGGTTTATCGAAGGCTTATCCAAAATGAAACTCACTGAAGACTCCATATACATGATGTCCTATCTATCAACTTACATCCTAAAGGCTAGACTCTGCTCTCCTTAGAGTAGGTCTTTACTCTGTGAGTTATCTCATTAAAATGAACTGGACAATTCACAAAGTAAGGTACTATCCAGTATGTGTAGCGAAGACAGAAATGGGTCCTAAATAAATAAGTGAAGAGGATTATTTACACTTTTACTTTTTTCAATATTCTTTCGCAGGGGCCAAATCCTGTAATCCCCACTCACGGGCACTGTGTAGAAAAAATTGAAAGAGGAAATGATTCTCCCTTTAAGGGAGAGAAGTTACCAACCTTCTGGAAGATGCTGGGAGCTTGTTTCCATAATCCACAAAGAGTCCTTAAATCAGTGGAGAAAATGGAGGTTATCCTTGCATGTGGGGGCCTTCAGGCATGTGGACTGCTCCACCATGCTGGTCTGTGGAACATTCCTTCTCCTGGCAACACATCTCCTTCAGGAGACATGCTGCTACTGGATGGTGCCTTTCTGGCTTAATGGCTGGGGAATGAAAACCATGGAGTAAATCTCTACAAGTTTATGCTGCTTTTTGTATTTTTGCTTATCAGCAGCCTGCAAGTTTCTGAGTAGCATAAGTTTAGCAGGAATAGAGATTGAATAAAGACTGCAAGATTTGGCCCTTAGTTATTTCTTAGTGATTGCTGTTTAGATATACTGATATTCTATTATATACTGTGCAATTTCTCTCAATTTGTTACTCATGTTAAGACTGTGGTCTGCATTTTTAAATTTATCAAGTTAAATCATGCTATTTCTCCAATGCTACCTAGGTTCAGCCCTAGCTTGTCTCTCACACCTTTAGAATTTAACTCATACGTAATGAATTTCCCAAGACTATTGCTCTCCATTGAGATTTTTCTCCCTAGTCTCATTTCACACAGCTGGATAAATCCTTTGCAGCCCCGGTGATTTATTGGCTTGGAGTTGCCCCAGCTTACTTATCACTTCTGCCTCACTGACCCTGAAGTAATCCAAGATAGCAAGTACATGGCCAATAATAGATGGCATCGGTTAGTGTTTTTTCTATTCTGCACTTAGTAAGCATTCTTTTTCTTGACTGGCCTCTTCCACTGTTTGTTTTAGCCTAAAATATTCTGATATTATTCTCCATATTTCTCTTCCTGATTTATTAAACTCTTTAGCTATTTTATTATTATTTTATTTTTTTTATGTGTGCATGAATTTATAAAGACACAGAGAGAACATAGAAGGGTGTCATGCTGTATAAAGGTCTTATTGACATGCGTTTGGACTGCATTCCTCATAAGTGGTGAAACTATGAGTGAGTTTTGCATGTCATCCCAACAGAGTATCATTAAAATCCTTCTGCTTTCCTACAACATCATATTCTGAACATGCTACACATTTTTACAGAATACCCTCCCCTGTGTTTTAGATTTTTTTTTGATATTTTTAGTCTTTTTTTCATCCTTCAATCTTTAAATGCCTTATTTACCATGAGTTCAATGGCAGCGATCTCAGGGGGACCCATAAACTCTGAATATGACCTAAAATAGCTTTATTGTACATAAAAATATCATGAATTTAAGATGCTATTTCACTTGGCATTCCAGGGTGGGAAGCAAGTGCTATGTATGCCATCAAAAAAGAAGGGATCCCAGTATAAGACTCCTGTGTCTAGCTTTGAATACCGTGAAGATGTCAGATCTTAAACTTGGCGTTTAAGTACTATGTTTCCCATACTAGGACTCAACCTGTTTTATTGTAGTGGAGGAGGGAAATCCACAACTGCAGGATAAGGAAACATATCTGGCAGATTGATTAAAATAAATCCTACGCAAGCTGGGAATCACAACTCCATCTTCAAGTGTAGATGTAGCCAAAAACGAGCCTTGTGAAGCAATTTGAAATTTTAAATGGTTTGAGTAAATCCGCAGGAAATGGGTGAGTGGGCAGAATACAGATGTGAAGGTTAAAGGTGTTTGATACATTGTGAAATAGATATTGTATTTACTATTTCATATTTTCTTTGTGATCCAGTGTGTGTGTGTATGCTCCAAAGCTTCCAAAGCTGGAGGCCTCAAGTTAGGCTTCTAAAAATCCATATTTAGGTTTTTTAATCCATATTTTTGCCTTTAAATAAAACATGTGTTTAGGATCCTATCTTCGGGCACCCATTTTTGAAAATTTGGTCCATAAATATTGTGAAGGCTCTGTTGACTGGATAGTTAGGGGTGAATTGACATGTGCACATAGAAGCTGACTGACATGTCTCTGTTTCACATATTAATTATTGAATTTAGTCTCCAAATTTGTCACAGCAATACTTCTGAAGAAATCTGAATTTTTCTGTGCAATATTTTAAAACTATGTCCTAACTTTTGCATAGGAAGCATTTAAAAATACTCCCACATTGAAATCTTATCCTTCCCACTCATACACCTTTCCTTGTGATTCCTCTCTCTAACTAAGCAACCACAGTTCATTTAGAAACTCCAAACTGCACACACATTCCGATAACATCTCAGACACAGGTTACTTTTAAATTTTTAGAACTAAACACAGAAAGACTTATTATCCTAATTCAGCATAACCTTACTGAACTACAAGAAGAAAAGCCAAAAAGACCACTGGGACCCATCAGCTACACTGAGGGGAGCAGCTGTCTCTTCGACAAAGCTGCTGGAATCTAACAATTTAGAGGGAGATTTTCAAAAGCGAAAAGGGCAGTTAGGTGCTCAACTGCCATTGAAAGAGAACAGAAGTTGACCACAACTCCATTCGGCCCATCTGAAAATCCTATCCTTAGGATTTGATTCTGCCTTTTCTCCTGCTACCCTGTTCTGGCTCCTATTAGTAAGAGAGGAGGGGAGTTGAAGCAGCTCTGCTTTAGGCACTGATGGTTCACCTGACAGGAGTCCGCACTTAATGGATCTGAGTATGTGTATTGTACTGGAACTCCTGCCATAACTTTACCAGTCAGTTTAATGACTTCCTATTGCCTGGTCTACATTAGGGGGGGATCGACCTAAGATACGCAACTTCAGCTACGAGAATAGCGTAGCTGAAGTCGACGTATCTTAGGTCGACTTACCTCGCATCCTCACGGCGTGGGGTCGAGTGCCGCTGCTCCCCCGTCGACTCCGCTTCCACCTCTCACCGCGGTGAAGTACAGGAGTCGACGGCAGAGCAATCGGGGATCGATTTTTCGCGTCATAAATCCATCCCCAATAGATCAATCACTACCCGCCGATCCAGCGGGTAATGTAGACGTACCCATTATCTTTGAATGGAGACAAGTTATTCTAAATTGGTGTTAAGAAATCTTTTGTTCAGAACTAGTTAATAGATGCGGTGATATCACAGCATTTGTCAGTACTACTTCTACTCATTGGACCTCTGTAATACCAGTGCCCTTCTACAAATATAGTGATACTGCAGCTGAATTGCCAGAAGGGTACTAACACATTTTATAGAACATAGAGAAACCCAGGACTCCTGCCCTGAGAATGTACTGTCTAAGACCCTCTTCCTGCAATCAGAGCTATAAGGATGGACCCTTGTGTCTGCAGGGAATCCTAGTGAAATCAATGAGATTGATCACATGTAGAAAAAGAGCGTCATTATAGGGTTTGTGACGATGTATCCCATAATGCTTTATGGGAATATGACATAACTGGAGTATGTTGTATGCTACATGTGCCATGTAACATATCTCTGTAAAGGTTATGGTTTACTGAATCTATTCATCCTATTTGTACACATATATCATTTTTGTACTTGAAGTTATGAATATTGGCTGTATACTTGCTTGATTTCTAAGTAAGCTTTGTAAGGCATTTGGTCAGCTTCTTTAGAAATTAATTCGCAAAGTTAAGTGCCCAATCAAGAAGCATTTAAGGAACAATGCATCTTGGAATGCTCCAATTCACATAAGAAGTCTTCCGGGAGACATACAAGATACCATGTGGGCAATGGCTTCTGCCTATAAAAACTGTGAGTCATGAATGGACATGTGACTTTCCCAGGTGACTCCAGAACTCCATTTTGGAGCTGGACTTCCATAGGAGAGAGGAGGGGGTCTCCACCCACAAGAGAAAATCTATTTAAGCCCAGGGGAGACCCCTCCATTTTGTCTTCAGCTGGCTAAAGAGAAAGCGTCCCCACCCCCAAGGATACCTGAAAGAAACTGGAACAAAGGACAGTCCCTATAGTGGGTGTGAGTGATTGCTGGACCCAGACTAGCGGGAGACTAGTCTGTAAAAGGAAGCTTACTGGAACTGGTGAGGTGTTATTTGTATTTAGTTTCTTAGACATAGACTTGTGTGTTTTATTTTATTTTATTTTACTTGGTAATTCACTTTGTTCTGTCTGTTACTACTTGGAACCGCTTAAATCCTACTTTCTGTATTTAATAAAATCACTTTTTACTTATTAATTTACTCAGAGTATGTGTTAATACCTGAGAGGGGGGCAAACAGCTGTGCATATCTCTCTATCAGTGCAATAGAGGGCCAACAATGTATGAGTTTACCGCGTATAAGCTTTCTACAGTGTAAAACGGATTTATTTGTGTTTAGACCCAATTGGGAGTTGGGCATCTGAGTGTTAAAGACAAAAACACATCTGTAAGCTGCTTTCAGTCAAGCCTACAGCTGTTAGGGGACATTGTTCAGACCTGGGTCTGGGTTTGCAGCAGGCTAGTGAGTCTGGTTCAAAGCAGGCAGGGCACTGAAGTCCCAGGCTGGCAGGGCAGGAAAGCAGAGGCAGAAGTAGTCTTGACACATCAGGTGGCAGCCCCAAGGGTGGGGGTCTGTGATAACCCATCAAAGGATTTGCAAATATTTACACATGTGCTTAACTTTGCTGTCCATGGGATGTAGGTCAGCTGAGAAGCATTCAGACCATAGAAGTCAAGGAGTACATTGCCTGTGATGGAGCAGAAGTCCTGTTAATGTGAATGAAAGCTGTGCAAATGTGCATGCATTGAACTGAAAAAGGACCCTAAAGAACCTCCCCACTAGTCTATAACCAGAAAACAAATATATACAATGCAATGCTTCTGTGTAACAATGTTAATTCATTTAAATGTTTCACATTAGCGATTTTCCCCAAGACATTCCAGACTTATTACTTTAAATAAATTGGGACTCCTAGAATTCCCAGCAGTTATTATGCAGATTGGTCCCATAACAACTTTCATGAACTTTACTGTCTCTGTGGACATTTTGCTCCTGTGCTCAGCCCAGATGTCACTCATCAATGGAAATAGTCTCTCAGAGGCACAGTAGTGCATGAGAATGCCAGCACAAACTAAGTCAGAAGTCTCAAATTTTAAGAGAGGATGTTATTTATTAAAAATTATTGAAAATCTTTACCATATGTCATAGATTGATGCCTTTCTCTTTCAAGTCTCTCAGTGCCTGGAAAATAACATGCAGTTAGACAGAAGGGTATTTGTCAAATATCAATTAATTGACAACTCACATTATCCAAATACTGTTATATCATAAACACCTATACTTCATTTCAAGCCCCATCCTTCAAAGTGCCGAGCACACTTTTGGTACGTATACTTTGCAAAATTACACTTTGCAGCAGCAAGTCTCAGGGTCCGGTCAACTGACTCGGTCTTGTCCTACAGGGCTAAAAATAGCAGTGTAAATGTTCCCGCTTGGGCTGAAGCTGGTCATCTGAGATCCACATCCCTCACTGGGTTTCACAGCCCAGGCTCTGGCTCAAGTGAGAATATCAACACTGCTATTTTTAACCCCGTAGCACAAGGCCCAGTCAATCGAGGCCCTGGCTCTGAGGTTCACTTTCATGAGTGTTTTTTGCAGTATAGACATACCTTAGCCACCATTGGCTACACGAGGAGTTAAAGATGCTCAGTACCTCACATGAGAAGCTCAGCATCTTATAGGGTTAAGCCATCTTTCTGTAAAGGGACTGTTGGCCATTTGCTGATACCTAATGGTGGGTTTTTTTGGGTGGCCATCTCCCAATACCAAGAAAAAGGGGATGGGCCAAAGAGAAGCCAAGATCCTGAGACTGATAGTCCCCAGGGCCAATGGGGAGAGGCCAGCACTCCCAGTCAGCTGGATTGACAAGGCAGATAGGCCAATGAGTGAGTCAATAGCCCAGGAACCATTCTCCATGAGAGTTAGGCTGCCAGGGGCAGAATAAAGCCAAGGACAGTGCAGCTACCAGAGCTGAGCTGGGGAGGGAACAGCAGGCCATAATCGGAGGGGCCAGAGCAGCAGCCCAGAGCCAGGGAGCCAGAATGGCAGAGATCAACTGTGCTGGCGGTGATCCAGGACCAAGCTACAGTGGAAAGCTGCAGGCCCAGGGTTGGGATAGTGGAAGGCAAGCTATGCCACAAATGATACTGGAGCCGAGCGTGGTGAGCAACTGGGGAGAGTGCGGTGGGGACCCTGTGCAGAGAGGGCCAAGAAGAGGGAGACATCACCAGACAAGAGGGCCTTGAAGGCTGGACTGGATGGGAGGACATTAACCCGACAGGAGGGCCAATACTGGGGAGAAGGGTCCCACAACATAGAGCCTGAAGGCATGTAGCCACCACTAGAGCAGGTGTCTTAAAAGTGGTATCAATGCACCACATCCAGGTCCTAGGCAGGAGACCTGGGACATGTAAGGAATAGACTCTGAATTTTCTTGAGTTCCAGAGACTATTGTTTACGGTGTTCACACGTCCATCATGTAGGGTTCCTGGATCCTTTTCCCTTTTCTCTTATTCATTTACAGTTGCTGATTAATTAATAGTATGTGGCTTAAACTCAATCACTGCAATCACTGAGTCAGGAAAGTGGCTGGTGAGGAGCGAGTACCCCAGGGCAGGGATACCCTAACCTCTGCCTTGAGTGACCCATGGCGAAATTGAGTGTTAAACCCCCCGGGGATCCTGGGCCCAGCCTTATCAGGGTTACAGGGACTCCATCGCATGGGGGAGAGGAAAAGGAGTCCTTGATGTCAGGCAGGCAGATAGGGAGTTGGGGTGAGGACTCAGATCCTTTCACCATACGATTCCACCGGGGTAATGTAGAAGGCAGAAAAATTCCCCACAATAGCGGGACCATCCCCCACTTACACTTCTTTAAAGTGTCAGACATCCCAAGAATTAACAGCAGTTATGGTGCTAAAGCTGGTCAAAGTATTCAATTGACTAAGAGCAATTCATTCCTGGGGTTTGTCCCCTTTCTTCATTCAGATATGGTTTATGGACTGCCCATGATTTTTACAAATCTGTCAGAACTGTTTGATGACATCTTTTTTTGAACATATTTGGGCCTTTGGGTTTTTACATATTAATCTACAAACAATAGGAGAAACTAAATATAATGGGGAACAGTTTAGGGAAAGACTTAGCAGGAGATAAGCAGGCCTATGCATTTTTAGTATTTATCTGTGTATAGTTTCTTATATGGCCCTCTTATCCTCTCAGTCATTGATGTACTGTTTATCCTCACAACACTCCTGTAAGGTAGAGAAGTCTGTTTTCCCTATTTTATAGATGGATAACAGATACAGAGAGTCAAAGAGGGGAATGTGATCAATGCTGAGCACTCTGGCCCCAGTCCAGCAAAGCCTCAGTCAGTGGGACTAGATACATGATTAAAGTTAAACCTGTGCTTAATTACTTTGCTGGTTCTGAGGCCAAATGCTCCACAGCAGGGCCTGCCCTAGACCAAATGGCGCCCCAGGCAAGAAGTGTCTTCAGCACCTCACCACCATTTGTTAAACTTTTGAATACCTTATTTTTTTATTACATTTGTAGCCCATTTCATGACTGTGATGCATGATGTGCATGCCTGACTTATTCCTATCATGTAAGATGATACATTTACACACTAAGATCTGTAAATCTGTATTTATTCATGGCATATATAAGCAAATAAAATAATTGTTTCCTTCAAGCCTGTAGAAACATTTTAATTTTAAGTATAATTGAAATGTTCTAACGCCAAGAAATTGAATTGTGCACCAACATTGGGTGGACCAGTATTAAATAGTGTTACAATAGGTGACAGCCTTAGAATGTTAACCCTAGTCCTTTAGTTCAAAAGATCATTTTTCTCACCTTTGCCCTCATGAACTGAAGTACAACATCAGAGAGATTCAAGAACTGACCAATGGCATTTTCAAGTGACAAAATAGCAAACAATTTCAGTCTCTTATCAGACATCATCGATAGAAGATATATTTTAATGAGCTGAGCTTCAAAAAGCTGCGCTCACCACTCACAGCTGTGTCCGAAAGCATGAGCAGAATCCTCAAAGCTAACCACACATTAGGAAAAGTGTCCTTCAGCTTTGCATCATGAATGAATTGGAGAACTTGGAGTGAAGAGTGTTTCCTGTGTGGCAAAATGTGACAGATGTTGTTCAATTTGACATAGAGGTCTTTATGAATGACGTCCAAACATTCCCCAGGTGTCAGCATCTGGTGAAGGTTCGTACAATTGTTCAAGAGTGTTTTCCTGTCCACCAGCAGCTTACTAAGGTCATACAAGAAAACCCAAGTCTTTTTGTGGTGCTTCATTTGTCCAAGCCTTTCTTCGATGGACACTTGAGCAGCTTCAATGAGTGAGCAAAAAAACTTCCTCTTGAATTTTTCTTCTGAGCTTCCCATCACCTCATGTCTGCCCTCGTAACCAAAGTGTCTCTTCTTCTGATGAATATGAGTTTCTTTGAAGACACACTCAACTCCTCAGTTTTCCACCATTTCTTTGGCAGTAGCGATGACCATCTTCAAATCTGCTGTATCTGTAGGCCACAGCAAAATCAAGGCAGCTTCTCATCAAAGTAGTAGCGGTCCCGATGTCCATCAACTGAGTTTGTAATGCCTTGCTTACCACATTTACTTAGAACAGGATCAGACATGCCAAACCCATGAAAAAAAATGCAGAAATTGGGCTTGGTTTTGGCTTAATTGGCTTAATTGAGTTGCTTGTTGGCTAGTTTTTGGCTTGTTGCTTGTTTGGCTTGTAGCTTGTTGTAGCTTGTTGCTTCTTTTTTTTTATTGGCTCCCAGCAAGCAGGGGCAAGGGGGGCAGAGAGTCAGGGTGCTCAGTGGGCTCACCACAGTCCAAGACTGCACGCCATGGGGATTTAGTCACATAGAGTGTTGGGGTTCTTAGAGATTTGCTTGTTTTGGCCTTGTTTTGAAATGGGATTAGCTTGATTTTTGGCTTATTGTGAACATCAGGGTGCTTATTTACCATGTGAAAATTGGCAACTGTGAACAGGATATCATGACAAACCACAATTGAGACCAGAAATTGAGTCATTGATCTGGTTTGCCAGGCTTTGTGCCTCATGTCGGATTCTGGCCTTGGCTTTACTCGATTGTCCCAATAAGGACATGGCTGATAATATTCTAGGACAGGGGTCAGCACCCTTTGGCACGCGGCTCGCCAGGGTAAGCCCCCTGGCGGGCCGGGCCGGTTTGTTTACCTGCCGCGTCTGCAGGTTCGGCCTATCACGGCTTCCACTGGCCGTGGTTCACCGTCCCAGACCCATCGGGGTGGCGGGAAGAGGTGCGGGCCGAGACATGTGCTGGCTTCCCGCCACCCCCATTGGCCTGGAGCAGTGAACCGTGGCCAGTGGGGACCGTGATCGGCCGAACCTGCAGACATGGCATGTAAATAAACCGGCCCTGCCCGCCAGGGGGCTTACTCTGGTGAGCCGCGTGCCAAAGGTTGCTGACCCATGTTCTATGATGTTCGAGGAAAATGCAGTTCTCAGAAAGTCTGGAAGGTTCTATGAAATTCTACAAAGGTCCAGAACATTGTAGGAGGTTAGTAAAAAGTGAATCCACATATGGGATATCTGAAACATTTTACTTCAAACATTCTATTTTACCTTTTGTCATTAACAACAATAACAGCACCCTGAGCCACCCCAGGTGGTCGCCTGCCCCTAAATCTAGCCCAGCTTCACAGGATTGAGCACTAAGTTACTTGTTTAAGGAAAAATAGGAAGTCTGGGCAGAATTGGGAACTGAATCCAGGACTCCAATAAAAACACTCAAGAATGCCACTCTTTCTGATGCCACTTTGCTCCTGTGCAGAGCCCATTTGCCACTCATCAGTGAAGACATTTTCTCAAAGGTACCAACATTTTCCTGCATGCCCAAATGTGTGCATTCATATGCAATAGCCGTACTGACATGAATAAAAGCTCTTCCCAAAACATTTTTGCACAAAGCCTGGCCACGTAAAAGGAAAAAAAAAAAAAGACTACATTGAATTGTAAGTGTGATTTAGCAAACAAGCTTGCAAATACATTTTCCTGCTATTTGCAAGATATCACATTTAATTGTTTTCAAGAGCTTAGATGCTTAAAGATCGCCCTCTGCTTAGTTAAGGTACAGTTTATATAGTTCACAAATTAGAAAGCTTTCAAGTTTATTCCTGTTAGTATAGCATTCTTTCCATATGAGAGAAGCCTAAGTTTCTCAAAGATTCTTAGTTTTTGGTGTAATGGGGGAAGGGAGGGGATAAGCAGCTACACAGACATATCTCTAAGGAAATTGCAAATGATTATAAGGAATTTTGCTTCTTATCAGAGGCATAAATTTAATCCTATTATAGGAAATGCCACTATGTCAATCCATTAATAATTAAATATGAATTAATTGATGTAGAAGAAGTATATTACATAGGATTAAGGCTTTGCAGTAACCAAATTATATATTTTTGGATTCTTGTCAATTTAGCATTGTCTTTATTATGTACAAATTGAACTAATTTTGTGACCCATATGAAGTTACATAGTAACCTTCAAGACAGTCCCAAAAGTCATCACATTGGAGTATTAGCCATGATTACCAGGAAGAAAGGAGGAAAGGAGGAAAGGTGCATTTTATTTTAAAATTCAAGACAAAAATATTTGCTAAAACTAGGAATTTTCATAGTCAATGATGAATTGTGATATATTTGAAAACATTTGGCATTATTCCTTATTGTTCAGTGTAACATAACAAAACAATACAGCGCAATCACTATTAAAAAAGACCAAAGAATGGAAAAATTTCCTTCAAGTACTTGAATTCAAATATACATATTGATCTGACTCTGCTAGCAACAATTCGGTGCTCACTTTCTCTGAAAACTTTAGTGGTCAAGTTTCACTAGCAAAAATACAAAATTATTTGCTAAAAGTAAATTTCATAGTCTACTTCTAAGTTCCTGCCTTCCCAGTCAATACTGTATTTGGTGCATTCCTATAAGTCGTAAGGTATATTTTCTGTTTCCCGTGTGGATACTTGTATAAATAACCAACACAGGGGGGATTTCAAATTATACATTCCATTTTAATATTTGCAATTCACATTTAATACTGTGCTGGTTAGGTGGTAAGTCATTCAGAAAATTCACAGACAGAAAAGAAAAGTTTAAATTAGGTAAATCTGTTATTTGCTATGCATTATTCACTAAATTCGAATTGCCATACAGTGGTATCTGGAATATTTCAGTTACTTTTTAATCCATAGTAAATCCATGTCTATATGAGAGATTTACCTGGATTCCATCAATATGACTGCACCATGCAAATTCCAAATGTAAACAAGGGGTGGCATGATTTACACCAATGCATATCACCTTGATTATAAACAGGGGTAGGCTTAGGGTTGCCAACTTTCTGATTGCAGAAAACCGAACACCCTTGCCCCACTCCCTGCCCCGCCCCCACTCACTCCACTCCCACTCCCTCCATCACTCCCTCTCCCCCAACCTCGCTCACATGCTCATTTTCACCGAGCTGGGGCAGGAGTGTGGGAGGGGTGAGGGCTCTGGCTGGGGGTGCAGGCTCAGGGGTGAGGGGTTTGGGGTATGAGAGGAGGTGCTGGGCTAGAGGATGGAGCTGAGGGATTCGGCATGTGGGAGGGGGCTCCGGTCTGGGGCAGGCAATTAGGATGGGATGGGGGGTTGAGGGCTCCAGCTGGGGGAGAAGGCTGTGGTGTGGGATCAAGGATGAGGGGTATGGGGTACAGGAGGGGGCTCTGAGCTGGGGCCAAGGGGTTCAGATTGTGGGAGTGGGCTTAGAGATGTGGGAGGGAGTTCGGGGTATGGGGTGCGGGGTGGGCTCCAGGCAGCACTTACCTGAGATGGCTCCCGGAAGTGGTGACATGTCCTCTGGCTCCTACGTGCAGCAGCGGCCAGGGAGGTTTCGTGCGAGGCCCATGCCCCCAAACACTTCCCCCACAGCTCCCATTGGCCACAGTTCCTGGCCAATGGGAGATGCAGAGTTGGAGCTCGGGGTGGGGATAGCACACGGAGCCTCCCTGGCCGCCCCGTGCCTAAGGGCCGCAGGAACATGTTGCTGCTTCCAGGAGCCACGTGGAGCCATAGCAGGCAGGGAGCCTGCCTTAGCCCTGCTGCACCGCCAATCGGACTTTTAACAGCCCAGTCAGTAGTGCTGACCAGAGCCACAGGGGTCTCTTTTCAACTGGGTGTTTTGGTAAAAAATCAGATGCCTGGAAACTTCAGGTAGGGTCCACCAGTGTAATTACTAAGAGCTGGATCATGGCTTGCCCTAACATGGCTGCACCAGACTATAAAAAAATATAAAACCCCCACTTTCTCTTTGCTGCCTCCACATTAGGGCTCCCTGGACATTGGGTCTGGGTGTGGTGGAGGTATAGACTGAGAATAGATTCTGTGTGCTTGGAAATTTCACACACCCCTCCCTATGAAGCTGCTTGGTAGAACTGGGGAGAGCCTTAGCTGTGTGTATCCCAAAAGAGCAGCCCCTGGAGCTGAGCTGGTATGAGGTGAAAACGTGCTACAACCAGTAAGAAAGTATGGAGGGAACTGTGATTGGGACAATTCATCTACATGCTGGTATAATACTCAGGTCATTGAGCAAAAGTCCCATCTAGCCCTGATTAATTAAGATGCACGATATCATTTTTTCAGTAACCATTACAACCATTTGACAAAGAGATAAATTGAGGTACCAAGATTAAACTAATCCATGGCAGAGCTGGGAATAGAATCCAGGAGTTCTAAGCTTGTCACCTCCTCTAACCACTAGACAACACTCCTCTCTTCCCTCATTTTCCCTCTGATCTATATGATTGTGCAGACCTTGGTTTTCTTTATATTTATTGTCCTGGCATTATTGTGAGTATAATATTCACAACATTCTTTCAGCTCTTGTACAAGCTCACTTTGTTCCCTCTTCTCTCACTGTCTCTCTTGCTGAGAACTTCGTACATAATGTGCCAGCACATCATAATAGACTAATACTGTTATTAGCCCTGAAGCACTGTACGACAATTATAACATTTTAAATGTTGTTATTGGGCCAATTTCAGTTGGCCCTTGGGAATAGATAAATTAAGATCTTAAGCAAACAAAATAACAACAACAAAAACAACAAAACCTACATTCTTTCTCCAGCAACCTAGCTAGTGATTTCCAAGTGTGTGGCTGCAACCCAGTAGTGGTCAGGATGCACCCTAAACAAAATCACAACATCAAAAATCACTGTGCTTAATTCTGGTTGACAAATATTTTCACACCCATTGGCAAACAGTCAGCTGCAGTTGAATAGAACAAAACAGCAAAGTGCAAAGCTTAGCTGAAAGCCAATAACTGTTTGCCTTCTTTCCCCACTGAAGCCCACTAAGGGGCTGTGTCAAAAAAGTCAGATATATTTTTTTAGATGGCCAAAATACACATTTTTGCATTATTATTATTTTGTCTGTAATTTCTAATGAAGGGAAAGTATTTTACAGGCTGCCACTTCAGAGCACAATCATTTGATGGACAGAATGGAGATATTTAGAAGCTATGCATTATGTTTCCCTAAATTGCCCACAAAAGGAAATAAACTAGGGAAACTGGGGCAGCAAGCATCAGTGGTGGTATTTGTTCTGAGTATTATTAAATTTGTGGTACCATCCAAAACAACCACTTTGCAAACACCAAAAAAACAACAGAGGGTCCTGTGGCACCTTTAAGACTAACAGAAGTATAGGGAGCATAAGCTTTCGTGGGTAAGAACCTCACTTCTTCAGATGCAAGTAATGGAAATCTCCAGAGGCAGGTATAAATCAGTGTGGAGATAACGAGGTTAGTTCAATCAGGGAGGGTGAGGTGCTCTGCTAGCAGTAGAGGTGTGAACACCAAGGGAGGAGAAACTGCTTCTGTAGTTGGATAGCCATTCACAGTCTTTGTTTAATCCTGATCTGATGGTGTCAAATTTGCAAATGAACTGGAGCTCAGCAGTTTCTCTTTGGAGTCTGGTCCTGAAGTTTTTTTGCTGTAAGATGGCTACCTTAACATCTGCTATTGTGTGGCCAGGGAGGTTAAAGTGTTCTCCTACAGGTTTTTGTATATTGCCATTCCTGATATCTGACTTGTGTCCATTTATCCTCTTGCGTAGTGACTGTCCAGTTTGGCCAATGTACATAGCAGAGGGGCATTGCTGGCACATGATGGCATATATAACGTTGGTGGACGTGCAGGTGAATGAGCCGGTGATGTTGTAGCTGAAAAAAAAAAACCACACACTCTCTGTCCCAAAGAGTTTACAGTCTAAAAATGATCATACAAAACATAACCAAATATATAGTAATCATGGAGGTGAATAAGTCCTCCATAAGGCGTCCAGAATCTATATTTTGACCCCTTCAATCTTCTTTGTAAAGGAAAATAAAACAGAAAAGATATTGGGCCAGATCCTCTGCTACATTCAAGGAGCATACAATGAGGAGAGGGGGTGTCTAAAAGGTAGCAGGAAGTTGTTTTCTGGCCCAGTCTCTTAGCACAACTTTGAACAGCATGCAGTTTATGACAAATTATGCCAGTTGCCAATATCTCCAATGACAGCCACAGCTTGGTAGAGGCAGGAAACCCCAGTCACATGCCCTTTGCTGTGACCATTTTACCTATTCTTACAGCAGGGAGTAGGTAACTTAGAAATTGTTCCACTCCCATGGCCAGTTTAACTGTCTCCATGGCCAAATTCCAAAGATAGTATGGCACAAAATGGCTAAAACCATACCCAAGTATTTAGTCCATCAAGTGTCAAAGTGCCATTGCTACCAGAAAGTCTGTTTACTGAGAGAGGTATAGACAACAAACTCTGAAGAGGTGTTTTTTGGTTGTTGTTGTTGGTGGTGCAATAGACCAGCACCTCTTTACAGAAGCAAAACTACAGTAGCAATGCAAATGTCTAGAGGTTCTAGTAGCAGCTTACAGACCAACAAAGAGTTATGTCAGTGAACCATATAATTCAGAAGGGAGCTTTCAAAAACAAGTGTCCATCTACTTGTCTGAATGTAAGTTTAAATAAATGTCCTTCAACTGCTGTCAACACTTTCTGAAAATAAATATTCCATACACATGGACAAAAATGTTGAGCCACTGCTTTTTTACCAAATAACCAAGTGGCCATTGCCATCTTCTAGATACAGTATTCACCTTAAAATTCTAGACCACATTTCTTCCATTGCTGGAGAAATGCCTCAGGAAGGCTTCAGCAAAAGTTTCTGGATTGTCATAATGAACATACATCCTGTGGTGTTCCCATCTTCTTGTATTTTGTATCTACCTTGTCTCTACTTAGCAACAGGTAGTAGACATTCCATTACTACTTTAAACCAAACTGCACTGTAGAAATAAGGGAAGTGGTAAGTTACTGGTGCAAGCTCTCAGTTCAAGCCTTTTGGTTTCATGCCTTCAGCCAAAGGAAAAGCGGATCAATAGGTTAAAACAGCATTACTTTAAAATATGACACTATTAGTTTTAGGTTACAATTAAAAATACAAAGTCTTTAGAAAAAAATGGTTGAGCAAGGTTCTTTCCAATGTCCTCCCATTATGAAAAATACTTCATAATGGCAGGATGAAAGGAAAAAACTGGAAAAATTCTAGAAACATATTTTCTCAAGAATTTTAATTATATTCTTGTCATATTCTAGTTTTTTCCCTTCCTTGTTCTGTTTCCTAGACCTCTTACCCTTTCTCCTCCCATGGGCCCAGCTGCCCTTCCAGCAACAGTTCGTGGTCCAGTGCTCCCATTCAATTCACTTTCTTTTCAGAAACTAATTTGAGAATAGTAAAAAGTCTTACAATTAGTTTGAAAAATAGAATGCTAGTTCAAAGAGGCTGGAAAGTCACCAAAAGCTAATATTGGAAATGTTATTTTCATGGGGAAACATAACTTTCACTCCCGCACACACTCCTTTTTCTTCCCCTCTTGCTAAGCTCAGCTCTACTGGGATCCTTTAAGGTTTTCCTCTTACTGAAGAAATTGACTCGAGAGCCCTCAACTAGCTTTTAATTAAGCTTTTCAGTGTCAATTTATGGTTAAAAGCTATCTGGCTCTTTTCTGTAGCTCTGTTGATCACTGCAGCTGGGCTGGAAAGGAAGGCAGCAGTTGGGTATATATTTATATTTGAGGTGGTATTGGGGAGATACCTGTCATATCTAAAATATGAGGAGGATCTGTATGCTCACTAGGCAAATTAAGTATACTGGGGGGAAGGAGTAAGAAGGAAAAAGTGGCATAAGTGGAATAGGGCATTATTGCTTTTATAATTAGATGATGAGGTCACAGCTACACAGCATTGAGCTCAAATAGTTCGACAAGTCATCATTACATGCTTTTTGCAGTCACTGTCTCATTATGTCTCTTATGATGCCATTAGGCCATTGCAACTGTAGTTTCTTCACATTCTTCAGAAAGCCTGTAATTTACTCTGTTATATTGCTTTACCCAACTGTTTGTTTGCTCATCTACAAAAGTGAGATAAAATTTTGATCATAGTATCGTCTTCTGATTGATTTGGGGAAAAAAACCTCCGAACTTTCTAAACTATTTGATAAGCTGTCTAGATTTTTGTGTATGTGAAAAATGTCAAAGTTTTTATGAATCCTAAACTTCTTCATTTTCTCTCTTTAGTCATAACCCTGGTCTAGCCAGCAGGGGACACTGTGAGACCATGTTGACTGATCATTCCCAAAAGAGCCATTGTGTTGTTTGTATAATATGCTTTGTTTTTAAGTGGCCTTATTGTACTCCACAAAACACACAGTGTTCACTCCTGAAAGCAACTTTCCTTCTCTGGTCTCTTTTTCAGATGGTACCTTAAATGAAAAGTAAATAAATAAATAAATAACCCTAAAGTGAAATTTTTCAAACACTGGCAAATAAGCCCCTCAATGCTTGCAAGCTTACTGCTGGTTGCCAAGTAGGCCCACCTTTCCTCATATGCCTTAAAGGGACTCATGAATCATAAATAGTGAGCCTCAAACATTCTGCAGCAACTCTTCCGAATAAAGCAGCAGAATATCATAAGCAATGGACCAGCACCTCTATTGAAAACTGTGTAAACAGTGAAAACAAGATCACTGGGCTGAACTCATTTTCATCTGATTTACAATCATTTAAAAAAAAACAGCTTTTTATTTGTTTTTACAAAAAAGTACTCTACAATCATCATTAAAAAAAGAACTTGTTTGTCTATGCAATACAAGGCTGCAATCAGACTCGTAATTTCATCAAAGAGACAGGATAGGAAACCAAGAGACAAAGGGTAGGATTCATGAAGGGATTTAGGAGTTGCAACGCTGAACATCATAGCTCTTGGCACACCTCTTAGGTGCCTAGAGAATCACAGGAAAAACACTGTGATCCACAAAGCTGAGTTAGATAAAATGATTGAGGGGAGACAGGAGCCTAGGAATGTGATCCCCGAAAGTCAGCACACTAGATATTTGTAGATTCCAAGGCCAGAAGAGACCACTGTGATCTGAAAGCCTCATCTCCTGTATAGCATAGGTCATAGAACTTTCCCAATGTAATTCCTAGAGGTGGGAAACTGCCTGCACTAGCCAATGGGAGATGCTGGCGAGATGGTGTATGCTAATCCCTACCCCTCGCCCAGAGAGAGTCACCAATATCCAGGCTTCAGAGAGGTGCAAATCTCCGCTTAGACCTGGAACCAGCCACCTGGAATCAGATGGCTTAGTCATCTGAGGGCAAGAGTTAGATGCCTGCTTGGCTCCACACAAAATGCAACAGAAAGAGGAGATGGCGGTGGTGTCCATGTTATAACTTTTAGCGCAGTGGTTACAGCACTCACCTGGGAGGAGAGAGACCCAGGTCCAATTCCCCACCTCTCTGCCACAGTGGGAGAAAGGATTTGAAAGGCGGGGGGCGTCCACAGGAAAATGCACTAACCACAGAGCAATGAGATCTTCTGACATGGGGCTGGTCAACTATGGTCTCACACTTGCGTGTTCTCTCTCTGGCCCAATGACTATATATAAGTATTTATCCACAGAGGAACAGTTATTGGGCTGGAGAGTGAATAGTTCTTTCACTCTGTCTTGTGGGTGGGTGAGATTCTGTGGCCTGCATTGTGCAGGAGGTCAGACTAGATCAGGGGTAGGCAACCTATGGCACGCGTGCCGAAGGTGGCACATGAGCTGATTTTCAGTGGCACTCACACTGCCCGGATCCTGGCCACTGGTCCGGGGGGGGGCTCTGCATTTTAATTTAATTTTAAATGAAGCTTCTTAAACATTTTAAAATCCTTATTTACTTTACATACGACAATAGTTTAGTTATATATTATAGACTTATAGAAAGAGACCTTCTAAAAACATTAGAATGTATCACTGGCACGCGAAGCCTTAAATTAGAGTGAATAAATGAAGACTTGGCACACCACTTCTGAAAGGTTGCTGACCCCTGGACTAGGGAGTATGAGCTGCTGGAGAGTCTAGGGGACACCAAACACATCTCCACCCTTGACCTGACATTGGCAGTTTGTGTGTCTTTGGGGTCTCCAGGTTCCTCAGCCAGTGCAACTCCCTGTAGCTCAGACCTCCGTGGGGTGTCCACAGGTATCTGGGCATCTGCTTGGGTCTCAGCACCTCTGGCTTCTGTGGTCCAGGGCTCCAGTTGCTCCTGACAAAATGGTATTGGCAGATCCCTTTGATGACTGAGTCACGAGAAAAAAAAAAAACAAAAACAAGAGAGACACATTCTCCACCATGTTTGCCCTTTATCAGTTCAAGACCAAACCAATTGGTCTCCTTAAGATTGCAGCCACCTAATGAAATGGTCACTGTGGCCTCATGGAAAGTGTGCTATGGCATACAGTGACATAGTCATTTATATAGAATTGGAATAAATATATAAGGCATGTCACTGTTGTCCTACAAACCATCAAGGAGGCAGGAGTAATGACTAACCAAGTCAAATTTATGCTGTCCAGCCAGGAAGTGACTGATCTGGGCCATTCAATGGGAGGCAGACAATTAAGGCCACTGTTTGGCAAAGTTCAAGTCAGCATAATCCCCTGTCTGGGCCCCACAGAAAACAATTACAGCACTTCCTGGGCCTAGCCAGCTATTATAGGAGCTTTGTGCTGAATTTTGCCACATTTGTGGTGCTCCTGACAGAAGTAGTGAAAGATGCAAGAACTCTAAAGCACCAGCTAAGTCAGGAGTCAATCTTCTTACACTTAGACTTTTTGAGACAATTCATCCTTGAGATGTACGCCTCTGATGTAGACCTCAGGGTAGTATAGTCTCAGGGCTTTAATGAAAAGAAATCCCTGGTGGTAATTATTTGTTAGGAAACTCTTTCCTCCTAGTGACAGACCATGGCCACCTCTGCTGGTTAAACACAATGAAAAATACTAACCCACAGACTATGCAAAGATACCTCTCCTGGCAACCCTAGTTTCCAAATATTTCACCAGCAAGGAAGGGTCACAACAATACAAATTTCTTCTCATGGAAAGGAGCAGAAGAAGGAACCCAAACTAGAACCCCAGCCATGGGCTGTAGGGGGAGGGTATGTGAGAAGTAGACAAACCCCACACTGGGATAGGAGAGGTTATGGAGTAGTTCTGGTGTCAAATGGCTCTGCCCCACCATAGCTACAGAGCATGTTCCCACTGGAGCAGAAGCTTAAAAGAAAGCCAGACAACTCAGAAAGTGTGTGGAGTGGGGATAGCAGATAGAATAAGCAGATCCCAAGAGCTCCTCAGTAAGGGTACAGTGGGAGTCCTTGCTGCAGAGAAGGGGGGTCTGCAAGCAGCATCTACCACCCTCAGAGGAGGGCGTAGCCTGTCCTTAAGGAAAAAGGACCCTTCACTCTGCCTTTTTATAGATTGTTTGAGATGCTGTGACGCCCTGAACTGGGAACATGGGTAATAGAAAGTGGCCCAGAGAGGCAGCCTTGAAGTACTCCAGGGGGCTTTGATATTGCTGCTGTTCATAGGACTTTGGGTCAAAGCCTGGTAGAAAGGGAGGGCCTGGGCTCCCGTACCAGCCATCCATCAGGGTATCATAATCCCGCCCCTTCTTGAGAGAAGGGGGACAGAGACATTGTAGGTCCTGAAGTATGAGCATGAGGCATTTAGGTCCCAGAGCTGGGCTGCAAACTCCTTTTATGGGGATGTTGGACTTCTGTACTTTGTTGAACACTGTTACCCCAAAAAGAGGTGAACCTCAGTGGTGACCTGGCTGGAGGGCTGAATTACTATCTACTGGAAGAGAGACCACCACCAAAGTGGTGCGACCATCAGCAGGGAATACTACAGCTGAGGAAGAGTGATGACCCGGGGATCTAACCAATAGGCATGCTAACCGGTAAATACAGCCTCATCACATGTCCTTTAAGAAAAGTTCTATATATAGGATTGTACAGCATGGGCCAGATAAAACACAGAAGAGATGTCTTTCTCCTTTAAATTTTATAGTTTTTTTTAATGGAAATTCCTATAAAAGCCTTTTCAATTTATATATAATTCTACAGAATGAAATCAACAAGAGTTTTCCAGAACAGTAGAGGTGCTTCAGGCTAGTTACCAGGTTTTTTAAAAGAAAAAGTCATTAAAATATAGAATTCTTTCAGTAAAAGACAATTTCAGGTAAAGTTTAACATCTCACTTCTGATATATTCCCAAATAAATAAAATGCTTTTCTAATCCATTATCAAGTCCCAGGAAGTCTGTGTCACCATAGCAACATTACTTTTTGTTAAAGCAATCAAAAGAAATGGCTGTGGTAGTTTACAAAGGGTCATAGAACATGGGATTGCAATTGGAAAAATTAAAAAAAGTAATCCTATCCATGCCTTCTCATTCCAATTAATTTTAAAAATGCTGTCAGATTAGATGTGAAGTTTTATTTTTTTCTGCTGCTTTCCAGGTTGATGCCAGCGTGGGTGCTATAGATTATGGAGCTCTAATGTATATAACACCACTTTTGTTATCCAATCATACTAGTGAGTATGATAAGCAGAGAAGAAGAGGATTATGTCTCAGATATTATTACTGTATAAATTACTATTTAATAACTTCTGTGCTGTGTGTTAGGGAACATATCTCTCAATTTTACCAATTAATGTACTGATGAAAAACACGGTAAATTCAGTTGTGTAACTAAAAAGTCAAAGCAGTTTCCTGTTATTTTAAATTGTTCCTGTCTGAACATACAATTTTCGATCATGTTTTTTAATTGTCCCATAGAATAGAACAAAAAGGCAACCTAAATGATTGTGAATTCTCCATACCCATAAACCGAAACTATACTGTATTCTTTTGATTCTATACATTTCAAATGCTCTTGGAATTAGAATAAACACCTTTGTACTTAAAATTGTAATCTCACAACTAACAGTTGTGTATTCACATTATTGTGTTATTGGATCAGATCCAGCAGACATTGACTTACAAGCGTTATCATGAACTTCAGGAGAGATTGATCCAAACCCTAGTCCTAGCAACTATCTGAGTGGAACCCAAAATTGTTACCTTTTTGTTTTGTTTTATTTTGTTTTGTTTTGTTTTTGTAATGGTTTTGGTAAGAAATTAAATACAATCCTTTTCATGTTTTCTTTCCATAGATTTTTTTCTGGTGACTGTCTGTGATGAAAATGTTGTTAGTTTTCTCATTGAGGGCTTGATCCAGCCGCTGCTCAGCACTCCTGTGAAAGCCAGTGCAGAACTTGACTTGAATGGGACTACTTATGTGGTGAAAGTGAAGCACCTGCATATGTGTTTTGATGTTTTGGGACCAAAATGGTCTGCACATGACAGGACTGAGCCTTTAACCATAGTCTCTGCTTCAGCCCCTACAGGGTGATCTCTTGCTCTGTAATGCAAAGCAGCTGTGGTTCACCAGTAAATTGGGCTGGCCCTTAGCCTGAATGACTTTTATTTTAGATTAAGGGAAATAATTATTTGAGAAAGAACAAGTTACCATGAGAGAGCACACTGTCTCTCCCCTCTGTAACATGCAGCATCAGCTCTGCCTCACAAAATGTCAGCTGCTCCTGTGGACGGGCAGCCTCTATACCAATGTATACATGAAATACAGAGAAAGCATACACATAACAGTTACAATAGATTCATAGACTATAGTGGTAATAGCCTTTTTGAGGGAAGTGTGGTGAAATTGCAGGGGAAATGGGGGGGCGGGATAAAGAGAGTAAGCATAGCAGGGTGTTAGACTCTGAGAACCTATCGTCATCAGTGAAGAAACTTTAACAGAGTGCTAGCACGGGCTATAAACTTTAACTCCATATTTTCTTGTTTGTTCAACTCTAATAACAATAATCCATTTTGTTTACTTTTTCAATGGGTACCAACATTAAATTGTTGTTTTCTATCACCAACTGGACTTATAATCAATGGATGGGACCAAAAGCAAACATTTAGTATATTTTATTTCCTAGAAAAAATGAATTAAACTCTTTTCCTTCACCTGTTGATTAACTCTTTGTTTTTAGGAAGGAGACATAGGACATAGTAAATATAATTAATGATAACTCATAGCTTTTTCTAACAACCACAAATGGCTCTTTCATTCAAATGCAGAAGTGTTGGACTGAACCTTTTGACCTTTCTTACAAACATGAAACTGTAGACTGATAAAATAATTACACACACACACACACACTGACATTCAAAGCAGAAGAGGCAAGAGGGAAAGAACATAGAAAGCATCCAGTAAGGAGAAACAAAGCAATTGAAAACACCAGGAGAAAACACTATAATCATTACATAATCCCATGTCATGAGTGTCTCATGGTGTCAGATCTACTAAATTCCAAATGAATTTTTAAAATCTAATGGTCAAAAGAATATGTTTGGCAGCTCTTTATATATTGGTCATGTGGAGTGCGTATCAATTTATTTTACTAAGTCATTTTATTTGAAAGAATACCAAAATGTTCTCAAAGTACATAATTATTTTGTAACAATACTTTTTGTAATATTTACTTCTTACACTTGCTTTCCAAAATATCATTTTAGTTATTTGCAATATATAGACACTGATGGAGAAATACAACCATATATTGTCCTTATCCTATGGAAATTTCAGGGCACTGACAAGATGAAATATGATTCTGAGTAGTTGGCCTGGGGTGCTATATATCATTCTGACCTAGTAGTTTGTGATTTCAGAAGTTACTTTTTTACTTGATGTGCAGCTGTCTAAAATTATTAGCACAGTGAGGTTCCCCTAACAAAAAATCTTCATTAATCTACTATGCTTTTCTTAAAAATGGTAGATATCTTGCAGGATGGGACATACCATAAGAAAAAAAAAACTTTAAAATCTTCCTTACCATTTGTGCATGCAAGAAACAGATTTGCATCAATGAATTTTAGTGCTATATTTCTACTACTTCTTTTTAAATTTTAGTGATTCTTCCATACACAGTTCCTGCTTAGAAATGGCAAATAGCCTCTGGCATGCAGATGTTATTGTATTTACAAAGCAGCTGATTTTAGAAGGTGCTTGAAACCAGCACTGGTTGGAATGTTTTTAAGCGTTTTTTTCCCATGGGAAAATGGTGATTTGTCAAAACTGAACCTTTTTGCAGAAAGGGTTAGTTTTTCAACAAATGTATTGACAAACAAACTAAATAAAGTTTTTCAATTGTCAACCCATTTCATTTCAATATTTACTACATGAATTTCCAGTTTGAAATCACTTTTCATTTAAAATTTAATCTATTTATGGTTTAAAAAGGCAAAATTTAAATGAAACATTTCAAAGTTATTAAAACAAAATTTCTATTGCCCTAAACTGGATTTTTTCCATGTTTTAGATTCATGAAAATATCTGAGATTGGCTTTTCCTCTTTATTCAGGACAGGAATACAGTTTCCCACACAGCTCTACTTGAAACCATCTGAGCAAGTTTATTTTCACGAAATGCTGGTTTCCATTTTCACACAAGCTTATATTTCTAAGCAGGGAAGAGAGAGAGGGATTAACCTGGAGAACTGTGATGAAGACATTTTTTGCTTTAAAATGTGGATTTTATGCTATTAAAAAAGTAGCCTAAAGGGGGCAGATTTGCCTCCAGCAACATAAGAATTAGGTTAAAAAGTAATATTAACCATACAGGTGCATTTATTCTACTTCAGCCCATTCTCATTATTATATCATTCACCATAGTTAGGGCTAGTTTACAAGGGGAAATTGACACGTATAACTATAGCAGAGTAATTATTCTGCTATAGCTATATAGGTCAATTTCCCTGTGTAGACCAGCCTATAGTATTTTAGGGCCCAATTCTTTCCTTTGACTGTAATGGGTGTTGGACTGGTCCCTGAATGGGGGTTTCCTGTGTTGTAAATTATGGGGCAATTATTTAAAACTGTCAATGGAGAAGTATTCCAATTTGCTCCAGTTAAGAATCTGTCCTCTTATTCCAATTGTTAATACAAAGTGAAAATAGATAGACAGCATAGTATCTTCCAAAAGCTTGAATTTAAGGAAAACAACATTATAAGGGCTGATCCTATAAACTCTTACAGGAATAGTCTGACTCTTCATTCCCTTGCACCTTGTGGAGTCATATAAACCTGTGTAAATATGGTGTCAAATGCCATTGACAAAAAATATTGTCATGTTAAACCCACTTTGTTCAGGTATTCATAGATTGATAGATTCTAGGACTGGAAG
>NW_020664369.1:11533655-11638863 GCF_002925995.2 Terrapene triunguis
ACGTCTCTTAGTCTATAAGGTGCCACAGGACTCTTTGCTGCTTTTACAGATCCAGACTAACACGGCTACCCCTTTGATACTACATTTTAATATCACTTTATGAACTGAGATTTTTAAACCTAGTAACCTTAGCCCTGATCAAACAAAACATTTAAACATATGCTTAACATTAAGAATCTGAGTGCTGCATTGAACTTAGTAGGACTATTCATGTACTTGAAGTTTCGCATGTACTTAAGTGCTTTGCTGCACCAGGGACTAATATGGTAGAAGCACCTATGTCCACTCATGTGTGACTTAATGCTTCAGATAACTCAATTCTTCATTCTTACCTGAAAACAAAACAAAACAAAACAAAAAAAGTGGAAAACTTGGCTCTAATATTCATTTACAGTGAGGAAATTTTACACCAGTCTGAACATGTCAGAGTGGAAATATAATATATATATTATATATACACCTGTACCCCAATATAACGCTGTCCTCAGGAGCCAAAAAATCTTACTGCATTATAGGTGAAACCGCGTTTTATTGAACTTGCTTTGATCCGCCGGAGTGCGCAGCTCCGCCCCCCCGGAGCGCTGCTTTAGCACATTATTTCTGAAATCGTGTTATATCAGGTCATGTTATATCGGGGTACAGGTGTATATCAGGCCTTGGTTACTTGTTGTGATCCAGAACACTTGGATGACTACAGCTGATCCAAACTCAAACAAAATACCTAAATGTGACATGGTAGTAACTTTGTCCTTGCCCCAAAATATCAACTATAATATTAAGAATGTAGCACAGCATGTACTTGCAATAGAGGAAATGATTAAAAAATATGAGAGAGCAGTTGAAAGCTCACCTTGTGAATGAGAAGAGACTGGGTTTTGCCATTTTTAATAAAGTCACAGGGGAAGCTGCTAAGCACAGCACTGCAGAAAAACATCATTGCAAATTTGTCCACAAGCTGTGTGACTACATGTAGCAAAATGGACATTTTCAATAGTCAGCAGCAAAGTTCTTTGAAGCAGTGCAAATTTTTAAGCCTTTAAAGCTCTCTGCACAGGTACTTCCAGAATACCAGACCTGTTTCAGTTTAGCAGTTTTGGAATACAATATCTCAGTGAGAACACAGCTTAAAATCTACTTGTCGGATATTCAAGAAATCAACACAGTTAGACTCAATGAGAAGGATAACATAATCTAGTTTTGGCAGGGCATTGCAAAATGTTCTCCAAATTTGATAAGTGTTGCGTTTAGTTTGCATTCCAAATGTTGAGTTCCTTTTCATTAGATTACAGTGCTAAATGATAAATAGAGGAGAATAAAACAAAAGAATATGGGACAGAAAATGGAAAAGACTCAGATCCTGGCTAATGCATGGAGAGGGCTGCAGCTAGATCTGTTGGAGAGAAGATTACTTTCTTGCAAGGCCTTTGAAGGTGATGGTGCAGAAATAAAAAGGGAAATGAATGATCCCAATGAATCACACCCATTCAAAATGAATATGCTGTTTGCTGGATTTGAAGAGCTAGGAAACATTTCAAACATCTTCTTATGACTCCAGTAGTGAAGGTCCTTCCTTATTAAACAGATAGGTCATGTCTTAAGTCCTCAATGATAGTGGCATACAGGTTATATGCAAAGCAAGACAAACCATCTGCAAGTAGGGTGGGGA
Source organism: Terrapene triunguis (assembly GCF_002925995.2). Classification (NCBI taxonomy): domain Eukaryota; kingdom Metazoa; phylum Chordata; order Testudines; family Emydidae; genus Terrapene; species Terrapene triunguis. Next base: position 11,535,322 of record NW_020664369.1, read on the forward strand.
ACATTGAATAATTAGTCAAGAGCACCTGGCACAAACAGTGAATATCACTTCCAAACACCACTGCTTTTCCTAGAGCCTTTCATCTTTTTAAAGCTAAATTGACAGGAATAAAGTAATAGATAAATGTACATTATAAATTCAAGAGTGTTCCATTCCATCGATGCATAATTCAATCACAGCTTGGAGGCACTGAACATTATGACTGACATAGAGGCCAAATATCACTCTGTTATATATTCTGAGTAAAAAATGTAATATATTGCATTTATCTGAAGAGGCGAATATGACTGAAAAATTGTATATTACTAATATAAAATAAAAAAATCTGAAAGTTGAGCATGAATAGTTTTGAACTCAGAACAGTTATTAGCTGCATTGTATAAAAACACAGCTGGATGCATAGTTAACTCAATTTTTGCCCCGGGAAGTATTTTACCTTTGAAAGACTTTAAAATCTTCTCTTAAACTTTGAAAAACATTAACAACTTTTAAAATGTAGTTTTCAGAACAATGCATTTTATTTTCCAATCCCAGCATTCCCAAGCTTGGCAAATTGTCAACGAAGTGTCTCAGACCTCCTTACCATAGCATATTGGACCACACCAGCCAATAAAACAATGGAATATTGAAAAGGTCAGTTTAGTCCAGCATCTTATTGCATTTCCGAGAATGAAATCAGGCACCAAAATTCTAATACCGTATTGACAAGTATAACAATAGAAACAGAAATTGCCAGAACAGAGGAGTCAAATTTAACTCTATGGAGAATTCTCATAGCATTGGTCAATGCCACTGCTTTTGATAGCTACTAACCCACTCATTCAAAGTGATAAAAAGTTACATGAATGGAACATTCCAAGGATCTTAACCTGGGAAGAGTTATCTTGTAGCATATAGCCTGAAGGGCCCATTATGATCATCTAGTCTGACATCCTGCATGATACAGACCACCTCATTTAATAGTTTCTGCATCAAGCCCATAACAGCTTTGAGCCGGAGCATATATTTTAGAAAGATAGCTCTCTGGACTTAATGTCTGAAAGTTACGGAGAATTACCATGTCCCTAGATAAGCTGTTCCTTTGGTTACTCACTGTGAAAAAGATGCTATTTGCAGTTTGAATTTGTTTAGCTTCAACTTTCAGACACCAAATCTTGTTATGTTAGACTAAGGAGCCCTCTACTATCAGAGATCTCCCCATGCAGATTTTATAGGCTATGATCAAGACACGTCTTAACTTCGTAAGCTAAATAGATTTCTTAATTTTCTCACTGTAAGGTGGATTTGGCCTGACTAAGCCATGTTCATGTTGCTCTTCTCTGAATACTTTCAAATTTTTCAACATCCTTTTGACTGTGGACAAAGTGTTCCAGTAATGGTCTCTCCAATACTATGCATGGACATAATTCCATATCTCTGTTTTTACTCAATATTCTCCTGTTTATACATGCTAGAATCACATAACATGTTCGTTGAATTATTTTGTATCCATCAACAGAACCACATACAGTAGGTACATTTTTCATAAAATAAGATGTAGGAGGCATTGGGTGGTGGGGAGGAGGAGGTAATGTTATCTTACATAATTTGAATGTGCTAAAAACCTGAAAAAATGTTTAACAAGCTGAATTTTGAATATTTTACCTTCTAAATTGGAGTCCAAAATTTAAGGAAAATTTGAAAAAAAAATAGTGAATTTCTATGGTGTTTGTTCTACTACAGTTGCTACATAACCTGCACATTTTTAGGCAAGCATAATTTAACAGTTCCTACACATACTGATACACCCCCCACTTTTTTTTTTATTTACAGGCCATACTGCTTGCCTCTGTGGCATCCTTCAGCTAAAGGGTGCATGTCACAACTCTGTGACACATTCTCGGATAACAATTTCTGCACACCTGTTGGGGATCAGCTTCAGTTACATTAGCTTGGGTGCCCGTTCTCCATTGTGTTTGATCCAACATATTCTCCGGAGAGGATAGTGTGATATTGCTGAGGATTGAAAGTGAGTTATTCAAATGTGACAGTGCAATACATCACATGTTGGGGGCAGTGCCTCTGGTGATCAACACTTGGAGAACAATATCATCCATGCCTTGTCACAACTTTTTTCATCAGGTGAATTCTACATGATGCAGATGAACTTTTTTGCTGAAGTGATTGTTTAATTCTGTAACTCATCCATCCCCAAGTTTCTTAAAAGTCCATGTTTCTCCATAAATATCATCCCAGCAGTTTTCTTGCTGCTCCCAGCAATATGGGTAAGCACCCTGGCGGGCCGGGCCGGTTTGTTTACCTACCGCATCTGCAGGTTTGGCAGATCGCGTCTCCCACTGGCCGTGGTTCACCGTCCCAAGCCAATGGGGGCTGCGGGAAGCGGCACGGGCCGAGGGATGTGCTGGCTGCCGCTTCCTGCCTCCCCCATTGGCCTGGAGCGGCAAACCGTGGCCAGTGGGAGCCGCGATCAGCTGAACCTGCGGACGCGGCAGGTAAACAAACCGGCCTGCCCTGCAAGGTGCTTACCCTGGCGGGCTGCATGCCAAAGATTGCCGATCCCTGGTATAGCTGGACAACCTCAGAGCCCTTGTCTTTATCACCGAGTAACAGAATTTGAGCTTCCCTAATTGCTTCTGTATCCAAATACTGTGTTGCAATGTTTCGCAGTATGTTTCAGGCTGGTTCAAAAGTGAGTAAGTTGAATCCTCAATGTGTCATTAACACTTCATTTTCATCGACATGATCACACTGCTTTTGAGCTGGTGTGGATTCATGGCAAGTCATTTGGTCATCAAGTCTAAGACTGAACAATTTTCTGGTTTGGGCTGAAATCTGGGCACATGGGATTTAGGAGAGAGCTCATCTACTGAGTGAAGAGGCTGTTCTTGTGTTGCCCATAATTCTTCCTCCTTTTTTTACCAGTGGCATTGAACTGCTCATGGGTGTGGTCCAAACCTACCTAATTGAATCTGTGGTTGGCGCCTCTCTCAACCCAGTGGCCTCTATGAAACTCTTCAAATACTTCCAGAGGGAGCTGGTTCATTTCTTCTAAGTACATAGATAGAGCATAATTTGTGTGGTCATATTGGTGAAAGAACAGAAGCATTCTTTTGCAGACATACAGATGAAACTCTGAAATTCCATCTCATTGGGCTATAGCGAAGAGTAGGAAGATACTGGTTGTAGTGTACTTCAAATTGGGGTAGTTGTCCATGTTACTAAGCCCAAATTTATGACATCTGGTCACAAAAACTTGCTGATTATAAAGTAGACACTAAGTTATTGTAATCTTCCACAACATCAGATTTTGCAAAATCCAGGGGATTTTTTTTAGTAAGAGTTTCTTGTTCTTTTGCTATAGATCGCTCAAAATTTCTGATAATAACAGTTGCCACATTGCCTGTACAGTGATCTTAAGTTGCTTTTGCATAATTTTTACCATCTGTTCTATAATTCAGTAACTAAAATTCCACTTTCAGTCCACACACTGGACAATCCAGAATCCTGTGTATGTTGGCCCAGCACTTTCACTACATTAACTGATATTTAGACCTCCTAAACATGGAATTGTTAACCAGGAACTCAGATATTGCCTATGGTTAACTGGATGTGCTTTAGGTTCCACACCTCAGAGTCCCCACCCAGCAGACTCGTTCCCCCAAACCGCATCTATCAACAGAGAGAAAACTAAGGACAGGATTAACTATAAAACAAACTGGTTTATTAAACAGTGACTCAAACAGGAAAAAGTAACTTATAGGACCCCCCGCAAAACAATTCTCAAAGGGCATACAAGTGCAGGTTGACACAACAAACTAACATAAAGTCAAGGTCCCAAACCCATAAGGACAAAGGGGAATTTACTACAGGTAAGGTACAGAGGTACACAGCATACTAGACCAGGTTTGGAAGAATGGACACATGACAGAGGACATCACAGATGGAATACATCAGGACAGCAAGGTGAGGACACAAGAGTTCAGGATACAGGTAAGATAGGAATCAATCAAGGACTTATAGCTGGAACTATGGAGTTTGGATCTTCTGTGGTCTTCTGTAGATCCCTCGAAGTCTTGACTAGGACATGCACTGTGCTGCCACCAGAAAGGGTCGCCTCTCCTCTCGGGTGAAGCAGTCTTTTATGCTCTCCTGCTACTAGGCAGAACACAGGCCATGTGACCCTTGCTCTTTCCCACCTTAGAGAGAAAAAGGTGCCAATTGTCTCAAGAAGAAGGTCCCCAACATGGTGGACAAACAACAACTCCGTACAAACAAAATGGTGAAGTGCTCTAACAAAATGGAACTTGTAGTTTCCCCCCCACAGAATCAGGATATCGGTACAGTTCATTTTAGCTCCATCAGAACAAGAAAGAGGGATTGATCAACAGTCAAGACTACATGTTTCTGTTGAAGATAATGTGTGACTTTTGCAAGTCTTTTCATGACAGTATTCAGAGTATCAGCTTCACAAGCTGGGGACTGAACGATAGGCATGTAGCAGTATGTAGTTAATGGAGAGTTATTGTTATTGTGCTTTTCATTAAAATTGAAAAAGTAGCTAGTTTATTTAATCTTAAATGTCATCCTTACTGCAAAACCAATAAAATTCAAGAGCATATTGTCATGTGACCAAATCAAGCAGAAAATATGATCTTCAAAGATTGTTCCCTGTGTTTTCCGGTAGTGCAGTTTTCCAAATTAGCACTGTATTCCATATCTACTACCTTTCCTTTACTTTCTATTTGTTTTTTAAGTTACAAATGGTAGTAGTTTTCTTTTTGTCTTTTTACTTACCTTCAAGTTCAAAATTCAGCTTGATAAACATTTCCAGATTCAAGACATTCAAATTATGAAAGAAAACAGGTATACCAACATTTCCACAGAAATGCTTTCTGTTTCACTGTTATCGACTTATCTGGGAGCTTGGCCTGCAAAAAGTCACACTAATTTCAATGAGATACTACTAAGGTGGTTTTCAGTGCAGAATCAGGGCCTTAGATTCCACTGTGATTCTGTTGATAAGCCTTAGATTCCTGCTGCTACTCGGAACCGAATTTGTTGTTTTACACTACAACTTAACTCTGGAAGTTTAGAAGACAATATTTATATGCTTATTATGAACATTTACTTGACTTAAGCATAAACTGACATATGGGAGACTGTTAGAAGCTTGGGTGATTATGGATATACATTTTCACAGCTAATGACATTTCAGTTAATTGTACCATCTAACAATAATCCTATGCCCCTTCTTCCTCTCCCCCCCCACCGGAACCTCCCCCCACAAGCATTATCCATTATAGGGTCTGTCCTGCAAACCATTACATATATAAGTAACTTTACTCATGTAATCCAGGCATTGACCATCAATGAGACTAAAAGAATGAAAAACATATATAGCTTCATTGAAAAACTGGGTATATTTTGCCATAAATGTAATATCAAAATACATATAATCAAATTATTTAAATAAGGTTGACATACATGTCTGACTTGCATAACAAACGTATAAAGACTCAATCCTTTTGAAATAATGTGACTTGTATAACATTCAAAACAGGAAGTCACAGATGCTGGAAAGGCCAGTCTGCTGTAGCAAGGTCAAAACAAAATGCCCAAGCTATGAACTAAACAGTTGCAGAGCTACTAGGAAGGTGAAATATGACAAAAATCTATCAAACCACTTGAGGCTGCATATAACCCTCAGTAGAGACTATGATAATTTTAGAATAATGTTTATAGACACATGAGGGAACATGCATGTTTTATATAGCATCTAAAGCTTTGCAAATAACTGATTATTCAGTTTGCTGGTAATTTCAGGAAAAAATGGTTTGGGCTGAACCAAAACCAAAAATTGTCCAGTTTGTATACATAATTAAATAGGCTCTGGGCCAGAGTGCGAGAATGACACTATGGTTAGGACACTCACCTGGGTTCCAGTCCCTCCTCCTATTTTATTATTTGTACAAAGTGGAACACCTAGCAAAAGGAGAGACTTACCCCAGAATAACCACTAGTCTACTGGTTAGGCATTCACTTGGGACTTAAACCTGGATCTCCCATATCCTGGATGAATGCATTAAGTGCTGAGCTAGTGGATCTAAGGGCATAAAATCCTCTTACAATTTTATGAGCGGTGCCTAAATTCCTTGTAACTCTTGCTCAAAACAATCAAAATGGTTCATTCTGATAATGTCCAAATGATTTATTTTGACATTTCCAGTTTCTTTTTGATTTTGACTGAAACATTTCACCAAAAATCAGTATAAATTTCTGAAATGTTTCAGTCAAACTGAATCCACTTTCTCCAGAACAAAAAAAGTTTTGTCTGAAAAATTTCACCCAGCTCTGCATAGCACTAGTACCTCAACCTAGATATATTAGAGGAAAGTAAATTAAAAATTCATAACTTCTGGTAAGATTCTTTTAAATAATTATTCTCAAATGCACAAAGCGAAATTTAGAAAACTTACCAACCCAAGTCACAGCTGAAAAAACTGTAATTTAGAGAAGGAAAGAAAATGTGATTATCTTTGGATGAGCAGTTGATGAAGAACTGAACAATATCCTACACTGTTAGGTTTAGGCTTGGCTGCATTTGTTAAGTGAACATATCTTAGCAACAGTTTATACTCAGCAGAATTTGTAATTACTAAAAACTGAGGGAGGCAATGAAGCATGCATTTTAATTGTGGAGATATGCAACCCTTGAGAAAAATCATATATGAGAAAGTGTAAGACTAATGGATTCATTTTAAAATGTGTATTTTTTTATGTTTTGGGTCACGCCCAGGAGACAATGAACTTGCAAGAGGAAAAAATGATTTTTTTTTCTGATGCTAAACTGAAAACTTTTGGAGGAAATCAAAGATTAGTTAATATATTTCTTTGCTAATATGAATTCAGTAGGATGCTTTGGGAAGTGAGGTACAGTTTGTATAGACCATAGCATGAGGGAGCATGGCTAAAGGAAGGGTTCTAATGCTGCCTCATTCTCATTGACTTCCTTTGTGACCTTTGTCAAATTACTTCATATCTCCATCTCACTTTCACCATCTGTAAATTGATGGCAATACGACCTGAATAATTCTCTCATGAGGAGACAGGGGCATGTATGAAGATTAGAGAATTGTTGTCTTTACACTTATGCAGTATAAGTCCTAAGAATTATTATTGTATGCTAATTATTACTATGTGTGGTAATTTCATAATTACATAGTAATTGCATATCTGGAATAATTGGTTCATCTTTATATAGTGAATATGTTTAAAGTAGCGCAAGGCCTCAATTGGAACTCCAGACATGAATACTTCACATTTAGGGGACAGAGCTCAAAATCTGGACTTGTGTGCAGATCTGAATTTCTAAACTAAAGAACATCTTTGCTTTGGATTGTGAATCCAAATGCCTTTGAATTGACTGTTTTGAAACTGGAACTCAAATTCAAATTTGGAGACTTGGTCTCATTTCTAGTTCAGAAATTATGCATTCCAGGTTCCTTGAAAGAAATCTAGCTACCACTAAACAAGAGGACATCTGCTTTTAGTATAGAGTGTAGAATTTAATTAATAGGGATTTAATTTGAACTAATCTCCATTGCTATGAAGGCACCATACAATCACGTTTTGAAAATTAGAACTGATATGTGTTTATTGTGTCTGTTTGGCAGGACAATCTGACTTGAAATATTGTACATAATTAAATAGTTCAAAAACATACAGCAGGAGAAAAGGAAATTATGATAGTGGCAGGTAGTCATAAGACATTAGTCACAATATCTTATAATTAAACAAACTGAATTACTTGAAACCAAGTAGCTGTACACCTGACCCTGCTCTCATTGAAGTCAATGGCAATATTGTCATTGGTTTTAATGGCAGCAGGATCAAGCCCAAGTATGACTTTATCCCTTCGCCTCAGTGTGATTCCTTATGGTCCTTCCTCATCAGCACAAATGGTCCTTCTTCATTGGCACAAACACCCACGATCCTTCTTCCTCTTCATACTCAGTCTGATCTGTCTTGGATGGTTTAGACACATCAAATTCTGCATCTTGGCAGGCAGTTAGACTAGGTGACTTTGTGGTCCCTTCTAACCCTATGATTCTAAGATCATTCATGGTCCCTCCTCCATGCAAGATCTCACAATTCTTCCTCCTGCATGATCCCTCACAATTCTTCCTGCATGAGATCCCTCATGGTCCTTCCATCTCCTCCTTGGTGCCATCCCTCATGGTCCCTTATTTTCTTCCATTCAGTCCCTTTTGGTTTGTCCTTCTTACTATGCAAACCCTTGTATTCCTTCCTCCTCTGGGTGTGATCCCTCATAGTCCTTCCTTCCTTCCTGCTCCATACTGAAACCCACCTCTTCCTTCATTCCTCCTGTATCCTGATCATTGTCTCTCTATCTTTATCTCTATATCTATATTACTTAGGAATCCCCAGTTATCACTTTTAGCATTGACAGGTTCTTATCCCAAGATCAGGCCCAGTATTATTCAAATTATTATATAGTTGGGAACCCCAATGTGCACAGCTGCAATACTCACACTATAGGAACTCCTCAATATTTACAAATACATTTAGCACAGTCAAAAACACACCAACTCAGTAAGGTAGATAGAGGTACTACAGAATGTACATCCGCACATGCATATACTCACACCATTCCTTGTAGAACAACCTGAAATGTTAGCCATTGTCTTTCTCATCACCAACCCCTTCCCCCTCATCACCAGTGGCCATCATTCTGGCACCTCCCAAGGGCTACATCTCCTTAACCTACTGCCCCTAGGCTGGGATGCAACTTTTATAATATGATACGCTTACGCCACTATGTTTGATGAATATTCAATTGGTGATTTTCCCCTTTTCCTTATTTGTCTTTCCTCACCTTACTAATGTTGGAGTGTCCTTCTCCTATAGGTTAGTATATCGATGATTTCAACTTATTGTCATATATGTCAATTCATTACATAACTACTTAAGAGCATAAGGACGTCCATACTGGGTCACACCAAAGGTCCATCTAGCCCAGTATCCTGTCTTCTGACAGTGGCTAATGCCAGGTGCTTCAGAGGGAATGAACAAAACAGGTAATCAAATGATCCATCCCATATCGCCCATTCCCAGTGTCTGGCAAACATGGCCCTCTTGTAGTTAGGTATCTGTGGATGTAGCTCATGTACCTGTTATATACATCAATTCATTGCCATGACATTCTTGTGGTTGGATCATGTACCTGTGTTCAGAAATCCCCCTTAAACACTCTATTTTCAGCTCCCTAATACTTTGGCGTTTCTGTTGGGCCATTTATCTGTTCAGAGTTTCTATTCAAAGTTCATAGGCCTCAAGCCTTAAGCTACCTTGCTGAAGATAATGTCTTACAGGATACAGGTCAGTAGGTTTCTTGCATTACTGCTGAATATAATAAAAGCAGTATATAATGGAAAGCAGTGAATATAATACAGACAAGCTAGCCCACTAGGCTACTCTCCTCTTCCTCCATTTGATCCCCTTTGGTCACATCTCCTCTTCTTCAGAATCCTTTCTAATTCTTCCTCCTCCATTGTGATTCCACATGAACATTCCTTCCTCCTCTTCTGTGCAAAAATTCATGGTCATTCCTTTCCTCATTTGATCCTCTTTGATCACTCCTCCTCTTCTACAGAATTATTTGTGGTTCTTCCTCCTCTGTGCATGATCTCCCATGGTCCTTCCTTCCTCCGCCAAGCACAATCCCTCAAGTTCATTCCCCCTTCTCTTCCTCCATTCAATCCCCTTTGGTCATATCTCCTCTTCTGTAAAATCTTCCATGGTTATTCTGCTTCCATCACGATTCCTCACAGTCATTCCTCCTCCTCCATGCAATCCCTTGTGGTCCTTCATATTCCTTCTCTGAATGATCCCTCAAGTTCCCTCCTCCTCCACGTTTTCCCTCACAGTCCTCCTCCTCTTGAGCCTTCACAATCCTTCTTTCTCCTCGTTGGTGCAAACCTGCCTGGCACCTCCTCTTCCTTAGTTTGATCCCCTTTGATCTTTCTTCTTCCTCTTTCTCCACAGAGTATTTTTGGTCCTTCCTCCATGTGGCCTCTCCTGGTTCACCCCTCCTCCTCTTCCATTAAGCCTCTTGTGGCCCTTCCTTCTCTATGCAATCTCTTGTGATCCCTTCTCCCCCTATATGGGATCCCTTATGGTGACAGCTACTCCTGTTGTCATGTGTGATGTTGCCACCTCATCTTCCACATAGTCCTCATGATCCTTTATCCTCCTCTTTGCCACTTCCTCCTCCTCTGTTTTATCTCTTGAGAGTCCTTCTGCTCCTCTTCCACATGATCCATCTTTCTCATCCTCCATGTATTCATTTGTGGTGGTTGTTCATCACCCCTCCCTCTTATTTTTCTCCATTCTCTCTCCCCAGCCCTGCTTCTGCAGACCACAGCCTAGTTTGTGAATAGATACACACCAGCTTCCCTCAGCTCACTTAGCTGTGCTGCTCTCTGAGGCCAGAATGTTATGGTGCTGCTAGGCAGATGATGACATCATAGATCAGTGGTTCTCAAAAAAAAATTTCTGGGGACCCAGTTGAAAAAAAATGTTTATGCCTGCGACCCAATGGAGCTGGGGATGAGGGTTTTGGGGTGTGGGAGGAGATCAGGGATGGGGCTGAGGGTTGGGGTGCGGGGTGAGGGCTGTGGCACGGGGCTGGGTATGAGGGGTTCAGGGTGTGGAAGGGGGCTCTGGGCTGGGGAAGGGGTGCGGGAGGGGGTCAGGGCTCTGGGCTGAGGGTGCAGGCTCAGAGGTGAGGCTGGGGATGAGAGGTTTGGGGTGCAGGAGGGGTGTGACATTCCCCTCTGGTGTTATCTGGACTGGTGATCTGCTAGGTCACTCCAATCCTTGACTCTGGGAGCCAGCCTTACCCTGCTCTGCTGTGAGAATCCCCACTCCTGGGCTGTTCACACACAGACTCTAGCATGTAAACTGCTCCTTGGATTGTTCAATCAAATGACACTAGCCAATATCTCAAGTACCAGACGCAACCCTAGAGCCTCTGTCTTACAGTGTCCAGTTATGCCAGCTGGACACTGCAAGCTTATATGAGTTCATCAATTTAACAAAGAAATTTATATGTACCAGGCTTGTTATCCCAAGGGGAGTCTCTGACATGCTTCAAACGAAACACACTGCTTCAGGTAGAATAAACAAATAGATTTATTAACTACAAAGATAAATTTTATGTGATTATAAGTCAAAGTATAACAAGTCATATTTGGTCAAATGAAATAAACGCAAAACACATTCTAAGCTGATCTGAACACTTTCTATGCCCTTACAAACTGAGTTGCTTCTCACCACAGGCTGGATGGTTGCCCTTCAGCCAGGCTCTCCCCTTTGATCAGCACTTCAGACACTTGTTGTGGTGTCTGAAGATGTAGATGGAAGAGAGAGGAAGAGCATGGCAGAGTCTCTCCCTTTTATCATGTTCTTTCTCACCTCTTGGCTTTGCCCCCCCCACCCCTTGGAGTCAGGTGAGCATTACTTCATCATAGTCCCAAACTAGCCAAAGGAAGGGGGCTGACTCACTCGAGAGCCCAAATGATCCTTTGTTGCTGCCTAGGCCAGAGTCCTTTGTTCCTGTGAGGCTGGGCTGGGTTTGTCCCATGTCTGCCCTGATGAGGTGTGAACTGCCTCGCTGCTCTTGGAGAGTTTTTGCCTGGGTTTATTTTAAGCCATGAGGATAAATTTTGAGCATTATAACTACATACATGAAATTATAACCTATAAAATTACTGTAACAACAATGCTCAATGCATCATGATCCTTCCTAAGACCCCAGACATGACAAACTTTGCATTGGATGCCACACATGATTTTACAAGGATGAACATGGGGGTGCTGGGTGTTCCCCCGAGGTACAGAGCATCACAAGGGACCCCGGGTTTGGGAGGGCTCAGGGCTGGGGCAGGGGGTTGAGGTGTGGCAGGGGGTCAGGACTCTGGGCTGGGGATGAGGGGTTTGGGGTGCAGAAGGGGCTCCAGGTTTGGAGGGGCTCAGGGCTGGGGCAGTGGATTGGGGTGCAGTGTTGGGGTGCAGACTTACCTCCGGCGGCTCCTGGTCACCGGCGCAGCCGCGGTGCACCATTGACCGCGCTGCACCCCAGAAGCAGGTCTGACTCCTAGGTGGAGGCATGCAAGTGTCTCCTTGTGACTCTTGCCCACAGGCACCGCCCCCCCAGTTCCCATTGGCCGGTTGCTCGGGGTGGAGGCAGCACGCAGAGCTCTGTGTTGTCCCTCCCCCCCCCCGCCTAGAAGCCAGACCCGTTGCTGGCCGCTTCCGGGGCACAGCGGTGTTGGAAAAGGTAGGCACTAGCCTACCTTAGCTGGACAGCACTGCCAATGGGACTTTTAATATACTGGTCGGTGGTGCTGACCAGAGCAAGATGACCCAGCACCTTACATGCTGCAACCCACTAATGGGTCATGAAAAAACCCAAAAAACCCACCACAGTTTGAAAAAACACTGTCATATATTCGTTTAATCATTTCTTGTGATAAGGTATGTCTGTTAGATATGAGTTCCTGACATCACAGTATAGTTGCATGATCTCCTGTGCAGAAGAATGTAATAGGTGGGAAATTTTCAGCTGCTTAAAATGTGACCACCAGCACCCTCTGAAGTTCCAGTTCACTTCACAGATTGATTACAGAAAAACATAAGCCTAAAACTCAAGAGAAACAGGAATGTCTAATGGTTGGAGCAGGTATGGCAATCTGGACTCCTGACTTGTGTTTCTGATCTGCTGATAACTCATTGTGTGGTTTTGGTCAAGTATTTTCTCTCTGACTCTCACTATATCTGTACAGTGCTTTGCACAATGGAGCTGCAATCATGACTGGGGTGTTTGGGTGTTCCTATAGTACAAGTAGTAAATAACAGTAAGAAGTCTATTTCCGTTTTCACAGCTAGCAAAGTCAGGTACACCAGCGTAAAACTAGAGCAACACCATTAGTTCAAGTAAATTACTTAATTGACAGTAAATTAGGTGCAGAAATTCTCATTCCTAGGTTGTTTGTTTTGTTGTTTTTTATATAATTACCGAGATTATTTGGACTACCTCATGATGAAACAACTCTTGACTGAGAATTGAGCCATGATAGTTTTACAGAGCAAATTAGAGATGTCAACATTTTGACACCAAAAAAAAAAAAAAAAGATAGGAAACCATTATTTATCTGTGTTGCATTTAAAGGGACAAAATCAACTATAGCATTGTGTTATCATCCCCCAAACACTCAATCTTCCTATCTGTACCCAAAAATCACACCTTCTCCTTTTCTCGTCTACCCATACCATGTCATCACAACCTTCACCCACTTATTTCTCTCCTATTCCCCTCAAATGTTCTTGTTTCTCTTTCACAATTCTTCAAATCAATCTTCCAGTCCCGACTCTCCCCCATTCAGTTGCATTTTCCCTTCATCTGTGATCATCCTGGCAATGATCCCCCCACTTTGGGCCAATAAACCCCCACGCTCAATTCAGCAAAACACCAAATGTAATTTACCTCATATTACACACTCTCCCTTGACCTAGGGAGGTAAATATGAGGGGTGAGTGAATGGGTTCATCCCCATCCTCTCTTACTGTACAAAGGGAAGGAGCATCCATGGTAGATCACATTTACCCCGTTGCTTCTTAAAGGAGACACCTAAGATGTCTGCTTTCACTTCTTGTCTATGATGGAAAGAACACTGTTGTAGCACAGAGGGCTGGGGGGCCCTGAGGAAGAAGAGTCTTGGAATATAAAAGGGCCAGAAGAAGTTAAAATAGTGGGACTGCTGAGATCCTCCCATGTCCTCTCCACCAGCCTGGGAGGACTTGGAGGGCTACAAACTACAACCTTCTCACCATGTCAAGATGGCACCTGCGAACAGCAACGGGCTACTAAGTTGGTCATACTACATTCCTCCTTGTTCACAAGCTCATCCCCTGCTGTTATCACATGGGATGGCACACATCCTTATGCTGATGTTATGGTCACAAACACCAACAGGCAAAGTAAATACCCCTTAAAATGCCATTCATATCATGGAAAAGTGAAATCAAGAGTCATGAGCACTCCAAGACAGAGTGTATGGTATGATAAAAAACTTGCACCACAATTTCAGGCCCAAAGTAGCCTTACAGCATCTCTTTAAATCTTATAATACTACTTAGTTTTTAGCTCTAGATTTCAAAGCACTTCACAAAGGAATTATTAACCCCATTTTACTTATTGCAAATCTAAGACAGAGAGATTAAATGACTTGCCCTTGCCCTTGCCCTTCCTAATACTGGGGAAAATATTCTAGCTTTATTTGATATTTAAATTCCGTGTGTACCGAGAGCATAGAAAGAGGCAGGCTATGAGTTTTCACAGACAGGTAACTACAGCACCATTATGGATTTTTGAAATATAATTCAGCTAAGCTATTTATATCAGGATTGTATAAAGTAGTGCTCTCTCCCTAGGATTTTAGAAACCAGGATAAAAAGGAATAGAGCTAGTCAATTTATATATTGTCAACATTTGTTTCAATTTAACCTTTTTTTGCTATTTACAAATCATTTTTAAAGGATTCTGGTTTCTGTGAATGTAGCTAATATTCATAACTATTCATTCAATAGCTTGGATGAACAATTTTCAGCCCAAAGGCTGATTGAAATCTTTTCAATTCAAATATTCACAGTGTGTGATTGGTCACCTAAGTCACTCAATATATTTTTTTAGTTCCCTGATCAAGTACCTGAAAATTTTGAAAGACGAGAATAACAAAGCATAGGAAGAATGATAAATCTCCTTGTTCATGCACAGAACCCTTTGTCCGTGTGAAACAGGGGTTGTTTGTATGAGGAACCACCATTCAGCTCTAACTAGGGGTATATGTTTTGTGCTAGAAAGCTCGCTAGAAAGATTTAATGGGATGTCAGATGAAAGCTAGATCAATGTATAAACAAAGAGAAGATTTTCTTCTCAAATGTTCTCTGTAAGACTGGATGGATAGCAACTATTTTTAAAAAATCACTTTTGTCAACAGATTCTTTAAGCCTTTTGCACACATATCAATGCAAGTTGCCATTTCACTTTGTCTCTCCCTGTGATAGAGCCACTACAGGATGGAGATATATATATCACATTTTCCTAGGTGTTACTATTGGAGTTTGAGTGTCGGCATGTTCAAAGATAGTGGTTTGATTGAATTTTGATACTTCTGTATTGTCAGTTGCTGAAGGACTCCAAGATGCTCATCTGAGTTTACAATCAGATAATATGGATGTGTTGTGTAGATGGACTACAAAAGTACAAAGTGGCAAAGTTGCATTAGGAGTATGTTGTATGAAAAAAGTGCAAGCCAAAGTCTTGTTTTAGACTGTCAGAATAAATGTACGGCCTAACCTAGGCCATCTATAAAGTATCTATCTAGCTGGACCTAAAACTCTAGTCAATATACAATCATAGTGTGACGGGTTGGACCCCCCTTCTGGGATGTCACCTGATATACGGGGATTTCACTGAGCCTGCCTGCTCCACTAGCTTGGACTCCCTCTCCCTGTTTTGCTGAATTAGGCTCTCCAGCCTCTGGCAGCACACACCCACAAGTAGGGACGCACCAGCTGCAGAATCACACAGAGTTTGCAAACAGCTCTCTATGAGAAGACTCAGCTATGAAACTGCCCAGCACTCAAGTGCAACTCCCTTCTGGAAAGTACAGCCAAGATAATATTGTCTTGCGCTGTAGAGAAATCTATACAACATAAGTTCATAAATGTTCTCCTTCCCTCTTGTGTCCCCCACCACAGTTATAAACTGCACAAATTAGGTTTAAAAATAAATAAAAGCAAGTTTATAATCTATAAAACGCAGATTTTAAGTTATTATAAGGGATAACAAACAGAACAAAGCAGATTACCAAGCATATAAAACAAAACACATATACTAAGCTTAAGATCTTAAAGAGATTGGTTTCAAGAAATAATTTCTCACCCTAAATGTTGTTTTGGCAAGTTACAGAGTTTCTGTAGCTTAGAGTTTCAGTTATTTCTCTTTACAGACTAGACTCCTGTCTTAGTCTGGACTCAACTGCCTTTCTCACCGTTCAGTTCCTTTGTCTCTTCAGGTACTTTCAGCAGTTTTTTTCATGGACAGGAAAGCAATGGAGAAGAGTCCTGTTTGCCTTACTCCCCAGCCTTAAATAAGATTTGCATAAGGCGGGAAACTTTTGTTTCCCAGTCTTACATCCCTCTCCTTTTTGTGGAAAATTACGAGAAGTCCAAGATGGTGTTTAGTACCAGGTGACAGGACCACTTGACCAAGTAGAAGCATAGCTACATTCCAGGATGCCTCTCAGTAAGGAAAGAGATTGATATCTTCAATGTCTTATTGTTTCTTCCTAATGGCCCACCAAGGCTGATGGCCGGTTGTCTGGTGGGTGTCTCCCAAATACACACACAGTTGTAATTGTTACATAATCAATATTCCTAACATCAGATACAGAAATGATACATGCATACAAATTGGATAATCACATTCAGTAAATTATAACTTTTCCGATGATACCTTATAAGGCCTATTTTGCATAAAATATATCTCAGTTATACCATATCCATATCATAAGCGTATTTCCATATATAATATGGGGTATAACATCACATATAGCACTAGAAGGGATTCTTGAAAATGATGTTTGCTTTTTTTGCAACAGTTTTACACTGTTAGTCATATTTAGCTTGTGATCCACTATTACTCCTAGATCCCTTTCCACAGTACTCCTTCCACGGTAGTTATTTCCCATTTTGTGTGTGTGCAACTGATGATTCCTTCCTAAGGTGGAGTAATTTGCATATGTCCTTTTTGAATTTCATCTTATATACTTCAGACAGTTTCACCAGATTATTTTGAATTTCAATCCTATCTTCCACTTGCAACCTCTCCCAGCTTGGTATTGTCTGCAAACTTTAAGTGTACTCTCTGTGCCATTATCTAAATCATTCATGAAGATATTGAACAGAATTGAATATAGATCAGATCCTCTGTTGGTCCCTACTTGATATGCCCTTCTAGCTTGACTGTGAACCACTGGTAGCTACTCTCTGGGAACGATTTCCCAACCAGTTATGCACCCACCTTATAGTAGCTCCATCTAGGTTGTATTTCCCTAGTTTCTTTATGAGAAGGTCATGCGAGACAGTAGCAAAAACCTTACTAAATTCAAGATATACCACATCTACTACTTTCCCCCCATCCACAAGCATGGTACCCTGTAAAATAAAGCTGTTAGGTTGGCTTCAGAAGACTTATTCTTGACAAATCCTTGCTGACCATTACTTATCACCTTATTATGTTCCAGGTGTTTGTAAATTTATTGCTTAGTTATTGGCTCCATTATCTTTCCAAGTCCTGAAGTTAAGATGACTGGTCTCAGAGTAGCAGCCGTGTTAGTCTGTATCTGCAAAAAGAACAGGCGTACTTGTGGCACCTTAGAGACTAACAAATTTATTTGAGCATAAGCTTTCGTGGGCTACAGCCCACTTCTTCGGATGCATAGAATGGAACATATATTGAGGAGATATATATACACATACAGAGAGCATGAAAAGGTGGGAGTTGTCTTACCAACTCTGAGAGGCCAATTAAGTAAGAGGGGAAAAAAACTTTTGAAGTGATAATCAAGATAGCCCAGTACAGACAGTTTGATAAGAAGTGTGAGAATACTTACATGGGGAGATAGATTCAATGTTTGTAATGGCTCAGCCATTCCCAGTCTCTATTCAAGCCTAAGTTGATTGTATCTAGTTGCATATCAATTCAAGCTCAGCAGTTTCTCATTGGAGTCTGTTTTTGAAGCTTTTCTGTTGCAAAATTGCCACCCACAGGCCTGTCATTGAATGATCAGACAGGTTAAAGTGTTCTCCTACTGGTTTTTGAATGTTATGATTCCTGATGTCAGATTTGTGTCCATTAATTCTTTTGCATAGAGACTGCCCGGTTTGGCCAATGTACATGGCAGAGGGGCATTTATGGCACATGATGGCATATATCACATTGGTAGATGTGCAGGTGAACGAGCCCCTGATGGCATGGCTGATGTGATTAGGTCCTATGATGATGTCACTTGAATAGATATGTGGACAGAATTGGCATCGGGCTTTGTTGCAAGGATAGGTTCCTGGGTCAGTGTTTTTGTTCAGTGATGTGTGGTTGCTGGTGAGTATTTGCTTCAGGTTGGGGGGTTGTCTGTAAGCGAGGACAGGTCTGTCTCCCAAGATCTGTGAGAGTGAGGGATCATCTTTCAGAGTGAGGTTATAGATCTTTGATGATGCGCTGGAGAGGTTTTAGTTGGGGGCTGAAGGTGACAGCTAGTGGTGTTCTGTTATTTTCTTTGTTGGGCCTGTCTTGTAGGAGGTGACTTCTGGGTACTCGTCTGGCTCTGTCAATCGGTTCTTTCACTTCAGCATGTGTGTATTGTAGTTTTAAGAATGCTTGATAGAGATCTTGTAGGTGCTTGTCTCTGTCTGAGGGATTGGAGCAAATGCGGTTGTATCTTAGAGCTTGGCTGTAGACAATGGATCATGTGGTGTGTCCTGGATGGAAGCTGGAGGCATGTAGATAAGTATAGCAGTCAGTAGGTTTCCGGTATAGAGTGGTATTTATGTGACCATCGCTTATTAGCACAGTAGTGTCCAGGAAATGGACCGCTTGTGTGGATTGATCTAGGCTGAGGTTGATGGTGGGATGAAAATTATTGAAATCATGGTGGAATTCCTCAAGGGCTTCTTTTCCATGGGTCCAGATGATGAAGATGTCATCAATGTAGCGCAAGTAGAGTAGGGGCGTTAGGGGACGAGAGCTAAGGAAGCGTTGTTCTAAGTCAGCCATAAAAATGTTGGCATACTGTGGGGCCATGCGGGTACCCATAGCAGTGCTGCTGACTTGAAGGTATATATTGTCCCCAAATGTGAAATAGTTGTGGGTGAGGACAAAGTCACAGAGTTCAGCCACCAGGTTAGCTGTGACATTATCGGGGATAGTGTTTCTGATAGCTTGTAGTCCATCTTTGTGTGAAATATTGGTGTAGAGGTCTGGGGATTTTTAAGGTCCAATTTGGGGATTTGCAGAGACCTTTTCCCTTTAGAAGTTCTTCCAATTATGGGCATGCTCGGTCTTTGAGTGTTTCAAAAGCATCTATAGAGATCTACATTGTCTATGAAAGTTAAGTATAGCTAGAGCCCAGGCTGGGGCTTATCTTCGACCCCTTCATGCTGCAATAAGCCTGCACCTGGTCTGTTGGGCTCTTGTGGGGGAGAGAGAGGTTCACAAACTGTCTTCATCCCAGTGGCTCTTTTGCAAGAGTCAGCTAACTCTGAGGCACAGCATCCTCTCTCCTGGTTGCCACTGCTTGCTGTGATCAACTGTGCCTTTTAAATTCATTTCCTCCAGGTGACACAGACTTTGCAGGTGTGCCTATTCAGGACCAGCTGAGCCCAGAAGAGCTCATTAGCTTTTTCCTAATTGAGATGGTGGTGTGCTCCATCACAGAGGACTACACAAAAAGAGCCTGTGTTCTGGGACTCCATCCCTGAAGTGTTGGGTGGAGAAGGCACAATGTTTCTCTGTATGATTGCTGTAGTGGCATTACGATACTCGTGTCTAGCACATCAGTTATCCAAGGGGATGGGGAGTATCTACTATGTGCTTTGGTGAATAGATAGCAATTGGTGTACTCCCTAAAGTTTAGAGATTCTAATGAGCCCCTCCAAAGTTTAGATGAGAATTCTGTTTTTTAAACATTGGGGCCTATACAGTTTTTAAGAATCAAATAGCGACTGATTGCAGCTCTCTGCGATTAAGTACTCCTCAGCTGGCTATGAGAGAAAAGAGGCCTTTCCATTCATTCTCATACATAGCTGATGTAACGTTGAGGCTGACGAAGTTCTGGGTTCTCGCTCCTTTTATCCAGTTTTTGTTTCCACAAAGGCAAAATGAGAATATTTTAGCACTGGATTATTTGAGGTCTTGTCTACACTGGGACTTTGCCCTAATTTCAGCCAATTTTGATCAATCTCTGTTATAGCTGCACTGGCGCAAATCCATGGTGTAGGCAGGGAAAATCACTATAAATCACAATCTGCACCAGTTAAACTATTCTGGTTTCAAACTGGGGTAAATTCCATAGGTGCAAATAGAAGTGTTTCCTATTCCCTATTTATAATTCTCTGTAAATAAAATTTTGACACATGAACAAGATGTTCCAGCATGGCTTTGGTCAAGCTTGAAGAACAATCATTTAATCAGAACATGTACGTACCAGTTTGGGAACAGAGCAAATTATTCAAACATTCCTGATAATTGACTGGCAGGTTAATAATTTTATTTTGAAGTCTCCCTTGGTGTTGGATGAAATTAAGGATGAAATTAAAAGTTATATAGATTTGAATGATAGTTCAGAGTTTATCATCCATGAGCACTCACAATGGGAGTTTATGAAAGTTATTATTAGGGGAAGTTTAATTGGTATTTCATCAGGGAGATGGGTTAAATGCAGGCTAAGGAAAACCTGCAATAAAATTGAAACAATTAGAGAAATTCCCCAAACAAGAAAAAATGTAAGAAAAAAAATTAATAAATGGATAAAGTTAAAGTGAAATCAGATGTCTTAGTAGAAAAATGGAGAATGCATTGAGATGCCTCAAGGAAATATATTTCCAAGTCAGTGAATAATGGGGTGGATACATATTGGAATCTATTTTTAAAAGCTACACATTTTATGTCAGGTCCTCATAAAATTGAATAGGATATGTTAGTCATTTGTTTAAAATTAAAATGATCACTGGCATTAACATTCACATACAATAAGTTAAAAAAAGAAATTTGATTTTAACCCCCCTAATGTTTTAGAGTCTATTTGACCCCAACACACCCAAAAATACAAATACACCACTACTCCTATATAACGCGACCCAATATAACACAAATTCGGATATAACGCGGTAAAGCTGCGCTCCGGGGGGCGGGGCTGCGCACTCCGGTGGATCAAAGCAAGTGTGATATAACGCAGTTTCATCTAGAACACGGTATGATTTTTTGGCTCCCGAAGACAACGTTATATCAAGGTAGAGGTGTAATTTTTTTTGTGACAAATCTGTGCCTTTTCATAAATTAAGTATTCTCAAACTAGAATGAGGTGTATCTTTCCACATTGAGTTTACCATCCCATCTCTTGTGTGTTTTGTGTATCAAAAGAAGTCTGTTCTAAGATAATGATGTCAGTTTGACTAACATAGAGGGGTCTATGGGGAAAATGAAAGTATTACACTTTCAAGATTTTGGGGGGCCTCTTGGACCCCAAACATGTACAAAAAAATAAATAAAGCATGACAGGTAAACCACTGCCTTTTTTCTTTAAGTATTCTCAAACTATGATGAGGGAAAGCTGTTAGCATTGGTTTTGTCTGCATACCTGATGTGGTTTTAGTGTTGCAAAAAGTCACTCAAAAGATATTGGGGTCAGGTAGACTCCAAATTAATTATGCAGGTTTAATTAATTATACAGCATCAGATTGTTGTTTTATTTTTATTTTGAGGCACTAGTTATATGAATCTTTCAGCATTGTTTCATAGTTTCACTGGTTTTTGTTTTAAAAAAAAAAATACCAAAAAGCTCTTGGGGGTCCCTGAAAGCCCAGCTAACATTTGCCTCATGTATAATAAAAATTGTCTCTCAAACAGAATTTCTTTGAAGATAATACTGTCAAATTAATTTTATGGGAAACCTACACTTGCTAGGAAGAGTTTCTGGGGAAGCCACAGTTGTCAGATACATTTTCTGGCAAGCCCAAATTTGACAGATGTTGTTGCTGGGGAAAAGACTCACTGTTGAGAGACGCAGTTTCAGTTTAACTTCTTTTGCCCTGTTACCATGAATAGCCATGGCTGTGTTTGAAAGCTCTGTTCACTGTGTATTTCTCCTGTGGGGGAGACAAGATTGCAAGAAAAGCTCTATCTCATGAAGAGTGCCTGAGAATTTTCACAGAGGAAACCGATGATTCTGACACCGTGTAGTCTGGAGGAGATGACTCTGAATGGGGTCCTGCTGCATGGTGGTGGTGTGGAAGAAATGGAAGCTGAAATTACTGAGGAAAGTGACTCCAGTGGTACTGCTGTGCAGGAAAGTCAGGATGTGCCTGCTGACTTTTACCTGTCCAAGAATAAAGCTGAAAAAGGGAAAAAACAGCACAGATGCCAGCAAAACCTACAGCCAGAAGCATCCTGACCCCTGCTCCAGGATTGATGAAGTACTCCGTACAGTGTGTCAGGGACACTCTATTATGCTTGCAGCTTTTCTTGCCTCAAGCTATGCTAAATCTCATTCTCCAATTCTTTTACAAGCATGGAGCTGAGTTGTTTGGGAGTACTTGGCAGCCAGTACTTGAGACATAACTTTTGTGCCCACTTGGGATGGCATATATTAGCAGATGTTTATAGATCTAGCAGAGAAACATTAGAGGAGCTGTGGTCAAATGACCATGAAGACTCAATGACCATTCAACGCCACCATGTCACTCCATTGATTTCAATGAAGACTTTAAATCATGATTTGAGTAATTCAGAAATTCAGCCAGAGGTTATGGGTCTATTACAGGAACGGATGGTTGAGGTTCTATGGCCTGCATTGCACAGGAAGTCAGACTAGATTATCATGATGGTCCATTCTGACCTTAAAGTCTATCAGTCTATTGATTTCAAACCATAATGAAAGGTCCTGCACAGACATGCAGAAGCCAAAACGAGACTACCAAGCTTACTCCTATTTCAGAGATATGGGCTTTATTTGCTGGTACTCTGCTCAGGTGTTTGATTCCCTATGAGAGCATCACCACTGATGAACAGCTGGTGACTTTCCATGGTCACTGCCCTTTCAGGCAATATATGCCTTCAAAACCAGCCAGGTAGGGCATTAAATTCTGGCTATGCTGTGACTCTACAACTTCTTATGTTTTAAGGGCCGGTCTACACTACGGGGGTGATGGATCTAAGTTATGCAACTTCAGCTACATGAATAGCGTAGCTGAAGTCTAAGTACTTAGATCTACTTACCGTGGGGTCTTCACGGTAGTGTGTCAATGGGAGACGTTCTCCCGTCGATTCCCCTTGCGCTTCTCGCTGAGGTGGAGTACCGGAGTCGACGCTAGAGCGATCCGCAGTTGATTTAGTGTATCTATATTAGACACGATAAATCGATCCCCGCTGGATTGATCGCTGCCTGTTGATCCGGCGGGTAGTGTAGACAAGCCCTAAATGCTGACATATACATTGACCAAGAGGGGAATGCAGCAGCAACAGGAAGTTTGGCAAGAAATGTGGTTAAATTAACACAAGTTTTAGAAGGGACAGGGAGAAATATCATAACGGACAATTTATTCACCACTGTTGGACTTGCAAGGTACTTGCTGCTGAAAAAATTACTTTGGTTCGCACAATGAGAAGGAACAAACCTGAAATTTCTGCTCAGTTTCTTTCCAACCAGCAAAGACCAGGCCACTGCACTTTGCTTGGTGTCCAAGAAAATATGACCTTTTTGAGTTATGTAGCCAAAAAGGACAAAGTGGGAATAATGTCGTAATCTCTGCACTCATACATTTCCATATCTGGGGCTGAAGAAAACCAGACATTAATTTTTATAACAAAACAAAAAAAGATGTGGACATTTGTGACCAGATGGTATCCTCAAACACCACAAAACAGAAGGACAAATGATGTCCCAAATTGTGTTTTTTGCAAAATTTTGGACAATGCACGTCTGATTGCATATATTGATTGAATCTTTGAATAAGAGATGGATGTTTCTCAGGGACCTAGGTACAGAAATGGTGAAACCACTGGTTCAGGAAAGGAACATTGTTGCCTTGCCTCAGGCTTCTAGGGAAGGAGCATCTAGTGTACCTGATTCTGACACAGAGCCTAAGAAACAGGGAAGCTGTTAAATCTGTGGCAGAGAATGAGCCATAAAAACACATCAAAAATGTGGCAAAGTATAAAAACTTTGTATGTTCAAAACATATGTCACCTATTTGCTCAAGGTAGTGGCCATTTACTGCCACTTTTATGTTGTTGCTGTTGCTATCTATTTTCAGTGTCTAAATATGAGGTCAATTCAACTTTTTAGTGTATAGCTTTTTTAAAGTGTGCTTGATCATGGGATCAGCAAAACCACATCACCAGTAATGTACAGTGAACTTTTGCATCTAGGAAAGTTTTAATTTGTTCATAATTTTATAGTTCACTGGTTACAATAAAGTCAATTTTAAATGCACCTCCATGTGTTTTCCCCCAAATTTTGACATGGTAGAGGTACCCAGCATCCCAATATGGAAATAGTTGGGTGATTTTTAGCCCTTGTATTGGACCAAAGAAAAAATGGTCACATAAGCGAAGCTATGTCTTTGATTTGTTTGGTATTTTGAAAGAGAGTATTTGCAATATGTGCTGAGATGGGCAAAGTCAGTGAATTGACAACACACACTTGATTTGTGTTAACCATACTTAAACAAGTATATAAAGGGTTAGAACACACAACCCACTTATCCTGTAGAATCCCAATATTGAATGATACCCAATTAGTGACAATCTACAAGTCTTCAGATAGGATTAACTCCCTCTTTCCCCTCCAGTTCAAACTATGGGACTCAGGCAATTGCCAAAATCCTCCCAAACACCACCTCTACATATGACGGTCCAGACAAAGGGTATCTAACTCTTGTACAACACATCAAGGCCAACATCACCATCCTAATAATTCTTGGCCCTGGACTTCAGCTTGGGATCAATAAATAACTTTATGAGCCCAGCTGTCATAAGATGCTCCCCAAAGCACTCACTTGCTGCTGCTGCCCTGGTGCTCCTGTCTCTGCTGCTGGCAGCAGGCTCCGTGGGCAGGGGCCAGCTCCAGGAGGCATCACTGGCTGACTTCAAGGGAGAGGCAAGGGTGTGTCAGGGGAGCAGCTCAGAGCTGTGTCATCCACCTTGCCTGGGGCGTGCCCAGCCATGCAGAGGTGGCCTGGCTTGGGAAGCAGGGAGGCTGCTGGGCAACCAGTCAGCACCACAGCTACCATAGAGCAGAGAGCCAGGGGCCCAAGTGGGCCAGGTGGCTCCCACCAGCTTGAAAACCTCTGTGCTAAATGAATGGTAGAAATTGAGGTGGGGGGAGCACGTGACCCCATGCATTGCCTCTGTGGGATCCAAATATGCCCCAGGCACGAAAATATCTAGGTATGTCTCTGAACACAGACGAACAGTTCTTTCAGCAAGTTAGGTATATAGCTTATGCTTCAATATGTCTGTTAGTCTATAAGGTGCCACAGGACTCTGTCGCTTTTTACAGATCCAAACTAACATGGCTACCCCTCTGATACTTAGACCCTCTTTGTTACTGCTGCAGGTTTCTGTGTATGTGTGAGGAGGACGCATATCAAAAATGATTTCTGTCAAAAGCCACTGAAACGTTTGCCATTTAACAATAAAGTATCTTGCAAGTTAAAGGAAGAGCACTAATGGGATGGAGGGCAGTGAGGCTTTTTTATCCTTTTCTGTAAGAGTCAGGAGCTATTTTTACATATGTAGTTCTAAGACGTTCCACCCTTGGGAAGTATGCTGCTCTTTCCTGCATAGTCCATCTCATACTCAATACCTCTCAAGATGTATTAGGGAAAATCTTTCATTTGTGTATGCCCAATATGAGTGTCTATATTGCGTGGAATCTATCCCAAACAGAGAACTACTGAGAATCTTCTTTTTGTTTAGATAGAATAGTGGGTATAAAGTCTCAACAGGTGGCGCTCTATTATACTAACAGCAACGGAACAGTCACAGAAACAAAACATCATACAAAGTACACAAAATATTTTAATTATTTTCAAATTTGCACACTTCCATGATTCCATCTTCTGCCCCACCTCCACCCCACACACAGTATCTCGATTCAATAAAGCACTACAAATCAGGAATTTCAGCATTCTAATCCCACCTTTGCCAATGAGTGGCTTTAATTATACTGTGTGTTTTACATAAATTATTTAGTCATGCTTCTGATATCTCTCTGATGTAAATAGCACTGCTTCCATTTTTCAGAAAGGTAAACAGACTGGGGCTTCTAGGTGTTAAGACTTGCCCAGGATCATACAACAACTCAGTGTTCAAACCAGGATTAGAAACCTGTTTTTTTTTTACTCGCAGCCACATGCACACTCCCTGGACCACAATGTTTCCTTCTTAAGTCACTTACCTTCCCTGACTCAGCTCCTTTTCTGTAAATGATAAATGCTTACTTTCCACTGAGAGGTGCACATTCTGTGGCCCTCTAGCTTAATGAAAATGCAGTGCTTGATTTACTGCCATGCTTATATGTTGACCTGGACTGGGTATGAGAAAGCCACTGCACAACACACATGCTGCCCGACTGTCACACAACTGACACAATACATGTGAGTACACCCATGAGACCACCTCTGGGGAAGGAAACATGGTCAGGCAAAATGGAATGAGAAATATTATTTATTATTTTCAAGCACCAAAAAGTATACTAGACATCTCCCAGAACCGAGTAAAGACAGCTCCTCTCAAAGATCTTACAGTCAAACTGTGATGTGAAACAAATGAGGATGGCAAACAGGCAAAAAATAAGAGGGTGAAAGGGATGGAAAGAGGAAAGATGGGGGTTTAAATAATATCACAGTTATTAGTAAGTCACATAAACACTTTGGTGGTTTCGTCAATTGATTTTTTTAATACTGTTGTCAGATGTCACATCAAAAGTGAGTTTTTAGGCAGGATTAGAATGATGTGAGAGAAGTGGCCTGGCAAAGAAGGCTGGGGAAAGTGGGGAAAACACTGCTGCAGGACCCTCCAGCTGGATGAAACAATGCTCATGTACTGTTTCCAAAAATCAGATATTGTGGCCAAGCTTTCTCAGTGCTCTGTATCTAGTCACCTCATGTTCAAAGGTGTGGGATTGTTCATTCCCTGCCTAGGATAAAATCCATGAA
This sequence comes from Terrapene triunguis, assembly GCF_002925995.2. Taxonomy (NCBI): domain Eukaryota; kingdom Metazoa; phylum Chordata; order Testudines; family Emydidae; genus Terrapene; species Terrapene triunguis. The sequence goes on from NW_020664369.1 coordinate 11,562,403, forward strand.
GGTAATAACCTGAGACTTAGGTGCCTAGGTCAAAGTTTTGGCTCCACTGTAATCCACAAAACTCCCACAGAACCCTGTAGGTTCCTGAACTCACTGGGTTCCTAAGTTTTCAAGGATTAAAGTTCCCTCTTTTGTCCCCTACTTTTCTGCCTCTGAACAAACGTACTGCTGCCTTACTCTATATGGCTGGATGCCTATCTCCGGCCTAAACTCCAGAGCAAATCCCAAACCAGGGAAGTTAGGAGCCTGAATGTCTATTTCCCATGTGGCTCCCAATCACTACCCATGCTGCCTACAAGATCAGGTCTCATTCAAAATCCTGGAGGATGTGGGGTGTGTGACGGGTTGGATCACAGAAACCCTCTTGGGAGCTGCCACCCGATGTGCCAAGACTACTTCTATCCCTGCTTTCCCTGCCAGCTCAGGACTCCAGCACCCTGTCTTGCTGAGCCAGACACACCCGTCTGCTCCAACAAAGATCCAGGGTCTGAATTACTTGCCCCAAAGCTGCAGGTTTACCTGAAAGCAGCTAACAGAAGTGTGCTTGCCTTTAACGCTCAGATACCCAACTCCCAATGGGGTCTAAACCCAAATAAATCCGTTTTACCCTGTATAAAGCTTCTGCAGGGTAAACTCATACATTTTTCGCCCTCTATAACACTGACAGAGAGATATACACAGTTGTTTGCTCCCCCAGGTATTAATACATACTCTGAGTTAATTAATAAGTAAAAAGTGATTTTATTAAATACAGAAAGTAGGATTTAAGTGGTTCCAAGTAGTAACAGACAGAACAAAGTAAGTCACCAAGCAAAATAAAATAAAATGCGCACATCTATGTCTAATCAAACTGAATACAGATAAGATCCTCACCAGTTCCAGAATGCTTCCTTTTACAGACTAATCTCCTTTTAGCCTGGGTCCAGCAATCACTCACACCCCCTGTAGTTACTGTCCTTTGTTCCAGTTTCTTTCAAGTATCCTGGGGGGTGGAGAGGCTCCTTCTTTAGCCAGCTGAAGACAAAATGGAGGGGTCTCCCAGGGGTTTAAATAGACTTTCTCTTGTGGGTGGAGACCCCCTCCTCCTTCCTATGCAAAGTCCAGCTCCAAGATGGAGTTTAGGAGTCACCTGGGCAAGTCACATGTACATGCATGACTCACAGTTTTTACAGGTAGCATCCATTGTTTACATGCTACCTTGAATGTCCCCAAGTAGACTTCTTATGTGGATTGGAACATTCCAAGGTCCATTGTCCTTTAAGTTTTTCTTGATTAGGTACTTAATTTCAGCATTCCTTTCTCCAGGAACTGACCAAACGCTCTACTAAGGTTATTTAGAAATCAAGCCAGTAAATAGCCAACATTCATAACATTCATAATTTTGAGTACAAAAATGATACATGCATACAAATGAGATTAATACATTCAGTAGATCATAACCTTTGAGATATGTTACATGGCATATGTAGCATAAAACACATTCTAAGCATATTTCCATAAAGCCTTATGGGAGGTGCCGTCACAGGGTGCTCACCTAATAACTTTTAGCCCCATGGTTAGAACCCTCACCTGAGATGTGGAGACCCAGCTTCAATTCTGGCCTCTAGTGGAGAGGGAGAAGAAATTTGAATAGGGGTCTTTCGCCTTTCAGAGGCGATCTCTAACCACTGAGCTCTGGGCTATTTTGCTGTGGGGCCCCCTCAGTCTCTCCACTGTGGCTAAATAATGAAAGAGCAATTGGAGCAGGAGGACTGGACCCAGGGTCCTCCACCTCTCAGGTGCAGCCATAACCACTGGACTACAGAATCATTATCCCACTTGCTGCCTTGGTCTCTGGTCCAATGACTGTTTCACTGTGGATAAATCATTAAATAGTCACTTTTCAATGCCACTTTTCTATATAAGGTTTTTGTGTGTTTAACTTGGAAAAAAAAAAGTAGAAACAGGAGGGAAAATATTTTTCTCCCATTTTCTCTGGAATGGGGGGAGAGACAGCAAAAATAAAAGATTTTTTATTTTTTATTTTTTTTAAGAAAAAGAAAGGGAAACAATAGTCCAAGCACAAAACCTCAATCAAAAAAAAAAACAAAAAAAAAAAAAAGAAAAAAAAGAAACAAAATATTTCAAAACTGAGATACAATTTGTTCCATTTGTTTTGAAAATTTTCATCAAAACTGAAAAGTTTTGAACACTTTTATTTATTTATTTTTATTTTATCATTATTATGATTGCAAAACGTGTTTAGTTAGAAGAGGCTTTTGTTTTTGAAACAAATTTCAATGGAAAGTTTTTGACCAGCTCTGTCCTTTTCAAAAAGCCCATGGGCACTCACTGAAAATATTCTGCCACCCACCCTCTAGCAAGAGGTTTTGATATCAATACATAGTAATAAAAGATCTCAGTACCTTGAGAACAATGCATTATCATCAGATGTGACTGGGATTTTACAAAAACAATGACAATGTTTTAGGTGACACTTTAAAGCCTTTTTTTTCCCTTTTAAATGTGAAACATTTATAGCCTTGTTTGGTTTTCACCAGCAGCAGAGAACAACAGAGCCCCTACATTCAGTATCACCTCATGACTGCTAAAAGCCTTAGCAAAGATCATTATTGTTTAATTACATGTATTGGGTTATTCAGTCTTCTTCATTCTAACACTGACAGCAAATAAATCAGAAAGTCTGACCCTTAGTTATAATCCAGGAAGTTATTTTAACCTGGCCCGGACAAATCAATCATAGATCTGAGAAAAAGGGTTATAGTAACTGGATTTCTAATAATACTCTAATTACCACTCCTGATATATACAGATACTAACATGGAATATTTTTATTACACTGATTAAGTAAATTTACTGTTATGTTAAAGAAGACGAGAAAATTAATGTTTTCCCTTTTCAGGAAGAATTATTTGTTAAATCACACCTTTGCAATTATATTTTATAATAGTAAATATATATAGTCAATAGTACTATGCTTATTATAAAAATTCCTTCAGTACAACATATTTACCAGGTGTATAGCACATGGTATAATGAGACGCAAAATGATTATGGTTTCTAGTTGATGGGCGATCCTAGAGATCTTTAGTATGTGTTATGTTTAGTATGTGTTTTCCAATGTCAAGGTTGCATAGGGTCTATTAGTATGTGTTATGCTTCTAGTTTGTTGCTAGTTGGGGTGCGTATGTTGATTAATGTTTGAAAGGCATTTAAAGGAGCAGTCTATTTTGTATTTCATAGATATGAAGACCAGAACCAACTATTATGATAATCTAGTCTGGTCTGTATAACACAGGCCAAAGATCCTCACCCAGGAATCTCTGAATCAAGCCCATAACTTTTGTTTGATCTATAGTATATTTTTTAGAAAGCTATCCACTACAGTAAATCCAAGAGTTCATGATTCTCACTGTTTACATTTTGCTTCTTATTTCTAATCTGAATTTGTCTAGCTTCAGCTTCCAAACCATCGGATCTTATCATGTCTTTTTCTGCTAGATTATAGCGCTGTCTACTGTCAGAAATCTCTCCCCCATGTAAGCATTTACAGACCGTGATCAAAACACTGCACAACTTTCTCTTGAGTAAACCAAATAGACTGAGCTTCTTTAGATTCTCAATATAAAACAGGTATTCCAGCTCTCAATCGTCCTTGTAGCTGTTTTCTGAACTCTTTCCAGTTTTTTAGCATATTTTTTTAAGTGTGGACACACTATTACACACTATTACAGTAATGGTCTCACAAATGCCTTATACTGAACATCATCCCTATTCCTAATTGATATTCCCCTACTTCTACATCCAACAATTGTTTTAGCCCTTTTACCTATAGCACCAAAAGGAGAATTGACATCCAACTGAGTATCTACCATGATTCTCAAGTCCTTTTCAGACACACCACATTCCAGGATATGGTCCATGCCTTGTAAATGGGTCATCTGCAAATTTTACCAATAATGTAATGTATATTTAAGAATTGGCAGAGAGTGCCAAATGAGGCAATACAGGTATATTTTTAATGAATATATGTATAAGTCTAAAATATACCCTTTGTACTTTCAGATTAAATGTATTTTACCACATATATGAAATTAATTTGCCTTTCTGTCAAAGAAAACAAACCCTCCTTGACCAGCACACAAAACATGTTCTGACTCTTTAATTCGTCTCCAATTTTACCTGAGTATTATCTGCTGATACTAGATTTCACAAATTGTGTCATGTCCCTGATAAGAAAAATGAATATAATTTAGTTTTCCCAAACAAAAATATGCATTACAATTTGAGAGAATCAATGTTTGATGACCTAGCACTCCAGCATATGTTATGACCCTGTTTCAAATTCCATGAGTTTTAGATTTATTATGAAGACAGGGAAGCTTCTTCATATTAAGGTCCGAGCTGTACAAAGATAACACCTTGGGAGATCCTTGGCATATTGACTTCACTATGGGTCCACCCACATGATTCCCTTAATAGAATCAGGGAATAGGGTAGTGGTGGGCAACGTGTGGCCCGGGGCCGCACGTGGCCCATCAGGGTAATCCACTGGTGGCCCGCCAGACCGTTTGTTTACATTTGCACGACTGCGCCACTTCCCGCATCTCCCATTGCCCGGGAACGGTGAACTGCGGCCACTGGGAGTTGCGGGTGGCCATGCAAATGTAAACAAACAGTCTGGCGGCCTGCCAGCAGATTACCCTGAGAGGCCGCAGGGTGCCCACCACTGGAATAGGGTTTCAAACAGGTACCCTTATGAAATCATGAAATCCTTCACAATTTGTATTTGAAAATAAAATATATGGAGGGGTCTGACTTAACCATATCCAACAAGAGCACATGGATAATATATGTTCCTGTAGCTACTTTGCATCACCATAGCAGTACAAAGTAGTCAGAGTTTCCTGATGAATTTGATAGTAATAGTATAATAAATAATTAAAATCACTATAAAATAGATTGTTCTGTATATTAAAGGGTGGTGAAAAGACAATATTAATAATCACATGTATAAACGCCACCAAAGTAGTGAAAGCTTTCGTACAAATTAAAAAGTTACCTATTCTCCCATTTATTTATTCATTTAATATGCAAACAGGGAAAGATCTATAGAGAGTATAATCTTATTTAGAAAGAGATAATTTTACATAACACAGCACATACACACACACAGACAAGCTATACAATCACAATTATTTGGCGTATATATTTTCAACATACTGTATTACCTCAGGATCCTATTAAAGTCAGAGCAGATGAAACCCAATGAGAATTTTAATTAAACTAACTTTTCTGATTGAAATAAAGGTAAATGAAGGTACACAACTAGAGGGAAAAAAAGAGATTGTTTGGAATGTGATGGGCCAGATTCTCAGATAGCATAAAACAAAGTCATCCTATTTACATAACTGGGCGTGATAGCGAAATCATTACTGTGGCAAAACTTTAATTGATTTCCAAGGGCTTTTTACCCAGTAGACAGGGTTCAGTGTTGCTAGAAGAAGAAAATGGCTGGTCATGTTACCAGCTACCATGTAGGAGTTACTATATCTTATACAAATAAAGAAATGTAAGAACTAAGAATCACAGGTGAAGAAAACTGAACACTATCCTAGTTGCAACTACTTCTTATAATAAGAATAAAGGGTTTGATTCTTTTTTTAAACTGAGACCCCTTTCTAATGGCATAGTAGTGTGAAGTGGCCTTAGTTTCATAAGCATCAGACCCAAAGATTAGGCTTGATTCTCCACTGCCTTGCACCATTTGTTTTCACTTATGCCTGTGAAAACTGAGTGCAAAGCAGGTGCAAAATACTGGCCAAGAATGCCAGTTGTCATATATAACTGTAAGCCCTCTGGCCTAAGCCCTAGAAAATAGGAAGCTCACTGTTGACACCCATTGGTGAATAGAGAGAAGGGCAGCTCAGAGCTGCTTGAGAACTCCAGATGGGCAGGGTCTCCACAGTGGTGTGCTAGGGGAAATCACTGACTGGGCCAGGCCTTATTTATGTTTCAGGTATGCAACTATTTGGTTAAAATACAATTAAGTTTTGAGTTTGGGGCAATAAAATGTTACTGTCCCTGTTGGAAAATTAAAGGACAAAAGAATTGCACCAAATGTGCCTACAGTGAGGGAGTCTATATTCCAGGACATTGGGTAGGGAAGCCTGGCTCATCAAAAAAAAAAAAAAAAAGAAAGAGGCTGGGACTGCTCTCTGGTAGTCAAGACTCTTTAGGGTCCTATATGCCCCTGAATCCTCTCTATAGAGCTATGCTGAGGTAGCTATAAAAAATTAGATGTTGCACAATTGAGAGTAGCCTACCTGACTGTGGTTTAAATGAGAGTTCAGTTTACCAATCCAGGGTCCAGGGTGGGAAGAGTCCAGGAATGAGCCAATGGTCAGTACCAAGGGGACAGAAGACAGATGCCAGAGGGTCAACCAGAGTCATAAGGCAGCAGCAGAGCCAGGGATCTGAATAGAAGTGGGCTGGATCAAGAACACACTCAGGGTATGTCTACACTACGAGAGTAGTTCGATTTTAGTTAAATCGAATATGTGCAATCGATATTAGAAAGTCGAACGTGTGTGTCTACACTAAGGACAGTAATTCGACTTTGTCAGTCCACACTACCAGGGAAAGCGTCGACATTGGAAGCAGTGCACTGTGGGCAGCTATCCCACAGTTCCCGCAGTCCCCGCTGCCCATTGGAATTCTGGGTCGAGCCCCCAATGCCTTCTGGGTAAAAAAATGTGGCGAGGGTGCTTTTGGGTAACTGTCGTCATCCGTCAGTCACTAACGCCCTCCCTCCCTCCCTGAAAGAGCCGGCGGGAAATCAGTTCGCGCACTTTTTGATCAGTGACAGCGCGGACGCCACAGCACTGCGATCATGGATCCCGCTGCGACCATCGCTGCAGTTGTGGCCGTTCTCAACGCCTCGCACCTTATCATACACCTTTCCCAGAGGCAGATGCAGAGAAATCAGGCGAGGAGGCTACGGCAGCGGAGTGAGGGCCTGAAGTCGGAGAGTAGCACAGAGCTGTCAGAAACCACGACACCCAGCGCCGAGGACATCACGTTTGCAATGGGGCATGTGGATTTTGTTGAACGGCGATTCTGGGCCCGGGAAACAAGCACGGACTGGTGGGACCGCATAGTGCTTCAGGTCTGGGATGAATCCCAGTGGCTGCGAAACTTTCGCATGCGGAAGGGGACTTTCCTGGAACTTTGTGAGTTGCTGTCCCCTGCCCTGAAGCGCAAGGACACCCGGATGCGAGCAGCCCTGACTGTCCAGAAGCGAGTGGCCATAGCCCTCTGGAAGCTTGCAACGCCAGACAGCTACCGGTCAGTCGCGAACCACTTTGGCGTGGGCAAATCTACCGTGGGGGTTGTTGTCATGCAAGTAGCCAAGGCAATCGTCAAGGTACTGCTGTCAAAGGTAGTGACCCTGGGAAACGCGCAGGCCATCATAGATGGCTTCGCTGCGATGGGATTCCCAAACTGCGGTGGGGCTATAGATGGGACTCACATCCCTATCCTGGGACCGGGCCACCAGGCCAGCCAGTACATCAATAGAAAGGGGTACTTTTCAATGGTGCTGCAAGCACTGGTGGACCATCGGGGACGGTTTACAAACATCTACGTCGGATGGCCGGGCAAGGTTCATGACGCTCACGTGTTCAGGAACTCTGGTATGTTTAGACGGCTGCAGGAAGGTATTTACTTCCCAGACCACAAGATAACTGTTGGGGATGTGGAGATGCCTACAGTGATCCTCGGGGACCCAGCCTACCCGCTAATGCCCTGGCTCATGAAGCCCTATACTGGCGCCCTGGACACAGAAAAAGAACTGTTCAACTACCGGCTGAGCAAGTGCAGAATGGTAGTGGAGTGTGCTTTTGGCCGTCTCAAGGGGAGATGGAGAAGCTTACTCACTCGCTGTGATCTCAGCGAAACCAATATCCCCATCGTTATTGCAGCTTGCTGTGTGCTCCACAATCTGTGTGAGAGCAAGGGGGGGACCTTTATGGCGGGGTGGGAGGTTGAGGCAAATAGCCTGGCTGCTGATTACGCCCAGCCAGACAGCCGGGCGATTAGAAGAGCCCAGCGGGACGCGCTGTGCATCCGGGAGGCTTTGAAAGCCAGTTTCAAGGCTGAGCAGGGTACCCAGTGACTTTTAAGTTTGTGGACACAGAAGCTGAACTTGCCCCCGTTTCTTTACCCAGTTGCCGTCGACTATCCTCTCCAATTACATACCCCCTTCACCCCCTTCCCAAAAAATAAAATCTGTTCTGTTTTGTTAATGGACACCGTTGTCTTTATTACTGTTTTCGCGGGAATGTTTTAAACCTGGGACGCAGACTGTGGCGGGGGGCGGGTTTAGGGTTGTGATGCAAATGATGCTTCTAAACTCCAGGAATGACAGGCTCCACGGTGGTGGACTGGTTGTTTCAACGGAGCCTGCCAGCCCTTCTGGCCGGGACTGCGTGTATGTGTCGGCTATGTGACTGTCTTGCATGGGGAGGAGGGCTACAGATCCCCTGCTGCGCGGCTCTGTGATCCAGGGTAAGGACCGCTGCATAAGATCTGTAACTGCACTCCCCCGCCACCAAGTCACAGAGCAACACCACCCCCCCCACCACACAGAACATGAAAACCACCTCCCAGACTGACCAGGTTAACTAGTCACTGCACTGTATATGTGCCCTGCTTCTGCACCTGCCCCCTGCTAAAGGTGACTGTCCTGTCCAATGACCAAGCCCCTTGCCCCCCCTTCAGACAGACTCTCCTCCAAAAGAAGAGGATGGAAACAGTAATGAACAGAAACGTATTCTTTATTAACAACCGCACATGGAACGGGGGGGTGAAACTTGGACGGGGTCTTGTGTGAGGCGGGTAGGAAAGGACTTTTCAAATTTTGGGGAATGAGATCCTTCTAGTGGTAGAGCAGTCCACAGGGGTGGAGTGAAATTTTTCACGGCCCCTTCCACCCCTCCGTGTTTGGACTTTGGGTGAGGGGGGTATGGGACTTGGTGGCGGGGCAGGGCAGTTACAGAGAGACTGCAGCGGGGCTCTCTCCTCCTGCCTCCGGTCCTGCAGAACATCCACAAGGCGGCGGAGCGTGTCCGTTTGCTCCCTCATTAGTCCAAGCAGCGTTTGAGTAGCCTGCCTGTCCTCCTGTCGCCACCTCTCCTCCCGTTCAATGTTTGCCCGGTGCATTTGGGACAAGTTCTCCCTCCACTGTGTCTGCTGGGCTGCCTGTGCTCGGGAGCATGCCATTAGTTCAGCAAACATGTCTTCCCGTGTCCTCTTCTTCCTCCTCCTAATGTGCGCTAGCCTCTGGGCAGATGTGGCTGTGGGAATTGGAAAAAGGGAGTGAATTCCTGAGACAGATCAATGTATCTGTGAACAGAGAACATAGTCTTTCTCTGTGAACAAGACCATGCAGAGCACCTATCACACGCGCACTGAGGACAAGGTCGAATTTTCGGCCCTCGCCTACAGTGCCTGCGGTCTTGCTGTGGCGAGCTGAGGAGCAGGGCAGGACACCGGACTTTGTCTAGATGGCAAACATGGTAAGCCGTAGACTTGTGGCCGCTTAAAACTTTAAGAGTGGCACTGGCCTCCTTTCACATAGAAAGCAATGCGAGTCTCTGCTGGCAGCAATCCTGCAAGCATGAACTCTGGCCCTGTCCCACCCCCTCGCGGCTGTAAACCGCGTGGCTGTAAACCGGCGGTTGCAGTTCTGTAAAGGGACGGGCAAGCAGTCCCAATACTAACTTTCTCCTACCTAATTCACAGCAGGGAGTCATGCCAGACATCACCCTCCTGAAGGTCTCGGAGAGCCAGAAGGAGAAGATGCTCAGGGACAGCCTGCAGAAACTGGGGCCATTTGCTGCAATGCTCTGCAAGGCCATGATCCCCGAGTACCTGCTGGCGTTGTGGCAGGGAAACGTGTCCTACCACGGGGGGCCTAATAAGCTCTCCCTGCCCAGGAACCTGCTCATGCGGCTGGAAAAACACCTGCAGGAGGCGTATGAGGAGTTCTCCCCGGAGGATGTCGCCTCTATCCCCGGTTACATTGACCAGTTTTTGGCTTAGGTGCCCTTGGAGGGACAAATGAGTGCAGCGTTTTGGGCACTATAATCATGAAGCGGACATTGTGAAATTTTTTGAAAATAGTTCGGACTCTATATTGAAGCGCCCAAAGACAGACTAATCATGATACATTTTGCACAGATTCCCGTTTTGTTTGACTTTCCTGTTTACATGTTTTGAAGCACTTTATCCACTGTTAATATTTTAAATCTTCCTGTTTTGTTGTAAATAAATGTTTACATGTTTTAAAGCACTTTAGCTATTGCTAATATTTTAAATATGCCAGTTATGTTATAAATAAATGTTTAGATATTTAAAACACTTACTGCTTGATCCTTCCCCTGAATCTGAGTCTGGGATAACGGCTGGGGAGGGTTGGTAGGGGATCTCTGTCAGGGTGATGAAGAGCTCCTGGCTGTCGGGCAAATCAGCGTTGTAAGCGCTGTCTACTGCCTCGTCCTCCTCATCTCCTTCCTCCTCTTCCCCGTCCGCTGAGGAACCGGCCGTGGACAATATCCCATCTTCAGAGTCCACGGTCAGGGGTGGGGTAGTGGTGGCGGCCGCACCTAGGATGGAATGCAGTGCCTCGTAGAAACGGGATGTGTGGGGCTGGGATCCGGAGCGTCCGTTTGCCTGGTCTTCTGGTAGCCTTGTCTCAGCTCCTTGATTTTCACGCGGCACTGCGTTGCATCCCGGCTGTAGCCTCTCTCTGCCATGGCTTTAGAGATCTTCTCATAGGTTTTTGCATTCCGTCTTTTGGAGCGCAGCTCGGAAAGCACGGACTCATCTCCCAACAGCGATGAGATCCAAGACTTCCCGATCCGTCCATGCTGGGGCCCTCTTTCTATTAGATTGCACGGCCATCTCTGCTGGAGAGCTCTGCATCGTTGCCACTGCTGCCACTGCTGCTGAGCTCGCCATGGTGTCCAAACAGAAACTGCGCTTCAAACTGCCCAGACAGGAAAAGGAATTCAAATTTTCCCGGGGTGTGGCTGGTCAGAGCATCCGAGCTCGGACTGCTGTCCAGAGCGTCAACAGAGTGGTGCACTGTGGGATAGCTCCCGGAGCTATTAGCGTCGATTTCCATCCACACCTAGCCTAATTCGATATGGCCATTTCGAATTTAGCGCTACTCCTCTCGTTGGGGAGGATTACAGAAATCGATTTAAAGAGAGCTCTATGTCGAACTAAATGGCTTCCTGGTGTGGACGGGTGCAGGGTTAATTCGATATAACGGCGCTAAATTCGACATAAAAGCCTAGTGTAGACCAGGCCTCAGCTACAGGTGTAGCACACATTGAGAAGCCACTAAGCTGTGATATGGCCTAGGCATGTAAGCAGGTTGCTAAACCAGCAACCAGTCAGGGACTGTGATTACTCCATCAGTTCCAAGGCAGTGCAGTTGGGCTCATTGGTTGCCTAGCAGTGGTTACTCAGGGAGCAGCCAGCAGCTGGTCTGGCCCTTGGTACTGAGGCAAGAGTGATTTGGGTGAGAGCACTGAGATGGCTTGAGTTGAAGCTGCGGAACACGGCAGCCTCACTGAGGGACTTGGGAGTGGACTTCCCTACCCAGAAATAAATTTGAAATCACCTCAACTGGGTCAGGTGGTAGAGCCCACAGAGCAGCTCTGGTAGCATTCCCCTAGGGACTGAAGACTGATCTACTAGGGTAGGTCTACACTACAGCCTAAGTCAGTGTACCTTACATCGCTTAGGGGTGTGAAAAAGCCCACCACCCGTATGAAACAAGACGTAGGCACCTATGCATGAAAGCAGCATGCTTAGCATGTGCCACTCCTGTCAGCAGTATCTCCTATTGGCTAGCTTAGGCGGATCCACATTAGTGTGATGTGTTTTGTGGATCACATCCTCAGGCACCTGTTTCTCCCTGCTCATTGTACAGGGAACCTAAATACCTGACTCAGCCTTTGTGGATCTCTGTGTTCTTCCTGTGATTCTAGGTGCTTCAGAGTTGGGTATTGAAATATTCAGCATTACAACACCTAAGGCCAGTTTGTCTTTCTGTGATAAGTAAGAGTTCAAGAACCAGGGCTTGATAAGTGTGATCATCAAGTAATGTTGACTTTCAGGCCAATACTGAATAAAACCTTTTCAATATGTGACTTGAAAAATTCTACACCCCTTATAAGGTTGAGTAGCACATACTCACCTGAATAGTGCAATTGAATGAATAATGATTTGTATTAAAAAATCATGATCTTCAGCAGTGCACTATGATGAAATGCCTCTATTATCTATTTTTACATTTGTCATGTTATTGCCTTTTCATATCTAGGATCAGACTCAATAGCTTAAACTTTCTGAAAGATGTTGGGCAAACCCACTGTGAACATATGAACGGAAAGGGTCATGCTCTAACTGAGATAACTTTAAGCTATAAAGACTTTTCTTTTACGGCCAAATTAGAATGATTGATTCTGCTTCCAAAACCCATTTTAAGTTGTTATTCTATTGGTCTAAGGGAATATTGTATTTGAGTTTTAATTTTAGAAATGGTAATCTTCTTGTTGACCTCAAAACTCGTCAGTACAACAAAGGTGGAAATCAGGTTAAGTAAACACATCCACAGTGCTAAACCTTGCCAATTATATAGGTTTGGTAAGTGTGGAAAATAAGGACACAGACATAAAAGGCACGTTTTATTAAAAACTTAATCTTTTATGGAGCACCTCATGAAACAACTGAAGATAGACGCTAATTTCACTATACAGTCTGCACTGCAAATTATACACACCCCCTCGAAAAAAAATTATAACAAGTGAGTTTTCAGTTTTGAGACCATGGATTACAGAGTTGCAGTGATCCTAGCTATATGTGCAGAGATTCAGGTGTGGAGGAGGGGGGGGTTACAAAACTCTAAATGGTTAAAGAAAATGTCATCCAGTGTATATGGCCACGTAGCAGTTTGCAAAGTAAAAGAACATCAAATAGGGCCTGAGCTGTAAGTTGCTGATAAAAATTAGGACCAAATTTATCTAGGGCTTCCTTATTGTTCTAAAGAGTTGCATCTTTCAGCTGATAAGAAATCTGATTTTAAATAAGTATAATTAAGCCAGAAATGAAGTTTTTATTTACTTTACCTTTTTTCTCACTTGGACCAATTTTTTTTAAGTCAGTTTTTATCAAACTAGTTTAGACAGCGTATATGATTATCCTTTTAAGACAAGGATGACCAAACCCAGTCTGAATTCATGTATACCCATGACTGACACTCCAGTCTCATTGCATCTCCTTTTACAATAATATCTCCTCCCGAAGCAGCACAGGTTGATATAAAAGATTTTTAACGATGAGTCTTTCATATTCCTGTCAAATCAGAGATCATCACTCTGTTGCCTTTCATAGAACCATATAGCAACCCCAGCCTTTCAGATCAAACAAGAGTGGAAAGAACACAAGTTAGGACTCCTCAGTATTTCTCCCTAAATTTTCTTCTTAACAGGATACACTGGCAATCCTTAAAAACCTGCCAGTTGCCTTAAATAATGAACTAAAGTTAAATCAATATTTGCATGATTCTAGATATTCTGTATACTATGGGAAGAATAATATTTTTTTAAAGAAAATAATCATTTCAAATCTTGTTGGAAATCATAACATCAATTACATTTCTTTTTGTTTGCTTGTTCCTTTTTATAATATAACCTGGTCAGCTGCCTGGGCATAAAGATTTTCAAAATTCTGCACCTGGACTGGCCTCACAACGTATATGCCCAGAGCCAGAAAAAAGTAATTGCACATGCAAAATATGCAGCTGTTCACACAAATAAAGTACATATATACAAGCAGGTGATTTTTACATACAATTATCTATTATGAATTAGATACATATTTTGTGCATACTGTTACCTATTTACTTTCACATTCTTTTCCATGCACATTTTGCTACATCATTTTGAAAACTTTGCCAATAAAGTTCAGCAAAATAACTTTGCAACCATCAGCAGAAAGTATATTTTTGGAAGAACAGGTTACAGAGCACAGTATTGATTGAAATTGAATGGGATAGAGAGGAAGGACACAGGGAAATGTAAAGTGTTCAAAAGAAAATGAATATTATGCCAAGGGTTATGTGTGTCATCTTGTTATGAATATATCATAGGTAAAAAACCAGCAACAAAAATGTGAATATGGAAGGAAATGCCAAAAGTAATCAAGAGTAAGAAAGAGGCAGATGCAATGTATTAAATGTCAGGGACAATGGAGGACTAGAATGATTATAGAACAAAGTACAAGAAAGAACAGAAAAGAATATGCAAAGAAAGACAGGGAGTTTGCACAACAGGCTAAGATATATAAAAAAATATTTCACATACAATAAGAAAAAAGAGGTCATTGAGACTGTAGAGCATGTAAGAGACAGCAAATTCATTTAATTTGTTCATTAACATCCTTGAGGTGCAACCAATCTGTGAGTGAGCTACTGTAGGACGTGTGCAGTCAATTTCAGGCCAAAATTACATACTTTATAGAATTTTCTTTTACAAATTCTTCCACCCTAAGTTCACTACAATAGCTTGTTTCCCAAAACAGTGTTTACTGTGACAGATTTAGAGGTCAGAAGGTACCATTGTGATCATCTAGTCTGACCTCCTTTATAACACAGGCAGGGCCGGCTCTGGCTTTTTTGACGCCCCAGGCAAAAAAGCCTCCGGCCGCCCCCCCACCCCGCGGGAGGGCGGCCGGAGCCCCGGGGGGAGGGCGGTGAGCCCCGGCGGGGGCTCCGCTCTCCCCCTGGCGGCCGGGGGGAGGGCGCAGGAGGGGAGGGCGGCCGGAGCCCTGGGAGGAGGGGGGTGTGGGCTGGCGGGGGGTCGGGTCTTCGGCCCTGCGGCCGGCGCGCCGAGCGCAGGGCGGCGAGCCCCAGCAGGGGCTCGTCACTCTCCCCCTGGCGGCCGGGGGGAGGGCGCGGGGGGGAGGGCGGCCAGAGCGCCGGGGGGACGGCGGCGAGCCCGGCTGTGGCCCTGCTCTCCCCGGCGGCCGGAGCGCCGCGCCGCCCCCCTCCAGGTGCCGCCCCAAGCACCAGCTTGGTTGCCTGGTGCCTGGAGCCGGCCCTGAACACAGGCCATAGAACTTCCCCAAAATAATTCCTAGAGCATATCTTTTTGAAAAACATCCAGCCTTGATAGCCTACTATGAACATGAAACAGAACTAAAAATGAATGGAATTGTTCCATTCAGTGTTCTTAGCTCTGTCTGCCATGTGCTGCCTTCCCAATATTCATTTTCCCTATAGCCTAACCCAGGAAAGTATTTAAACACATACTTATGTCCATTCCTTTTCTGGAAAACATTTAAGCATGTACTTAAAATTAAACATGTGCTTAAAATTCATGGGTTCTTTGGGAAAAGTGCACACACAAGTAGATGGTGGACTGAAACTTCAGTGAAAATTTAGTACTCCAAGACCAACTTTGAATGAAATCAAGTTTGAAACTTCTAACTTTATAGATTAGCTCAGAGAAAAGAATAAGTTATAAATTCTCTTAAGCAATTAAGATAAGTTATAAATTCTCTTAAGCAAGTAAAATAGAACAGAATTTTGTTTAATACAGTTGGTACTATGGGGTCACCAGCTCTTACTTATTTATTTGCTAATGGCCTGATCTCAAAGGGAGTGTTTACATTGACTTCAGTGGGCTATTCACCAGACCCTAAACAGGGAAACACATTATTAAACGATTAAGATGTCTTGTTGATAAATATTTATAGATTTAGGATGAAATCTGGGTTCTGCTTAAGTTAATGGCAAATGACTGACTTCATTAGGGCCAGGATTACTCTCTCTCTCTCTCTCTCTCTCTCTCTCTCTCTCTCACACACACACACACACACACACACACACACACACATATGAATACAGACTTTATAGGTGGGGCAAGTAGTGCCATCTTTTGTTCAGCTTCCCCCTACTTCCCATGATAAGATCCTGCTTGTCGTTGCTTATAAAGTTGCCAAACTTTTTAACTGCTTGGGCAGAACTTTTCCAGGTCAGGTGTGTGCTTCAAGCAGATTTTAAAAAATTTATTGATTTTTTTTTTTTATTTCAGCCAAACAAGTTCAGCCTCTTCGGAGAAAAAGATTAGGGGAAAATATGTTGTTTTGTCCCACGTTAAAAAATTCGGTGTGACCTTTTCTTTGAAACGCTCTAGTGCCCTCGCGCATTGGAGGCAGGTTTCCTGTGGAAAAATTAGCATTTGGTAATATAATTAACAACTGTATCATAATATACACCAAAAGGCTGAATTAAGGTAACATCGACATTTCCAAACTTTTGAGTACTTCACACAGACACACACAAACACACACACATACAGAGTATGATACTACTTACTCTATTCATGGCCCAAAGAAATGAAACAGTCAAATGCAGCATGCTTATGTCCCCAGTTGGTAATTCATACAGTGGTTCACTGAGCCCTGTACATCTGCAGCTCCACTGATTTAAATGATTCTGGTTCCCAGAAATATTTTGGATAAAGAGTTTTGCACTGTAGATATATGTCTTTTCTAACTTCATATAGATATCTAGAAATCCCGTGGGAGGAAAAGAGCATTCATCAGAGAGAAAGATAGATTTGGGAGGTGGGTGTTTTATTCCTCACCCCACCCTAATTCATAAGACTGTCTTTACAGTAAATATGAAATAGTGTAGCAGCATTTATTTTTAAGTGATAACTATAAAGATAGAGGATGCATAACTTCTTCTCCTAATACGTTGTTGGGTTTTTTATGGCTTTTTGGATTTGAAAAAAAAATGGTGAAATAAACTAATTAAACAGATAAGATAGAATTGCTATTCTCCAGCAAGGAAAGCATAAAATATTCCTCTTCAAACAACAAGTGACATAAATAAATGGTTATTCCATTTTTGGAGTTAAGGAGTGAGCAAAATTTCAATAGAATCTGATTTAGTATGGTGTTGTTATGCTTTATTCTACCATAGGAGATTTATGCCATGGTATCTGGGCTGCATATAGATCATGTTAAACAGTTTTGTTTCATTTTAGTCCAGGAAAGAACAAAAAAAGATTCTAAGTAAATTGCTTAACATCTTCAATATTGGCAGGGCATTATTCAGTTGTGTGTCATGTTTTATAATTATATTAATAAAAATTTAAAAATATTCATAATTAAGTCAATTATGTCTAATGCAGATAACTTATAAAACGTAATTTCCATACTCATTCATGTTTTGCAAAGCAGATGTTGCAATAAAGGTAATTAATTTATAGTAATTGCATTGCTTCAATTGGTGCCTGTCTACCAGCCTGAACTGCATTGTACCATAGCAGTGACTTGCTGCTATTGATCAAGTGACAAATCAAGATAGATTGTACTGGGCAGATTTAGCAGTATAGTTTGAGTTAAAGATTGTGAACAGGACTGTAGGGATTAAATTTCAAGGCAAACTTTCTCTGTCAGTCCTGTTTTTATTCTTGCAGCCAATTTCACCCCATATGTTGAAAGACACTCATCTCATAGCAACAAATATAGAATTTTCTGCCATTGCATCCTATAAATTACCTGGACCAGCACTTTTCCAGCTAGGGAAATGCACTCACTTGTAGAAGTATGAAGTTTCACTCCAGTTAGTTTACAGTAGCAGGGGCATACAAGTGAGCCACAAGGTGGAAAAGCCAGCAACCCTCCAATTTCTCTGTGTTATCATCTGTGTCCATGAGATGACCGCCATGGTCACCTGTGCCCAGACAGAGGATGAATCAATGATCAGTCATTATATACATGGACTAATCCATGTTGCCTTATCTCCCACAAACATGTCCTGTATCTCGTAATACACTGATCTTGGTAGCTGCTCCTGCAGCACCCAGTAAAAAAAGACACAGCCCTGGGCTACACTACGTGGTTAGGGCAAATTTAGCCGCATTAGGTTGATTTTATAAGCAATCCTTCTACACAACCAATCCCGTTCCATCGACATAAAGGGCTCTTAAAATCAACTTCTGTACTCCTCCCCGGCGAGGGGAGTAGCGCTGAAATCGACCTTGCTGGGTTGAATTTGGGATAGTGCAGACGCAATTTGACAGTATTGGCCTCCAGAAGCTATCCCAGAGTGCTCCAATGTGACCACTCTGGACAGCACTTTCAACTCCGATGCACTAGCCAGGTACACAGGAAAAGCCCCAGGAAATTTTGATTTTCGTTTCTTGTTTGGTCAGCGTGGTAAGCTCAGCAGCACAGGTGACCATGCAGTCCCAGAATCGCAAACGAGCTCCAGCATGGACTGAATGGGAGACACTGGATCTGATTGCTGTATGGGGAGAAGAATCTGTGCAGGCGGAACTCTGATCAAAAAGAATAAACGTTAATATATATACCAAAATCGCATAGGGCATGGTGGAGAGAGGCTACAACAGAGACACACAGCAGTGCCGCGTGAAAGTTAATGAGCTCAGGCAACCCTACCAAAAGACAAAGGAGTAAAACAGTCACTCTGGGTCAGAGCCCCATATATGTCCCTTCTATGATCAGCTGCATGGCATTCTAGGGGGGGACCCTACCACTACCCCACCACTGGAGGGAGTGGAGTAGAGTGCGTGGAGTCGCACGCAACAGGGAGAAGGATTTTGTGGATGAGGAAGAGGAGGAGGAGGAGGAGAATGCACAGCAGGCAAGCGGAGAATCCGTTCTCCCTGGCAGCCAGGACCTTTTCATCAACCTGGAGCCAATACCCTCCCAAGGCAGGTTCCCGGGCCCTGAAGCCGGAGAAGGCACCTCTGGTGAGTGCATATTTGTAACTACACTACAGGGTTTAAAAGCAATTGTGTTTAATGTTTGATTTGCCCTGAAGACTTGGGATGCATTCGCGGCCAGTACAGCTAATGGAAAAGTCTGTAAACGTGTCTGGGGATGGAGCGGGAATCCCCCAGGGACATCTCCATGAAGCTCTCCTGGAGGTACTCTGAAAGCCTTTGCAGAAGGTTTCTGGGGAGGGCTGCCTTATTTCGTCCTCTACGGTAGGACACTTTACCACGCCAAGCCAGTAGCAAGTAGTCTGGAATCATTGCAGCACAAAGCATGGCAGCAAATGGTCCTGGGTTTTGGTTGCATTCAAGCAACATTCAGTCTATATCTTTCTGTGTTAGCCTCAGGAGAGTGATATCATTCATGGTCACCTGGTTGAAATAGGGGAATTTTTGTAAGGGAACAGTAAAAGGACCCCGTTCATGCTGGGCTGTTTGCGCTTGGCTAAAAGGGGTCATCCCAGAGAATAGCCACGTGGTGGAGTGGGGGAAGGGGTGTGCTGCACATCCACCCGAAAACCGCAGCCACTCCTTTTAAATGGCAAACCCAACCGGCATTGCTTGCTATGGGAAAGGAGGGCACTGCAGTTTGAAACCATTCCCACATGTTATGAAGGCAGAAGAAACCAACCCCGCTTACCCTTTGGCTTACCATGGCTGCCTGGAAACCGAATTCTGTTGACCAGCCACATGTGATGTGTCACCATACTGGCAGGCACTCAGTATAAAAGGCAAAATGCAACCTTGTACCTAAAGCACATGTGCTGTCTGCTGTGAATGCTTGATTCATGGTGAAAGAGTCTCCCTTTTGTTCTCAGAAATACATCTTCTTAAATTCTACTCTCCCTTTTTATCCTCCCGCAGGTGAAAATGTTTCTACGTTCCCCCTATCATCTCTGTCCCAGAGGATATTGTAGATTAGAAGGGGAAAAAAACGCACTTGCGATGACATGTTTTCTGAGCTCATGCAGTCCTCCCGCACTGCTAGGGCATAGCTGAAGCCATGGAGGCATACAGTGACAGAGGCCAGGAAAGCATACACTAAGCACGATGAGAAGAGGCAGGAGGCGATGCCGAGGCTAATGGGGGAGCAAACGGACATGCCAGGCATCTGGTGGAGCTGCAGGAAAGGCAACAAGAGCACAGACCGCCGCTGCATCCACTGTATAACTGCCTGTCTTCCTCCCCAAGTTCCATATCCTCCTCACCCAGATGCCCAAGAATGCGGTGAGGGAGCCTCCGGGCACTCAGCCACTCCACTCCAGAGGATGGCCCAAGCAACAGAAGGTTGTCATTCAAACAGTTTTGATTTGTAGTGTGGCTACAATAAGCAATGTGGCCTTGTGCTTCCTTCCTCCCCCTCTCCCCTACCTCACCTGGGCTACCTTGTCAGTTATCTCACTTTTTTTAATTAATAAAGAAAGAATGCATGGTTGTGATCAAACGGGGGAGGGTGGTTGGCTTACAGGGAATTAAAATCAACATAGGGGGCGGGTTTGCATCAAGGAGAGACACATACAACTGTCACACCGTAGCCTGGCCAGTCATTAAACTGGTTTTCAAAGCCTCTCTGATGCGCAGCGTGCCTAGCTGTGCTCTTCTAATTGCCCTGGTGTCTGGCTGCTCAAAATCGGCCACCAGGTAATTTGCCTCAACCTCCCACCCCGCCATAAACATCTCCCCCTTACATTCACAGATATTATAGAGCACACAGCAAGCAGCAATAACAATGGGAATATTGGTTGCACTGAGGTCTAACCTAGTTAGCAAACAGTGCCAGCGAGCTTTTAAACATCCAAATGCACATTCTACCACTGTTCTGCACTTGCTCAGCCTATAGTTGAACTGCTCCTTACTACTGTCCAGGCTGCCTGTGTATGGATTCATGAGGCATGGGAGCAAAGGGTAGGCTGGGTCTCCAAGGATAACTATTGGCATTTCAGCATCCCTAACAGTAATTTTCTGGTCTGAGAAGTAAGTCCCTTCTTGCAGCTGTTCAAACAGCCCGGAGTTCCTAAAGATGCGAGCGTCATGCACCTTTCCCGACCATCCCATGTTGATGTTGGTGAAATATCCCTTGTGATCCACCACTGCTTGCAGCACCATTGAGAAGTACCACTTGAGGTTCACATACTGGTTGGCAAGGTCGTCCGGTGCCAAGATGGGGATACGTGTTCCGTCTATCACCCCACCACAGTTAGAGAACCCCATTGCAGCAAAGCCATCCACTATGACCTGCACATTTCCCAGAGTCACTACCCTTGCTAGCAGAAGGCTAGTGATTGCTACTTGGATCACAGCAGCCTCCACGGTAAATTTGCCCACTCCAAATTGATTCCCCACTGACCTGTAGCAGTCAGGCATTGCAAGCTTCCACAGGGCTATCGCCACTCGCTTCTCAACTGTCAGGGCAGCTCTCATCTTGGTATTCGTGCACTTCAGGGTGGGGGAAAGCAACTCACAAAGTTCCAGGAAAGTGGCCTTATGCATGCAAAAGTTTCGCAGCCACTGGGAATCATCCCATACCTGCAACACTATCTGGTCCCACCAGTCTGTGCTTGTTTGCCTGGTCCAGAATCAGCATTCCACTGTATCAACCTGCCCCACTGCCACCATGATGTCCCAATTGCCACAGCTCGTGCTTTCAGGAACGTCTGTGTCCATGTCCTCCTCACAATCGTCCTTGTGCTGGCGGCTCCTAGCCAGGTTCTGCACATACTGCAGGATAATGTGCAAGGTTTTTACTATGCTCACAACAGCAGTGGTGAGCTGAGCAGGCTCTATGCTTGCTGTGCTATATCATCTGCACGAGTAACCCAGGAAAAAAGGCGCAAAATGATTGGTTGCCGTTGCTTTCACAGAGGGAGGGAGAGAGGGGAGACTGATGACGTACCCAAAACCACCTGCAACAATGTTTTTGCCCCATCAGGCGTTGGGAGCTTAACCCAGAATTCCAATGGCAGCAGAGACTGCGGGGACTGTGGGATAGCTACCCACAGTGCACTGCTCCGTGAGTCGATGCTAGCCATGGTATAGAGGACGCACTCCACCGACTTAATGCGCTTAGTGGGGACACACCCAATTGACTG
Source organism: Terrapene triunguis (assembly GCF_002925995.2). Taxonomy (NCBI): domain Eukaryota; kingdom Metazoa; phylum Chordata; order Testudines; family Emydidae; genus Terrapene; species Terrapene triunguis. The sequence continues at coordinate 11,584,379 of NW_020664369.1, forward strand.
TATAAAATCACTTTCTAAATATCAACTTCTATAAAATCGACCTAATTTCATAGTGTAGACATACCCACAGTCAGGTCCCACTCCCTTTCACAGAGGCGCTACAACCCACAGAGATATTGTCCATATGTGCCAAGCATCAAAGCTGCACTGAAGCCCAGCAATTAGGGCAGGTGATTGCCTATAATGTGGAATGGGAGAAGGGATGTAAGCATGTAAGCATGCCAGGTTATCTTCCTGCAATGGGCAATAAAGGAAAGAAAATCAGTAGTTATAGAGAATCAGTTAGTTTTCTGATTAGCTGAAGCGAAGAACATATCATTCAGAATGTAGTTTTGTAAGAAATAACTTACATTATAAAATTGCATTATAAAAACCAAGGCACCAGTCAGTCACAAAAATAAACCAAGAAACAAACAAACAAAAAACATTCCCATGGAAACCCATGTTTCACATGTAGATTTATCAGTTAATCAGCAGCAGAGTTCATACAGAAACCAATAATCTTAAGAGAACAGTGAGACAGAACTATATGTTAGAAATGAAAACTGTTGTTTTACACTGTTTTCTACTATGTCTATATGAATTAATTGAACGCACATCATCTCAGTGAAATATAGTGGTATGAGATTACATTTATTTTTACTCTTGTGGTCCTTTTTTCCATCATAGGCCATACTTCAGTTAGTATAAATCATAAGGTAATGTATTTTGAAAAAAGGAAACAATGCATTGACTTTCACAACTCTTGATTATGAAAATCTATTTCATTTTTGGATTATGGGACTTTGGTCTTTTCTGGGTATAATGAAATAATAAACATATATTGTTAAATCATGCCTCTGAAAATTGAACCGATTCACCTGTCCCATTTGTTAATCATAGCTGACCGCTGCCAAGTTGAGAAAAGTTTGTCTTGTGTTAAGGTCCTGTATCTATTGAGGACTAAAATAAAGCCACCAAACCCATTTCCTTCCTAGCCCAAGGCCAAATTTGAATCTCAGCCTCCAGAGGCCATAACTCACTGATTCAACTTAACCTTAAATGTTCATTTTTTCTTGCTGATGAATTTGTCTTCATGTTGAAGGGCTTTTACATTAAAAATAGATTTTCTTTCGTGAAAACACGTGGTTAATTAGCATATTTTAATGTATGATGTATTGAGATGTTCTGGATAAAAGAGGGTTTTTTTGTTTTTGTTTTTCAGTCTGTGTTTTTTCTGTCAGCTACATTTAAAGTATTGTATTTATTATCCTTAGGAAATCAGAACTTTTAACCACCAGAGTGTTCTACTGTTAGTCTCCCCAACAGCAAAGCAGGATGATATACCCCATGACTCTTTCCTCCCCTCCCCACTCTGCAGGTGATGAGATAAAAACTGAGAACTTGTTCGGCTCTGGATGTCAATATTACTTATAAAATCCAGGCACTGTTTCTTATGGGTCTTGCATAACAGAGGAGAATAAAACTGAACAAAAATATCTTTTGCAAATCAGAATTCACATATTGCCATATAATTGCCACATGTATTGAAAACTCTTTGGATTATTTTAAATACATTTTAAAATAATTTTCATTCCATGAATGTTTTCTTTTTTAAGTCTTCGTAATCTTGAAATTAATCACCTTCACTCCCTTTAAGTTACCTTTTTCACTAGTTTAGTTTATTATTATTGGTTTGCTCATGGGGGTTGGGGAGATGTCATTGTTGTTGTGGTTTTGGTTTTGTTTCTTTGTTTTTTGTCCCCTCCCCACCCTCCATCTTTATTAGAAGAGAGCACTGAAGTCTTTGGTTTGAATATAAGCATATTTATATAGGCTCCAATTTAATGATATGTCTGATGTTAATGTGAGTAGCACCATTAATTTCAATAACTTGCTGAATTAAGGTGATAGCACTTACATACCATGATAATGAATAGAGACAGGAGGAAAAGGTGGTGGTGTGTTTTAAAAAAAATAAAATATATTACATTCCTCCTACACGCACACACACACGCACATTTTTCTCTGAAAATATTTGTCACTGGAAATTTCATGACCAGATGTAGAAGTAAATATTTCTGTAATCATCATCATCATCATCATCATTATTGTTATTATTATTAAATTACATCTCTCATTATTTTTTCATATTTTTACTGAAAAAAATCTTAATAAAAGTTTTACAACAGTCACTTTAAAAACATATGCTAGCTTTACTTTAGATAAATAGATAATATTGCCTGACCGGTTGCAGTATTATCTAAACTTTTCTCTATTTATAATACTGAGTCCAAGGAGAGTTGAAGCTGCTCAGTGCCAAAAAGATCATTCCTTATGTGCACAGCTAGTGTTGGGGCAGTATGGGGCTGAACCACCCCTAGGGGAAGCACGAGGAGCAACTAGAGCTGCCCAATATGCAGGATAAGCACACCTGCTGCAACAAGGCTTGACAGGTTGAAGCTTATTCCACTAGTGCCTCAGCCCTCTCCTGTGAACAGAGCAGAAGAGGGATGGCCCATGCCCTCTTCTCCCTGCTTTGTACTGCCCCCATTTCTTTATTACTACTGTAATGGAGGGAGAATTTCTGTGCTCTCCCATGCAGAAGGACTTTCATTTACTTCCATGGGCCTTGGATCAGGCCCCTGTTTGGAAAATCTTGTGTCATCAAAGAATTATCTGTATATATGCATCTAAATTATATGTAACTTAATTATATTCAAATGTATCTCCCCAAAGACCCAGGCTAGTAGTAAGTGGTCAACCCTTTTCATTAGCATGTTGACAAGAGCGTTGATCTCTGTCTATGTGCTGACTTAAGTGATCTCACAATAGGCTCATGTAATCAGTTGTACTCCACTGCATGTTTTGCTATTAATAGAGGAAAGTTCTAATATCAGTATTTATTCTAGCCTTTCCCTGTGCTCAATCTTACACTTGTAAAGCACTTTTCTATATTGTTTAATTATAAAACATTGCCAATGAATTCATTTTTACATTGGATGAAAGTAAAGCAAAATCATGCCAGATTTAAAGTGGGATAACACAATATGTTTATCAATAACTCCTAGGGGAAAACTCATCTTTTGTTCATTTCTTTTGCAAGTAAATTGGATGCATTACTAACATGTCTTTAAACTCAAGTTTGTATTCCCTTATTGTTTTTATCATGTATTGTAGATGTGTATTTCTAATTTATCTCTTTTGGTGTTCTGTAAAATAACTTCTTGAACAATTCCTATCTGTTGAGAGCAGACAAGTCTATGTTTTAAGTCTAAACTCGGGAACAAAAAGAATTAGCTGATCCTATCTAGTGAATAGGATTCTTCAGAATGAGAAAAAAAAAACTGATAATGCTGTTTTCATAAAAACTCCTGGCAGGATCAGATTTGAAATTCTGCAGAAAACACTATATATATTTTCTAATGAAGCCAGCTAGATTAAATGTATGGAATCTACAACATGTTTTTTCTCTCTAATATCATAAATCAAATATAGTTTTGAAAATATTTTTAAATACTGTGATTGGAGGCTGTGCTTTAATTTCCATTGTACAATCTACTAATGTAGACTGGACAATGTCCCATCTGATGAAATTGAAAGAGAGAATTTGGAGATTACTGGAGATGATAGTTTTTTAAAGTTTGAAATAACATATAATTTAGATACATACATACATGTACAGGTAATGCTTTGGTGACAGAGGATTTTCCAAACGGGGGCCTGATCCAAGGCCCATGGAAGTAAATGAAAAGATTCTCACACTAATAAGAGTTTACAATGCTGTCCTCCATAGGCACTCCACTATTTTCTCAGTCCCTCTTTCTCCTATATGGAAGTCTTCATAAAGTTAATGTGTCACTGGGATGGGAGAAAAAGACAATTTGCCAGTCTTAAAAGCTTTGCATACTAATACCTTATTGAAACATATTTGTTTTGACAACCTATTTCAACTATTCTGCACCAGCAAAGGAAGAAAAAGGAAGCTTGTTTTATGAAGTATTGTACCAAATATTCTGACACATTGCCAGAAAATGAACTTCTCCAAATTGTCAACAATACATGAACTTGGTTCACACCTCATCCATTATATGAATGAGATGTGAATTAATTTCAGTTTCTTTCAATATCATTCTGTTGGTGCGGAACATTCAGGTTCAATTCCAACATGAAGCAATTCTCCTGATAATATATCAACAAGACCAACTTTACAGTCTTCATCAGATTCAAAGGGCACTTTATATAAAGAGGCCCAAAAGGTCAAATGTGGATGCCTAAATTTAGGCATCTAAATCCATACTTATGTATCTAAGTGGCCTGGTTTTCAAGTCAATAGGATCAAAACCTTTGAAAATAAAGACACATACTTAGATTTCTTAGTGTTAGTCTTTTATTACATTTCTTCACTATCAGTATTCACTTTTAAAAATTTTGGATACACTAATCTGGTCACCACTTAAGAGTCAACATTTCCCTAGTACTTACTACACAATGTATTTGAAGAAATACAGCAGTTTCCGCCTATACTTATAATGGGAAATAACTATTAGATATTTTTCCAAGTGATGGATTTTGGTGGCAAGCACTGTATATATCAGTTATATAGCTTGATTTAAATATTAGAGTGATTCCATATTCCCTATTACAGATAGGGAAACTGATCCTACTCTCATTGAAATCAAGGGGAGCAGGATTGACTCAGAACTTTTATATTCTATATTCATGAACTGGATTTAAAGGGCAAGTAATTTTTCTCTCATGTTCTCCACAAAACTCTGCAATTCAGGTTCACAAATTTTCTTCAAACAAAAAGCTTCCTATATCTATCATATTCTTTTATAAAAGAAAAAGAAAAAATCGTTGCGAGAACTATACATTTCTTAGAGGGTCTAAAAGGTTTCCTAAGTACATTGTGGGCATGAATGTGAACTGTTGAGTAGGGTTGAACTAGAACAACTTGTGTGTGGAAAAGGATGAGACTAACAGCAATGATGTCTCGTGAAATGAACAGCTTCTCACAAGGATTACATGGACTTCTGTGGGAGCTCTGAAATGCTAGAAAAAAAATTACAAGTAAGGCTGTGTCATAGCCGGGTCATAGGCAGCCAGACTTAGTGGTCAGAGCCTGGCTCCACAGCCATGAGACAGGAGGCAAGAGTCAGCTGGGCAGGATATTGGGAGACCAGAAGCAGGAGAGAAACTTGAGATCAGAACCATGAGTCAGTAACCAGAGTCAGGCCGTATCGGCATACCAGGGGGTCAGAGGCAGGAGACAAATTTGAGATCAGAACTACGAGTCATATGCCAAGAGTCAAGCTGGATCTAGATGCCAGGACATCAAGCCAGGGGAGCAAGAGCACAAAGCACCGTGGATCCGAATTGTTCAGACAGCTTCCTGTTCCTGCTGCTAGCTTAAATAGTACGGCAGCACAATCAGATGTGCTGGGACTCTGCCAACAGGACATTAGGGCTGAGCCTTGAACTAGGGCTGGGCTTCATGGTTCTGGGTAAGCAGTTGTTAGCAGGCTGCCAAGCGGAAGGCTGAAGCATGGCTGCTCCTGCGGAACTGGATTTGAGGCCTATGGGTCATGACAGGCTGCTGATCACCTCCTTTGATGTGATGAATTCACATAACTCTCACTGACTTATACATGCATGTGGAATGCACCCAAAGTCTTTGGGAAGGTATCACCAATCCATAAGATATAGCTCACCCACCTCTGCACAGAATTTCAGGCAAAAACAATGGGAGTTTCACACATGGAAAGTGCCCATAAATACATTGCACAAATTAACATACAGTTAATACAGCTCCAAGTTCAGAAAACACACACAAAAGATTCCCCCTGTAATGCCATATGAATTACATTAACAGTGCAATAGGGTACATCATTCTTAGAACTGATCACTAAACTACAGTATAAACGAGAAAGAGGTACATGTAGGGAACTCTCCTTGAATAGTTAATTATCTGTATTATCCCATCTAAGCTAAATAGATCTACAGTCATAATCCCATATAAACAAAACACAAATGGTAACCAGCTACAAAGAAATAGATGCAAACATGGCATTAATGCTAGCTTCTCAAAAGATATGCTGATAGTGCACCAGACCCATTCTTACTTATAAAACTAGTGCTATGAGTATGCAGCAAGTCTTACTGGAACACTTGTTCCCAACTGGGTTTTGTTAAGACTTCGGGTGTTACTTTGTTTTCAGTAATAGTAATAAGTTTTCTTATTTATTTATTGAGGTCACAGACATTAGTACAATTAAATCCTGTTCAGCTGTATATAAGAAATCAGCTTCAAGGTAATTCAAGGTCAAACAGGTCAAAGATAGACTAATAAGTGAAGATAAACGATAAAGATAATGATAGCCATTAAGAAAGCTTTTGAACATAGAGTTATAGAAAAAACATGACCATATTATCAACAAAATAACTTTAGTAAGGAGAAAAGCTCAACAAGCGTCTTAGGCAACTGTTTTACTCAGTGACCAAATATTGGGTCTCAAGTCAAATTAATCCAGGTATCACTTCAGTTCACTACTGATTTTCTATTATAATAGCATGGGATTTCATGATAGCAGCAGATGGCTACAATGACTGTGTTTCAGCAAACAGTCATTCATAGGTCTGTCCATGGATTGAATTAGATCGGGGTAGGTAACCTATGGCACATGTGCCAAACGCGGCACGGGATCTGATTTTCAGTGGCACTCACACTGCCCGGGTCTTGGCCACCGGTCCAGGGGGCTCTGCATTTTAATTTAATTTTAAATGAAGCTTCTTAAACATTTTAAAAACCTTATTTACTTTACATACAACAATAGTTTAGTTATATATTATAGACTTATAGAAAGAGACCTTCTAAAAACATTAAAATGTATGACTGGCACATGAAACCTTAAATCAGAGTGAATAAATGAAGACTCAGCACACCACTTCTGAAAGGTTGCCAACCACTGAATTAGATGGATTTATTGAACTACAGTGATTGTGGAAAGTGTGTTTCTTACATTGATGGTACTGGAGCCAATGGCAGAAGGCTGGACTTGTGTGTCTTGAAATGAATTATAAACCAGTGTGGCTACACTGTATAATTCAATCAGTTTCTTCTATATGTATTATCTTGTGTATATTTGTTCCATTACACTATGTGCAGTAGCAGTTTCTCTGTGTGTGCATTTTTATATTTGTTTGTACTTCTTTGCATCTATTTCTAAAACTTAAAAACTTACTTTAAAAAATGATGCCACAAAATGAATTTCATTTTATCCTCATGTATTTTTAATAGTCTCACTGTGGAGTGAACACCCAATTTGTCTCCCTAGGGTACTATGACTTACCCTCAGTCTAAGAGCACTGCCTTTTTGTGAAAAGTTTCTCTTTTTACTTTCTCATGCAAATTGAGTGATGCTATTGGAGGATAGACATCTGGCATCCTCCTTTAAGGTCTCTGGCTGAGTCCAATAAATGCTAACACTTCCACTATTGCATTAACAAAAAAGAAAACAGGGAGAATAAACTTTTAACGGCAGTGTTCTCAACCCCAAAACAGTTCAACAAACTCCAGAACTATTTTTTTTTCTTCAGCTCCAACCATGTGGTACCTAAACCATTAAAACCTATGGACATCAGAACTACTAGTGAATAAACCACAACCTGGATCCCAATTTGAAGCTCCTTAATATTTTCTTTTCATTGTGTGCATTGCTTTGAAGAGGTATAAGTACATGCTACACAGGGTATGCAGATTGCTGCCAGCCCTCCTTGCTGCTTGAGCCTAATCCAAAGCCCACTGAGATCAATGGACATTTTTGTATTGACATCAGTGGGCTTTGGATCAGCTTGGATCAAATTCTTTGGGTAAGAGCCTGGACACATTGAAGTCTATGGTAAAACTCCCATTGACTTCAGTAGGGCTAGGACTGCATTCTATTTCCAGAGCCAGGAAAAGCCAATGTGCTGTTCTGACAACAGAGCTTTTAGGTAAAATTTGGAAAAGGATGTTGTCTCACAGCCTACAGCTGACAGGCAATGAAATGGCAATGACTATGTTGGATTATCTCCCAATATACTGTAAATAGGAGGAATCGCTTATGTTGTTGCTGTAGTACTAACTATGAAGTTTTATTATATTAAAATTATGTACTTAAAACAGGAACACTGTCTGAAATGGTAACATTTCCAATATCCCTCAATTTAACAGTTTATAATTAGCTACCGTATGTAAATAGATATAATCAAAACTTCCATAAAAGTTCATTATAATCAAGCCAGTATTTATAAAGTGACACATAAATAAAGTGCTGCCACTGTAATTTTTGTGCTTTTTCTTCAGGCTAGTAGTGCTTCACGCTGCATACAGATATCTTGCATCCAGGATTGTTTAATACCCACAGTGTATCTGTGGGAAGGTTGTTAAGAAGCACTAAAATGCACACACACAAGTAAATAATGAGTGTATGGTATTTAGTTTACATATGTAAATTCCTTAATTTGCAACCTTGGCAGTACCTTGTTTATACATATTAATTCTGAAATGCACTTTAAACCATTAAGGACAGGTATTCTTAGACATGGGTCAAGATTTAGGAAAATTATGTTCATATTCAGCAGATTGTATGCATAGAACTACTAATAGGAATACTGCCTGTGCACTCAAGCATCACTAGTACAACACATTCAGATTGCTTTACTTAGGCATAATAGTGAGAAATAATGTGTGACGCACCCAATGGAAACTGCAGAGGCAGGTTCTGTATTGCCTGTAGGCATCTCACAGTAATGTAGAGAAAGTGGACAATGCATGAGAGATACAATTACCCCAAATGACTTCATACTCAGCCCAGATCTACATGAAATAGAAGGGAAACACTGTCTTTTGTGCAAGAGCAAAAGTTTGAAGAAGAAAATAGCTTTAGTAAGGAGATGGTGGAAAAGGCAGTGGATGGTCTTATAGCCTTCCCTCTCTTGCCCTTCAGTCAAGCATTTGCCCTCCATTCCCATTGCAAAAAAAGAACAGTTCCATTACCTAATGTGATCTGGAAATCTTTACATTTTCATCTTTATATTTTCATTCAGATAATTGGTAGCTACCGAATATGACAAAGAGCAACATTGGTGTAGAATAGATTGGACTAAGTATACCACTAGTCTGATCTGGTATGCCAGTTATTATATTCCTAGTAAGGTGAGCACGTGGTGGAAAGGAAAGAACAAAAGGTCACTAGTAAATAAAACATTGATGCTGTTATTAGTATATAAACCCAGGATAAAGTTATATTGAGACTGGTTCTAGTCTACATGAAGTCTCATGGCACCATACATTTCCCCATTTGAGCTGATGAAGTTCCTTGTTGCAGTGTCATTGCAAAAACCTGAGAGTAGTCTGTCAATGCTCAATGACTCTAACACAGATGATAAGCCTTCTGTGTTGACTCACGATTTCATGTCCACAGATAGCTGCAGGCACAACTCATTCAGATGGCTCAATCCTTCATGTCAGTTCTCGCTGCCCTGAGGAATAGCAAAGAAACGGAATGCTGCCCTAAAGGGGCAGCTGAGGATTCCCTTTACCACTAAGAAATCCTCAGGTGGCACAGTGCCGGCCTGATTGGCTGTAGGCCAAGTAACCTAAAGTAGTTCTGAGACCCCGATGCTGATGTAAACTACACTGGCCTAGTATAGGGAGAGCAGAAATGTGCTTAGCGCTGCCTCCCCATCTGTGCCAATTGTGGAACTGAAGGCTAAACCCAATTTGGATATGTCTATGCTGCAATTAAAAACCCACAGCTGGCCCATGCCAGCTGACTGGGCTAAGGGGCTGTTTCATTGAGATATAGATGCTCACGCATGGCCTGGAGCCCAGGCTCTAGGACCCTGAGAGGTGATAAGGTACCAGAGCTCAGGCTGCCCCGCAATTAGAGAAACATCTACAATTAAACAGCCCTTTAGCCCGAGCCCCATGAGCTTGAGTCAGCTGACATAGGCCAGCCACAGGTGCAGTGTAGACATACCCTGTGTGCAAAGTAGATGTGAAATGCTACTAAATCATAATCCACACCCTCTTCTCTCTGGTGTAAATGACAGCACAAGGTGCAGAGTGACAAGCAGTACTTGAAACCAAACTGCTCAGAACAGTAATTAAATAAAAAAATATATTAGAGTGATATCTAATATTAAATGCTTGTTAATTATGTGTCTATTGCCTACAGACTAGTTTAGACCATTACTGGCTAATAATCCACTTCCACATACTGTGTTCGGCACAGGTCTATAAATAATGAGCTGCCAGTATGTGATATACCAATTAGTTTGCAGCACCAAGCCACGCTTATCTGTTCAGGTGGCAATCAACAGTTTCATTCAGGTAGAACCAGGCTTGAGTATAGTGCTATATAAAAACAGCATCTTTCAGGGGGAGGTCATGCAAAAGGACCTTATATTTGTGATGAAAGTTTCCAGTAGAATACCTTGCAGCTGCTATAACATGAATTCTTCATAACTATATGTATGTTTCACTGAGTTCAAAGTAAACTTTTAATCTCCCCAAATATCTTCAAAATGTAAAAGCTGATGGTTGATGTCAAACCAGAGTCTAATAACTTGGGACAAAATTACAAAAAAAAAAAGGTAGAAATGAGAATATTTTACTCAGGCAATGCTGTAGACAAAGGGCCAAAATTAAAAAGAAATATTTAAATACCTTTAAAAATCTGCCCCCAAATCAGGTAGAAAGCTTATCAACGTAATGCATTTAGAACAGTGGTGGGCAACCTGTGGCCCGTGGGCCAGACGCGGCCCGTCAGGGTAATCCGCTGGCGGGCCGCGAGACAATGTTTACATTGACCGTCCACAGGCACGGCTGCCCGCAGCTCCCATTGTCCGCGGTTCACCGCGGGGACATGCTGGCCGCCACTTCCTGCAGCTCCCATTGGCCAGGAACAGTGAACCGCGGCCACTGGGAGCTGCAGACGGCCTTGCCTGCAGACTGTCAATATAAACACTGTCTCGGGGCCTGCCAGCGGATTACCCTGATGGGCTGCATGCGGCCCGTGGGCTGTAGGTTGCCCACCACTGATTTAGAATCTCCAAAAAAACAACTTTTGTAATTTTAACACCGGCAGACCCCAGTCATCAGTGGGGAGGATCGAATCTCGGGCCTCTGGAGGTTTGTGCATGAACCTCTACTGCATGAGTTAAAAGCCAGAAAAGTAGACTCATTCATCTCTCTCTCTCTGCCACTAGATGGGACAGAACACCACACCCAGTAAGTGTGGGCCACATACTTCCCCTAGCCGAGGAAGCACATCCTGATCTTCAGAGACTTCCCTGTTGAAATTCTGGATGAGCCCCTACTTGTAACACTGACAGACCCCAGTTGTCAGTGGGGGGGATCAAACCTGGGACCTCTGGAGCTTAGTGTATGATTACTGTAGTGGTGGGCAACCTGCAGCACAAGGGCTGCATGCGGCCCATCAGGGTAATCTGATTGCGGGCCGCGAGACATTTTGCTGACATTGACAGTCCCTGCGGCCCGTCACTTCCCGCAGCTCCCGTTGGCTGGTAATAGTGAACCGCAGCCACTGGGAGCTGCAGGGGGCTGTGCCTACGGACGGTCAATGTCAGCAAAATGTCTCACGGCCCGCAATCAGATTACCCTGATGGGTCGCATGTGGCCCATGCACTTCAGGTTGCCTACCACTGCTCTACTGCATGAGCTAAAAGCCTGTTAGCTACGGCTGTAGAGCAGATCCATTAATTTCTCTCTAAGTGGTCTCAGTACCACTAGATGGGACAGAACACCACACCCAGGAGGTGTGTGGGTTATATAATGTTGACACAACTTATTATTTGCCATTCATTCTATTTGAGAGGCTTGATGTTGCGAAGTGCTGGCTAACTCAGGTGAGGAGCTGAAATGGGCACAGCAGTCTACTAACAATTGCAAGATCAAAGCCACATTGTTAAAGCAAGACCAAAAAAAAAAACACACCCCAACCCTTAAAATATTGAACAATTAAAGTTTAAGGGCAGTCATGGTTTTGGAATTATGTTCTCTTGTATGAGTTGTCAGTTCATTGTCCTGCTTCCATGCATGAGCAAAGCTCTAGGACTTATCTTTTCTTATTAAAACAAAATTGCAGATAAACATTTCTAAGCTGACCTAAAAAAGAGTTATCTTTTGTCCATTTGTTACATTTTTCTTACATGTAACTGTCTCATAGTGGGAAAAGGAATGTTTTACTTTGTCAAGAATTGGTCTGTCTTTGACAAGATAAAGTTTGATTCGGAGGCAGAGAACAGTCACAGTTTTTGTATTTATATTTTTTGGACATAATTGATGGGCTCTGGCACAGTGACAACCTCCGCTCATGTTCTATAATGACACACACCCAAAATACTCCAACCTGATAATTCTCAAAACAGCATCCTATGTCTAATTTCCAGAGCACTCTCACCCAGAGGTTAATCATGATTAAATATTAAACCTCCCATTGGGCTCAGACAAATGCCCCAAAGTTTGCATCCTTATCTGAACATTATCCAAAGATCTTGCATATAGAAAAGTGCACTAGAATTCTCATGACAACAGGCTTTCTACAAAAATGTCTGTTACTTCTTGCTTCCACTGAGATTAGAAATATCACAAACATAATCTTTCTTGGGGTGTCTTGGCACTTCTGCCTCTGCTGTCTCCTTTAACCTGGAAATACAGAGGCACAAGAAAATGAAAAGTAAGGTCATCAGAGGAGGAGCATTCTGGGCATTTCTTCAGCCAGCTGGAAGGTGAGAGAGAAGAGCTGTCTTATCTTCTCTCTTTCACCCCATGAATCCCAGGTAGGAGAGCCAGGATTTCAGTTGGGTCACTGGGGTTGGTGGAGAGAAGGCATTACAGCTGTTCCTCCACTTGGTCGGCTGCTGAGCAGAGGCAGAGTGAATGGCACCTCCCTGCAGGCTCATCTGTATAACAGCAGAAGTTGCTCTCACACCACTTAGCTTCTTCAGCATCAATTATATACTTGGTTCATGATTTTAAAGTTTTCTTCACAACCATGCTGTTAGAAACTTCCTTTATTAAAAATAAAAGCTTAGATTCTGCAGAAGTTAAGGTCATTGGTCTTACTCACCTGGAGAGATTTTCTACTAATGCTTGGACAGTGTGAAAGTGGGATTTTGCAAGGCTAATTTAAATGATCCATAAGCACATAAGAGCGACCATACTGGGTCAGACCAAAGGTCCATCTAGTCCAGTATCTTGTCTTCCGACAGTGGCCAATGCCAGGTGCCCCAGAGGGAATGAACAGAACAGACAATTATCAAGTGATCCATCCCCTGTCGCCCATTCCTAGCTTCTGGCAAACAGAGGCTAGGATAGCATCCCTGCCCATCCTGGCTAATAGCCAGTGATGGACCTACCCTCCATGAATTTATATAGTTCTTTTTTGAACCCTGTTATAGTCTTGGCCTTCACAACATCATATGATATAGTTAATAAACTTAAAAAAAATAAGTCACAGTTCTGGACTATCAGCTTAGACAGTGCCTTTTAAAAAAATGTTTCCAGACTGAAAAATATTGTGGCTACTTTGAGATGCAAATATTTCCTCTAGAAAATTCAATTCCTTGACTTGGCATCTCTTAAGTTTTAAGCCCTCTAAATTCAAGGTCAGATAAGGAATTTACTGCAAACAGTGCTCTTCTGTCCCATCTTTAGTCTTTACTGTTACTTTCTCTGGAGAAAAAGAGATGGAAAATAAAAATACATCAAAATTGTTTTTTTAAGACCCTGTGCTCTCATTTAGGGCATTTTTCTTTATCTCTTTCATGCTTCCACATGGGAAACCAAAGTGAAAAAAAAATTCAAAAAGGATTATTCATATCTTGTACTCTCCAAGACTGCCATTAGAAGCACATTTCTTTCTCTCTCTTTCTATTGTGCCTTCTATGAGGGAAAAGGCAAGTTAAAATGATTTTTCACTATCATAAAATATTATTTCAGCACTGTTGCTCATTAGGGCCTTTGTCATTTTAATAATGTCTTTCAAGTTCTTTCTTTGCTGAAAAAGCTGTTCATCAGTAAATGAAGTAAAGAAATAAAATTCAAAGTAACGTCTTTAAACTGGCAAGAAAACCAGGTTGTAGAGAATTCTTTTTTCATTGTTGTTAAATTAATTATCAGAGAGCAACTCTGGACATGTGTCTGTCATTTTTTTCCCTTCCCTTTATGGTTGCTCCCTTCCCTTCCAGGTTCCAGAGTTTAATTTAACTTGAAAAGGCCACTGATTTTAGGAAATCTGCTCTGCTTCTTTCCTAGGTCTACATCTCTAATTTTCTGTTTAAACCAGTTGGTTCACCTAAACCTGTGAAATTAGAGATAGTGTCACAGAAAACAAAAAATAATATAAACATGAGCTCACCTTACCCCACAGGCAGGTTTATGCTTTATTTCAGATAATTCTTTGTGGTTTAAGTTAAAGTTCCAGACATTGTTGAAGTTGCTACTGTTGAACACTAGCTAATGGTCAGACAAATCAGAAAGTGTTATCTTAAGAAATCAGGGGTTCTGCCAGATTCATATTAAAGGGCCTAATTGTTCAATTATTACCTAATGTAGATTTCAGTCCCATTGACTTGAATTAACCAGAGTGGGAGTTTTACTTGAGTAAGGACTGCATGTTTCACCCCAGTATCAGTATTTCTGGTTACTTTGGTAAGCGATACAGGTGTTTACTTATATAGCTCTGTTAGAGTGCAACTAAACTCATGGAATGAGTACCTTCACAGATCAGACCTGTGGTCAGTCTAGTCTAGTATCCTATCTATGACAGTGGCCACTACCAGAACATTCAGAAGGTACAAGAAACTCAGTAATGGGATAACCTGCTCAAAACAGAAGTTTCTTTCTAACCCCAGTTAGTAATTGGCTTATGCCCTGATGCATGAGGTTTTATCTCCCTTATAAATATTGTATGTATAAATAAATAAAATGGTAACATCAGATACTTTCATTATCTATATGAAATGTTATGATGAAATCCTGGCCCGGATAAAGTTAATGAGATTTTTGCCATTGACGTCAATGGAGCCAGGATTTCACACTTAATCATCCATCAAATTGTACTAAGCTCTTGATTTGAGTCAAGACAATGAGCTCCATAGACTACTATAGATGACATTCATTTCAGGGGGCAGGTTAAATGAACAGGGATTCTTTCTATTGTAAACAATCCTTTATTTTCAACTCTTCAGTTAAGGTGGTTGTCAGACCAACCCAAGAATGTATTCAACTTATGACACCAATGCTCCTTTTGACAACTTAGAGTTACATTTTTCTTCTCAGGAAGTGTTCTAGACAATAGTTTCTATCTAAACTAGTATATTGCGTGGAGCAAGTCAAATGTTTTTGTTGTTGTTGTTTTTCATTCTCTTGAGAAGGCTACCTTATCCTCCTGAGGGTAAAATTTGACCAGAATATATCTTGGAACCACTGAAAGGAAAATCTTCCTTTGATTCACTGAGGGGTTCTCTTATTACTCTTCAAATAATTTTGTCACTATGGTGTCTTCTTCAGTGTCTCATTTATTATGATGAATCCATGAAACCCCTTTCCATTTAAAAAAACACAAATAGTTCATGATGATTATAGCCATGAATCTGATTATTATGGATGGGATTTTCAAAAGTGCTTAATGGAGGGCACCCAGCTGCCACTGAGAGTTATTGCAGTTGGGCATCTAATTCCCTAGGTGTCTTTAAAAATCTCTCTTATATTGGTTTGCGATAATTGTTTAAGTTGTATTCTTTTAGCTGTCTGATTTATGTTGTTACCATCAAACTTAGAGAATCTTCTTTATTTCAACTGTGGAAATGCACAGAACTTCCCTGAAAATAAGATATATGTCATCCCCAAGACCTAATATGTGAAATGTAAAGCTTTTTAGGTACCCCAAAGTATATAAGGTTTTTAAACTTTTAGATTTGAGATTTTCATATGTATTAATATTTTATCTTTTGTGCCCTAAAACTTTTTACACAAACTATAACATACTGTTGTGGGGCTTAAGTGCTACTCTATACTTTGGCATTTTCCAGGCAGAATGACTCCTGAGGGATTCATCAGGGAAAGCCATTAGTGCACTCACTGGCGTAAAACTTGCATGATGCCATAAATCTTTTAGCAAGCAGCTTTGGAAGATGTTTTTTGTGAAGGTTATGTGTGTAAGGTAAGCTACACTACATGAGCCTTCAACATGAGCCTTCAACATCACACTTTCTGACATTTAATAAAATAGGGATCGCAAAAAGCTACATCCTCAGAGGCCTCGTTATGCCGAGACCAGCTGAACTGAATACCCCCAGCATGATCTCCCTTTCTAAGCTGCAAAATAATCTGTTTTATTTTTCTAAATTATTTAGCAAAACCTAGTTCCTTAGGACATTTTGGTGTTAATTCTCCCGATTGCTCAAAGCACCCCCATCCTAAAATAAATACACACAAGGACTTATCTTAAATGACTGTACATGTAAACGTGCAGGCACCTGAAAATGTAGTAAATTAATTTTGTCAATTTATATTTTACAGACTTATTTGCTGTGCTGTTCCTTTCAGTCTGTTCAATTTTCAGACATACCTAATGAAAGTCTGATCCCCATTGAGTTACCAGATTTGTCTTGTTTGAAGAGTAAAAGGGAGCATGCCTACTTCTTACTGTTGCTGACTCTTGAATTGAAACAAACAGAGGGGATCACAATTTCTCTCATTAAAATATTTAATTTAAAATATTGTTTCATAAATCTGGGGAGTAGACTAAAGAGAAGGAAATATGCTTTGTATTAATTGAATCCCAGTTTTAGTCTTATTGATATACAAACAAAAGTGTGTGGGTATTGGTTTGAAAGTTCCATGCCACATAATGTCTTTAACCCGGGGGGAGGGATAGCTCAGTGGTTTGAGCATTGGCCTGCTCAAACCAGCATTGTGAGTTCAATCCTTGAGGGGGCAATTTGGGGCAAAAATCTGTCTGAGGATTGGTCCTGCTTTGAGCAGGGGGTTGGACTAGATGATCTCCTGAATTTTCCCCTCATTTCCCTCCTCTCACCCCACTAAAAACAACAATAAAATAAAATGATTTGTAATTGAAACAATTTACCAGAGAATGATTTCCAGCTATCACATTACATTCTCCCAGGGCTATGACATGGAGGAGAAAACATTTCAAAGACTGTTGTGACAAAATGACTAAAAAAAACAGTTGTTCTGTGTCTTCCTTTTCTACCTCCTGAATCTCTCTCTCTCTTTCTTAGACCACAAATCAAGCAATTCTAACAATGAAGCTCTGGAGGAGCAGAAAACACTATGTTTGTTGCTGTGGCTGCTTGTCTTAGATTGGTAGTCATCATTAATTTGTAGTGGCCTTTTTTGTTATTTTTTTTACCTAATACAACAGATATGATGTTACAGTCTTGGAGTCTGTGATAAATTGAAAGGGTTTCTGAAATCATACTGTAGGTCATACAGTACAAGGTAGTCTGTGAGGAAAGTATCTGAATCTAAACACATCCAATGGTTCCTACAATACTGCCCTTATCCCTCAAGTATTACAGTTTTCTCTGCTTGTAAGAGGTCATCCAGAGATGTTGAGAGCCTACTGGAAGGTGCTCATATTCCATTGTCCTCAATGGAACTTGAGGGCACTCCATAATTGGCTGCCCTGGAGTTGTCTCTTGGCTAATTTTAATTTTTCTGAAATATGTGGGACTGGGTAAAGAAAGCCAGGCACCAAAGCAAACAAATACAAAACCTATAAAGGTTTCATGAAATGAATCAAACACATTCTGATGTGATTCACTTTATAAACTTTTATTTCTGAGACAAAAAGACACATATTGTCCAAAATGAAAACTTGTAGATATGCAAGTAAAACACAAGAACACAAAACAGACTGAACTTGACTAATAGCTTAGGCTACTGCTATCTCGTATTTGCCTTTAGATACCATGACACTTTTACTTAATGTGTAAAAAAAAAAAAAATTGCTGTTCCATCTGATTTTAAATCTACAACTTTCTACCATTTCCACCACAAACTAGGTTTGCCAGGCATGCATGCATGGAGCCACCTGCCTTAGCCCTGCTGTGCCGCTGACTGAGAGCCGCCTGAGGTAAGTGCTGCCTGGTTGGAACCTGTACCCCAAATCCCCTCCTACACCCCAACCCACTGGCCCCAGATCAGAATCTCCTCCCTCACCCTAACTCCCTCCCAGAGCCTGCACCCCACATCCTGTCCTGCACCCCAACCCAATGCCCCAGCCCCTTCCTGCATCCAAAATCCCTTCTGGAGCCTACACCCCCATCCCCACTCCAACCCCAGCCCTGAGCCTCCTCCTGCATCCAAACTCCCTTCTAGAGCCCAGGCCCTCCACTCCCTCCACACCCCAACCCCCTGCCCCAGCCCTGAGCCCCCTCCTGCACTCCAAACCCTCATCCCCTTCCCCACCCCAAAGCCCACACCCCAGCACCCTACCCAACCCTGAGCCTGCTCCCGCACTCTAAACTCCTTGGTTCCAGCCCAGAGACCTCTCCTGCACCAGAAACCCCTCATCCCCGGCCCCACCACAGAGTCTGCATCCCCAGCTGGAGCCCTCACCCCTCCTCACCCTGCCCCAGCCCAGTGAAAGTGAGTGAGGATGGGGGAGAGCAAGCAATGGAATGATGTGGGATGGAGTGAGTGGGGGGTAGGGCCTTGGAGAAGGGGCAGAGCAGGGGCGAGGCCTCGGTGAAGGGGAGGGGCAGGGGCGGGGCAAGGGTGTTCTGTATTATGCGATTAGAAAGTTGACAACCCTACCACAAACTGTGACACATTCTCCTTTGCAAACATATGTTAGGGGTAGAAATCTGGATATTCACTTTTAAATGCTGGAAGCGAAGGAATTAGCAGTTCACCAGGAACATTTCAGCCTCTTCTGCCTGTTCTTTTATCAAACTATGACCTTTGTATTTGAGTTCATTATTGTTGTCTAAATAATGAAAAAGCCCCAGTTCAGAGAAGCATTTAAGCACATGCTTCAAAACATTTTTGTTTGCGAATTTTTTTAGATCCAGATCCAGGAAACCATGCCTAATCAGGCAGCATTGAAATATGTGATTAACTTGAAATATATGCTTAAATCATATTGGGGGAGATTTTCAAAGGCACAGATGGCAGTTATGTGCCTAATTGCCATTGACTTTCAATTGGAATTAGGTTCCTTTGAAATTTCCCCCATTGATGACAATTGGATTTAGGCATAGGCTTAAAATTATGCATTTTTAAGTGCTGCCCTGAATAAGAAAGCTTTCCTTCATTGGTACCTTACAACATAAGGCCCCTGTCCTGCAATTGGATCGACATGGGCAGACCCCAATGACAGTCCAGAGCGCCAAATCAGGACCCAATCCCAAATGAATATCCATGGCTCAAGGCTCCAACAAAAAATATTGATTCTAAGTAAAGATGTTGTGCATTATTTAATTAAGATATCTGCCAAGCTTTTGCATTTAGTTTTTGAAAAATACATGCATTTAGTTTTTGAAAAAAAGTAAGTTTTAGACCAGGGATCGGCAACCTTTGGCACCGGGCCGCCAGGTAAGCACCCTGGCCGTGGTTCGCCGCTCCAGGCCAATGAGGGCGTCGGGAAGCGGCGGTTAGTACATGCCTCGGCCCATGCCAGTGGGAGCCGCGATCGGCCGAACCTGCGGATGAGGCAGGTAAACAAACCGGCCCGGCCCGCCAAGGTGCTTACCTGGCATGCCGCATGCCAAAGGTTGCCTATGTTTTAGACCATCCTAATTCAGTGCTCTGGTAGCTTCATAATACAACATAAAGCATTTAATGACATAATTACCTCTTAATTTTTAACTGAATTCTTAGGTCACCAGCTTATTAAATGTAAACAGGTTGTTATGCTCCAAAAGCATATAGAGTTCAATATATACAAATGGCATATAGACTAAAATTGTAGATCATTGAAAATTCTTGACTTCTAGCATGCTTGGTGTATGCAGGAAGTAAAGAAACAGATGGATTAAAAAAACCCACATTTTTGGCAATTTTGAAGTTAACAGAAGAGAAAAGCTTGATAGAATTTTCAAGGCCAGTTAAGGAGACTGTTTTTAACAGGATTAGTATGTCAGAATATACAAACCATAATTTCAAAGTCAAACTTTCATGTTTGAATGTTTTAACTTCATCACTTTGAGTTACCAGACTACTAAAGGAAATGTACAGTGATTTTTTATACTTAAAGGTCTGATCTTTTTTATTATTATTAATTATTATTATTATTATTATTTACACTGTGATGATGCCTAAAGCCCTTTCAGTCTTAAAAACTCCCATTGACGTAGTGGCATCAATGGGAGTTATCCCTGAAAAAAGACTGCAAGATCAGGTGCTTATTTCATTCACAAGTGTGAAGCAAAATTCAGTTAAGTTGAACAAGTAAAACTTTTTAAAGCCCTGTGAACTGCTCTCTCCATGTAGATGAATTACTTCTGGCCTAACACCCTGCATTCCCTGTTTTTCTGGTGTTCCATCTATAATGGTCCCTCCAGAGAACACGGGTCTTCTGACACCAATTCCACTAATCATGATACATCTTCCCTAATTTAAAAACTTTTAAATATAATCATTAGAAACAAATAATTGACACTCACACCTCCATCCTATGTCCCTTCAGCCAGAGGTTGCTAGCACAGAAGCCAATATCTTTACCACTGAATCAACTGGTTACATATTATTTGCGATAGTTGGTCTCCTCAACAGGAATGGTATCAGGAGGTGACCCATCTCTGTTTCCCTGTCACTTATCTGTAACTCTACTAAACTATTTCACTGTGGAGTCTGCTCCATCCCTATGGAATTGGCCTCTGGATAGTTCTCTGTTCTGTGATGATCTTTGTATCTTTGAAGGCTCTTTCTGGGTGTTGTGTCTGCTGTCTCATAAGTGTCTCCTGTCCCTTCAGTCATTTGTACCTCTTGTGTAGTCACCTTGTATGACCTGCACCTTTCATCACTCCTTCTGGTGTCTCTCTAATGGCCGGATACTCGCAGGACTGCCTGCCTCCAGGGCTGGAAGGTCCTTGGTTGACCTGTTGTCTTCTAGTGCCTGCTTTCTCTGTTGTCCATCTCCTCTCGGCAATAACTTCATCCTTCTGGCTGCAACATGTCTCTCCTCATTAGTAATAGAGTTTTGATCCTTTGCCCCTAACAGTGCCTGTGCTGGACTGTTTTGAAACTACCCTGTGTTGGGTACATCCAAAAATGCTAACAAGGCATCAGAACCCAAAGAAAAAGCCTTGTGTAACAGTTTTAGCTTTTTTTCTCAGCTGATTCCACCTTACCATTACTCTGTGGGTAGGAAGCAGGCCTTCAGTTTGCTGACTTGCTTATTGTATCAAGCGGAGCATCAACCTCCCAAAAATTTGATAGCCATCCACTGAAGTAAAGTACTGTATATCTTGAAGTTTAATAAGTCAATTCCCACCTTGCCCATAATTGGGTGGGGAGCTAATATGGTAACAGAATCTCTTTCACCTGAAAGTTATCACACAACTGGAAAGTGTCACACCCTTCTGTCAAAGAGTCCAGTTGTATGTTCACTCACAGCCAATAAACACATTCTTGAACCCATCTTGTTACCCAGGGTTCTTTCAACCCAAAGCTCTTGGTAACTTTTACTCTGTGTGAGGTGGTTCCAGGAAATAAATCAAGGGAGATACGAATGTCCGACCCATAGATGGTTGGCACAAACAGGGCAACACAAGAGTGCTTTCACTTAAAGCTAAACTTTACTTAGGGTATGTCTGCACTACGAAATTAGGTCGAATTTATAGAAGCCGGTTTTATAGAAATCGGTTGTATACAGCCGATTGTGTGTGTCCCCACATAAAATGCTCTAAGTGCATTAAGTCGACGGACCGCGTCCACAGTACCGAGGCTAGCGTCGACTTCCGGAGCGTTGCACTGTGGGTAGCTATCCCACAGTTCCCACAGTCTCCGTCGCCCATTGGAATTCTGGGTTGAGATCCCAATGCCTGAGTGATGCAAAACAGTGTCACGGGGGGTTCTGGGTACATGTCGTCAGGCACCTCCCCCTCCATCAGAGGAACGGCAGACAATCGATTCGCGCCTTTTTACCTGGGTTACCTGTGCAGACAACATACCATGCCAAGCATGGAGCCCGCTCAGCTCAGCTCAGCTCACCTTCACCATATGTCCTCTGGATGCCAGCAGACGTGGTATTGCATTGCTATACAGCAGGAGCTAATTGCCTTTTGGCAGTAGACGGTGCAGTATGACTGGTAGCCTTCATCGGCGATCTGGGTGCTGGCAGACGTGGGGCTGGCAGACGTGGGGCTGCATTGCACACAGCAGCAGCCCCTTGCCTTTTGGTAGAAGATGGTATATTACGACTGGTATCCGTCGTCATCGTACTGCAGTGGCTGTCAATCATGGGCACCTGGGCAGACATGCTCAGTCCTATTGAACTGTCTTGATGATGATGGCTATCAGTCGTAGTATGCTATTTTCTGCCAAGCGCCCAGTATTTTCTGCCAAGCACCCAGAAGATGCCGAGGGCTATCAGTCATGCTGCACCGTCGTCTGCCAGCTTAAGATGTAAAAAATAGATTTGTTCTGTATTCATTTGCTTCCCCCTCCCTCCGTGAAATCAACGGCCTGCTAAACCCAGGGGTTTGAGTTCAATCTTTGAGGGGGGGCATTCTGTGTGACAGTTGTTTGTGTTTCTCCCTGATGCACAGCCACCTTTGTTGATTTTAATTCCCTGTACCTGTACGCCATGTCGTCACTCGCCCCTCCCTCTCTCCCTCCCTCCCTCCATCCGTCAAATACTAGTTTTGCGCCTTTTTTCAGACCAGACGCCATAGCACTGGGATCATGGAGCCCGCTCACATCACCGCGGCAATTATGAGCACTACGAACATCACGCGCATTGTCCTGGAGTATATGCAGAGCCAGGACATGCCAAAGCAAAACCAGGACCAGCCGAGGAGGCGATTGCAGCGCAGCGACGAGAGTGATGAGGAAATTGACATGGACATAGACCTCTCACAAGGCACAGGCCCCAGCAATGTGCAAATCATGGTGTTACTGGGGCAGGTTCATGCCGTGGAATGCCGATTCTGGGCCCAGGAAACAAGCACAGACTGGTGGGACCGCATCGTGCTGCAGGTGTGGGACGATTCCCAGTGGCTGCGAAACTTTCGCATGCATAAGGGCCCTTTCATGGAACTTTGTGACTTGCTTTCCCCTGCCCTGAAGCGCCAGAATACCAGGATGAGAGCAGCCCTCACAGTTGAGAAGTGAGTGGCGATAGCCCTGTGGAAGCTTGCAACGCCAGACAGCTACCGGTCAGTCGGGAATCAATTTGGAGTGGGCAAATCTACTGTGGGGGCTGCTGTGATCCAAGTTGCCAGGGCAATCAAAGACCTGGTGATATCAAGGGTAGTGACTCTGGGAAACATGCAGGCCATAGTGGATGGCTTTGCTGCAATGGGATTCCCAAACTGTGGTGGGGCGATAGACGGAACCCATATTCCTATCTTGTCACCGGAGCACCAAGCCACCGAGTACATAAACCGCAAGGGGTACTTTTCAATGCTGCTGCAAGCCCTGGTGGATCACAAGGGATGTTTCACCAACATCAACGTGGGATGGCCGGGAAAGGTACATGATGCTCGCGTCTTCAGGCACGCTGGTCTGTTTTGAAAGCTGGAGGAAGGGACTTTCTTCCCGGACCAGAAAATAACCATTGGGGATGTTGAAATGCCTATCGTGATCCTTGGGGACCAGCCTACCCCTTAATGCCATGGCTCATGAAGCCGTACACAGGCAGCCTGGACAGTAGTCAGGACCTGTTCAACTACAGGCTGAGCAAGTGCCAAATGGTGGTGGAATGTGCATTTGGACGTTTAAAAGCGCGCTGGCGCAGCTTACTGACTCGCTCAGACCTCAGCGAAAAGAATATCCTCATTGTTATTGCTGCTTGCTGTGCGCTCCACAATATCTGTGAGAGTAAGGGGGAGACATTTATGGCGGGGTGGGAGGTTAAGGCAAATCGCCTGGCCGCTGATTACGCGCAGCCAGACACCAGGGTGGTTAGAAGAGCACAGCAGGGTGCGGTGCGCATCAGAGAAGCTTTGAAAACGAGTTTTGTGACTGGCCAGGCTACGGTGTGAAATTTCTGTTTGTTTCTCCTTGATGAACCCTCCGCCCCCCCCCACCCGGTTCACTCTACTTCCCTGTAAACCAACCACCCCACCCTCCCCTCCCCCCTTCGAGCACCACTTGCAGAGGCAATAAAGTCATTGTTACTTCACATTCATGCATTCTTTATTAATTCATCACACAACTAGGGGGATAATTGCCAAGGTAGCCCGGGATGGGTGGGGGAGGAGGGAAGGAAAAGGACACACTGCAGTTTAAAACTTTAACTCTTATTGAAGGCCAGCCTTCTGAAGCTTGGGCAATCATCTGGGGTGGAGTGACTGGGTGGCCGGAGGCCCCCCCACCGTGTTCTTGGGCGTCTGAGTGAGGAGGCTACGGAACTTGGGGAGGAGGGCAGTTGGTTACACAGGGACTGTAGCGGCAGTCTCTGCTCCTGCTGCCTTTCCTGCAGCTCAACCATACGCTGGAGCATATCAGTTTGATGCTCCAGCAGCCGGAGCATTGACTCCTTGCCTTCTGTCTGCAAGCTGACGCCACCTATCATCTTCAGCCCGCCACTTGCTCTGTTCATCCCGCTATTCAGCCCGCTACCTCTCCTCTCATTCATACTGTGCTTTTCTGTAGTCTGACATTGACTGCCTCCACGCATTCTGCTGTGTTCTTTCAGCGTGGGAGGACATCTGGAGCTCCATGAACATATCATCCCGAGTCCGCCGTTTTCTCCTTCTAATCTTCACTAGCCTCTGTGAAGGAGAAACATTTGCAGCTGGTGGAGGAGAAGAGAGAGGTGGTTAAAAAGACACATTTTAGAGAACAATGGGTACACTCTTTAACGTTAAATTTTGCTGTTCACATTACATAGCACATGTGCTTTCGTTACAACGTCTCATTTTTCCTCTTATATTGAGGGCCTGCCGGTTTGGTGTGAGAGATCACTCATGTAGTGCCAGGCAACAGATTTCGGCTTGCAGGCAGCCATGGTAAGCCACAGTCTTTTGGCTTTTTTAACATGTGGGAATGGTTTCAAACAGTAGCACCTTCATTTCCCATACCAAGCACCCGTTGGGTTGGCCATTTAAAATGGGTTTGCAATGTAAAAGGAGGGGCTGCGGTTTCCGGGTTAACATGCAGCACAAACCCAACTAACCCGCCCCCCCACCCAATTATCAGGGATGATCACTTCACCCCTCCCCCCCCACCGCGTGGCTAACAGCGGCGAACATTTCTGTTCAGCAGAGCAGGAAGGGGCACCTCTGAATGTCCCCTTAATAAAATCGCCCCATTTCAACCAGGTGACCGTGAATGATATCACTCTCCTGAGGATAACAAAGAGCGATAAGGAATGGATGTTGTCTGCATGCCAGCAAACACCGGGACCATACGCTGCCATGCTTTGTTATGCAATGATTCCAGACTACGTGCTACTGGCCTGGCGTGGTAAAGTGTCCTACCATGGCGGACGGGATAAGGCAGCCCTCCCCAGAAACCTTTTGCAAAGGCTTTGGGAGTACATGAAGGAGAGCTTTCTGGAGATGTCCCTGGAGGATTTCCGCTCCATCCCCATACATGTTAACAGACTTTTCCAGTAGCTGTACTGGCCGCGATTGCCAGGGCAAATTAATCATTAATCATTAAACACGCTTGCTTTTAAACCATGTGTAATATTTACAAAGGTACACTCACCAGAGGTCCCCTGTGTGCCCTCAGGGTCTGGGAGCACGCCTTGGGTGAGTTCGGGGGTTATGAATTTCATCAACAAATAATTCTTGATCTACAACTACTTCACTAAGATTTTATTGTGAACAATCAAAGGTTTGCACACTGTTTGTTCATTATATGGGTCATGTGATATTATTTCTGTTCTATGACCAAATGAATTGAGTATTGATCATAATATCCACATAGACCACGGTTAAACAATATATACTACCATTATGGCTAGATTTTCCATACACTTTGGAGAGATGTGTCCCGGATGTAAGGGGAGACAGGCATTTTTAAACATTATCTGATTTTTGTATGGCTACTGTCAGGGAATCCTTGCAAATGCTGGAACTCAAGAGCAGATTGTCAAACTGCAGATCCTAGCTTGGAAAAATGCAACCAGTAGACCACACAACAGGATTAATGGTGGGCAAAGAAAGACTGGGGCATAAACATTTACTTTTTAAGAGTGAAGGTGCTCCTTGATTATTTGACACACTTTGATATTTGCTTTGAAATTCTCAGTTGAAAGGAATCAGAGACCAATTTTAACATCATGCTAAAAAGCTTGGTTTCCTTTTAATTAAACTCTCTCCACTGCCTCATCAAGATTATTATTAAAAATCTTCCCATGTTTGACTCACATAGGCACAGGACAATAGTGACATTTTCTAATTGTTTCCTTCATGCTTATGTTAGTGGAGACATATAAATTCCCTGTCTTCCTCTCTGTTCAGAATGATATTTTATCTACAAACTAAATATTTGTTTTTAATACCCCAAAAAGGAACACACTTCTGCCTCTCCCTGGTTGGTAGTACTGGCTGAGATCCTCATGCTATCATTTAGAAAAAGATGTGATTAAAACCCTGTGCAACTCTAATTGTGCATATTCATTATGATCTTTTAAATCTTTAATCATCACTATAATATCTGCAAATTTCACTGACATTAATGAACTTACTTCCACAACATTCCTGAAACAGGCATAGAGAAATGAAATGTGTTATTTTCCCCTGCATCATTCACACCACCTAACTTCTGTTAATAAATGAAGAAGGGGTCTTACAGACAACAACCTCATTTACTGCTCAATTCTAATTCAGCTCCACAGCAGGGTCTATCATGTACACTGAATGAGGGAGGGGTCCTGTGGAAATGACACTGTGAGATCATGTAATTAAAGATTGGATCATAATTCATACACACCATGGGATCTCTGAAGGTTGCAGAGGCAACAATTCTGGCATTTCCTAATGTATGAATGGTTGACTTTATAACCTTAACATACTTTGTTAAAATCAAGTTGCAAAGTCATGCGCTCCAAAGTTGCCAGAATTAAGGTTGTCCATATATATGCATTATGATATAGACTTTAGTGACATGATCCCATACTATGTTATCCACATGGACTTTGCCTCATTCAGTGCACAGGATGGATGGGTGAAAGTCGTAGTATAAGAAAATGAACAGAATAGAATAGAATACAATATGCATTGGTATAGAATAAAATATGAGTCTAAGGAGGTCTAAACTGGTGTGTTTTACACCTTCTTCCACCCCCTCAAGCATATTCTATTCTCATTCAATATTTCACTTTCAGGCATTTATTACAGTTCCTAGGCTCATGTAATGGGGCAGTCACAAAGGAAGAGGCAGTTGTCATGAACAAGTCCAAATTTTGGTCAGAGATTACTTTAGAGATGAAAGGGTGCAATTGTACTTTATTTTGTGACAGACAACAGGACTCAAGAGCCTGAAGAGTCAAATACTGGAATAAGCAACAAACATTTTAGCAGAATTTTATGCAATAGAAAAATTGTGTTCTTGAAAACACTTTTTCAGTTCCTGAATCCTCTTTGCTGAGGGTGAAAGCTCATTAAAACTTTAGACTGCTAACCCTTCAACCTCATAGATGAAGACCTTGCCTGCACTCATGCTTGGCCATATTGTGCAATAATTGACATTTGTAGATATTTTGCGGAATGTTAGGCTGAGTAGCTTGCATAATGGTGAAGGTGGAATGATGCTTTGTATCGTGCATAGAAACACTGTTTGCAGCATATTCAATTACATTATCACATCCTCTAACTGTACTGGGAATGGTTGCAATGGCAACAAGACTGCTTGTACACTTCTCTCTTTTTTCATCTTTCTTACCAGCAGCAACATGTTGTGTGGCCTGAAAGAAGAGCTAGTCAATGAATGGGGGGAAAAGTTCTGTGAATGGGGGAAGAAATTCACTGTGGGAATGTTCATGCCCCTTTTGAATTTTCATGCCATAAACATTTCAGTGACAATTAAAAAGACATTTGGGAATAGCCACAAAAACTACATTTAAAATTTGCTTGGGCAGGTATTCATCCTGCTGGTACGCAGATCCAGTCACATGAGTTATCTGATCAAATCACAATGCAGCAAAACTGCTTAGATAGTTATGATCAATCAATAGTTATTTAAAAAGACATTCACTGATTTTGACACTCTTACTAAAGTGGTGAGTCCTGTACTCTGCAATGAGACCTTTTGAAACCACTGCAGAGTAAGATACTGCTCTCAATATAAATAGTTGTAGGAGAACCGAGACTTAAATTCAAATAATAAATATTAATGGAAAGTGATTTTTTTCTCACATTCTTCAACCAGATAAGGAGGCTACATTCACTGAATAAATTATTAACTATGACTTATTTTTTTATCTCTAACTGGGGCCTACTTTATAAAGTATGTTTCCTTCCCCCTCCAGTTTGTGTTTCTCTGTCCTTAACAAAGGAGTGTAGAAAAGGCAAGATTTAAAAACAAAGACTAAAACTGCCCCTTATTTTGAAACTCAGGGATTCTATATTACACAGTCAAAGTGTTAACAGACATAATATTTATTAGTAAAAATTTATTCTTTTGTATGCCTTAGTCCCTAGAAGCAATAAGTAAAAATGATCTACCCTGACATTACTTAGGCTACGTCTTCACTACGGGGAGGGGGTCGATTTAGGATACGCAAATTCAGCTACGCGGATAGCATAGCTGAATTCGACGTATCCGAGCCGAATTACCCCACTATGAGGACGATGGCAAATCGACCTCCGCGGCTCCCCCGTCGATGGCGCTTACTCCTACCTGCGCTGGTGGAGTACAAGCGTCGATTTGGGGATCGATTGTCACGTCCCGACGAGACGCGATAATTCGATCCCCAAGGGATCAATTTCTACCCGCCGATTCAGGCGGGTAGTGAAGACGTAGCCTTAGAGACTGAATTATGCTATAATATGTATGCCAACTTTCTGTTATAACCCCATGCTCTGGGCATCCCTAAACCTCTGACTACTGGAAGCTGGAACTGGATGATAGGGGATGGATCACTTGATACATTGCCCTGTTCTGTTCACTCCATCAGAAGTATCTGGCACTGGACACTGTCGGGAAAACAGGACACCGGGCTAAATGAATCATTGGTCTGACTCAGTATGGCAATTCTAATGTTCTTAATATAGAAAACATATTGTTACCAAGAGCACTTCTATCCCTTTCAAATTTTAATAGCAAACCCTTTATTTGTTAAAATTAAATCAAATAATTAAATATACATGATCTCTTTCATGAATCTGGCCTATTGAACTCTATCTCCTTTGGCAGACCATGGAAAATGCTATTCAGATCAGACCACTGGTCTTTCTAGTGTGGAATATTGTCTCTGACTTTATTCACTACCAGATGGTTCAGAGAGAAGTGCAAGAAACCCCAAAGAAGAAAAAATATGGAATAACTTGCCTGCTCATAAAGGAAGTTTCATCCTAAACCAGTCAGTTAGCAATAGGCTGATCCCCTGAAGCATGAGGGATTATCCCTTACACAGTGGGTTCCAGAGATACATTTTCTGTTTTTTTTAATCTGTTTACCAGTTTTACAATGAAGTGAAAAGGCAACAAGTTTATGTCCCCTTGCTGTTGTCTTGTGAAAAAAGATATATAGAACTGCCCAATTTATTTTTCTACAATGTTTATTTTGTGTACTCCTGTCATGTCCCTTCTTATTTGTCTCCTTTCTACCATAAATAGCCCAGTTCATTTACAGGTTTACATTTCATTAAATTATAGTTCATTTACATGTATATGATAATGTATGCATAATCCTAAACTGCACATTGGATATCTTCCATATTTAAGTGCATGTGTCATTTCCCAATTGAGTCTACTGTCTCTTTGTCATTTTCTGGTAAGTAAATACCGTCTCTGATTCCCTTAATTTTACTGGTCAAAATTACACCTACTAACTAATTACAATATAGTTTAATAGAGATGGGAACGATCCAGGTAAAGTAGCTGCCCTTACAGTAAAAAGATTTGTATTTGATAATGCAACATTCCCCTAACCCTCTGTAGTCAAGTACTGCATCATATTTCTTTAAGATGCTGAGCATAGAATTGCTATAGATTTGCATTAAATAAGATCATTCTTCTTCTTTTCTGACCTTCTTTGAATGTTTCTACCTTGCAGTACATTTGTCAGTGTCTTCTCTGACTTAGTTGTCTGGCAATCTGTCCATCGGCATCCTCATAACATCTGTCATGAATATCTATCTACCCCATTCTCTTAGCATTTCATTTGTTGCCCTGTCTGTTCACAGTAATTGCCACATTTATCATATAAACTTCTTTTCAAGTAGAAACAATATTATTCTCTGATGTTGCAGTTAATGTCTTCTTTGTAGTACTTTGTATTTTAGTCTTTTTGGAGGGGAGGTGTTTGTAGTTGGTAAATAGACATGGGTGGCAGGTAATGTAGGCTGGAGGAGGCTAAGCCTCCCCAAACCATTGCTAATGCTCCCAGCTGCAGCCCCGGGACCAGGTCGCGGTGTGACTCAGAGCTCCTCTGGGCAGCCCGGGCTCAGGGCTTGGCCCCTGCTGGCCAGCTGAGACTCAGGGCTCCTCCAGGTGCTGGCAGTCCAGCCTGGGCTCAGGGCTGCTCGGGGCGCCTGTGGGCCGGACGGAGTTCGGGGCTTTTCTGGGCACTGGCTGGGGTTTGGGGCAACACTGGTGGGCTGGCTGGCAAGGGGGGGGGGCGGAAGGGTGGAGTGAGGGCAGGGCTTTGGGTAGAAAAGGTGGGGCACGGCCTCGGGTGGAAGAAGCAGGGCAGGGGATGAGCCAGAAATATTTTTACCACATCCCTCATACCCCAAGATTCAAAGCTGGTTCCCTCCTCTCCTCTCCCCCAACGCCCCATGCAGCCTCAGGGAACTAGCGAATCTACGGGATCGCACCTACCAATTCTGTAAAAGCTGCTGTCTTGAAGCTGCATAAGAATAGTATGAGCTGGAAGTTGGAGCTTCGGTCACAAGGTAAAATGTACATTGAAAATTGTATATAACTGTATAGACAGCATAATGTGCTTGTCTTTTAGCTTGGAATTTAATATTTTAGACTCTGATCCTACATAGGCAGGACATTTCAGGCCTCTGTGCCTACCCAGCATCTCACTGATCTCAAAGCCTTTGTCTCTTATACATCACAGAGCATTAGCGCTATATTTTTGCAAGGCCTCTAAGTCATATTAATTTCAAATGTTATCGTTGATTGAATTGTGGAAGTCGTGTGGTAAAAAATATGTATTCAGAAAAGTGTGACCACAACACAATCAACATTTGCTCTCAATATTTACATTACTCAAACAACAAACAGACTGCCTCAAACAGACTCATTCACAATCCCTTACCTTAAAGGATATCCATACTGGGTTTAAATGTCAGGACTATGCACCTTCTCAAATACTTAAATGTTACCACTAAATACTCCTGGAATAGCTTCTTCACAGGCATATTCTCACACTTGCACATATGTATCAAATTTGAAATATCTCACACATTACATTACAGATTACATAACTCCAAAGCATGCACTAAAATACAGAGCCAAACAATATGTCACTCATGTTGCACAGCCTGAATGCGAACTCATCTCGCATACTGCCACTCCATTTTAGCCTGAATGTGGAATTGACTTTGGGTCGAAAAAATGATCTCTTAAAATATTTTGGCTTAAGATGACAGAATGTGAATCATGTACTAACAAGAAATGCAATCCTTAATATAATATAAATTAAGAGAAGTGAACTAGGATTGTTTTTTTTTAAAATTGATGTTTATTTCTTTGCTGCTAGTTTAATCTCAAATGAAAATACCATTATGTACCGACAGGACATCAATATATAATGTTACAACATTACCTCTGATTATACTGTAATGTGAATGCCTACGTGATGCTTAACTAGCATCACCATTAGATAAGTACCAACTGTTCATGGGAGCTTTGACCCTTTATGTTCTAGCCTCCCAGAGTTTTGTTAGCCCCTTATCAGATTATTATGCACATTTTTACTAGCAGGAATTTCTTTAAGAAAAAAAGTCTCTTTTGAATCTAGCTTATCCTCTGATTCTTTTGTACATTTTTTTTATTCTGTTTTGTGTTGGATTTCTGCATATCACACTTGAAAAACCATGAGTCATTTACAATGTTTTATTTTAATGTAGCTCTTAACTGTCTGAATCCCCAAGGACTAGCCTTTCTACCGAATATGGAAGTTTGGAATTCTTGCAACAAAAGAGACCATTCATAACCTAAAGGTATGAAAAAATTACCTTAAAAGCATGTTAAAAGTGGGTATCATGGAAAGTTTTGTATTCTTAGGGCTTCCTTCTTCCACTGTTCGTGTCAAGGGAAAAACTCATATTAATTGAAATGGGTCCAAATTTGGACCCCTAATTGGTAGCCATCTCTAATAGGTATATGCATTATTTATAATAATTAAAGTCCATTAAAAAGTAGAATATGTTAAAAGTACAAGAAAAATAAATCCTACTAGAGATTAAATTGACCTCAATTCAACCCTGCTTTTTTAAAACTTAATTTTCTCTCCACAGGGGCTCAGTTGTATAATCATCATTCATATTGTTGAGCACTTATTTACACGATTAGTTCCATTGACTTTCTGGGGATACATAAGAATAACTGTTCATTGACATGAACAAGGCTTACCCAAGCTAGCCCAATTTTAGCACTGACAGACTTTATTTTAAAAACTTATTTTACACAGAGCTGCAAATTTCATTTCTTGAAGCATCAAGTCCTAAATTCACTGAAATATTTTCATGATTGCAATTTGTAAAGTACACTTTGTAAATGCTGAGCCCATGTTATTAAAAGCTGGTCATTATGGGTATGTCTACAGAGCAGATGAGAGTGTGCTTCCCAACGCAGGTAGACACACGTGATTACTCTGCTCAAACTACAATGGTAAAAATAGCAATGTGGCTGTGGAAGGGTGAGTACATGCCCAGGGGATCAGGCAGCATTGTACTTGAGTGGTTAGCCCAAACTGATGCCCATACTGCAGCTTTAGTATGCTAGCGCAAGCATGACTAGCACGTCTACCCACACTGGGAAATGCCCTCCCAGCTGTTGTGTTTGACATACCCTATGTATACTATTCGCAGGCCAGGATATTTTTTCGCCCCTGATTTTTCTTCCAGACAATAAATTGTGAAATTCAATCTGGAAACGTTTTATAAATTTTATTGGTTTATAGGCAATTAAGTTCTTTTCAAAATAATCTGTGATTGGGGTCAACAGAAACTATCTGTGAGTAACTCATCCGATCAGCGTTCATGTCAAACTCCCCATAAGTACCCGGCCCAGGCAAGGGAAGCTAATCATCCAACCAGTGGATCAAATTTGGTGATGAATCCTGGTCACCTGCCACATGAGGCACGTTGCACATACGCTAAGAAGAAGCTCTCTCCTAGATACTGCTCCTGTGCTCCTGAAAATGCAGTAGAAGCACATTTACCATGGGAATTATTGTTTTAGTTTTTATTACCTATCACAGGACCTGCAGGTGTTATCTCATCCCATTAGTGACCTTTCAGGCCTTTTCTTTCTTTTTTTTTCCACAGAAGCCTTGTCAAAAAAGTTTTACTGTACACATTCCAGAATTCAGTCTTCACTCTACACCCTGTAAGAGCTTTTCAAATATAACACTCTCACTCCATCTTCTTCACCCGATTTACCTGTTCTTTAATCCATGTCTGTGTGTGACTGTATAGCTCATGGCAAGTGACTAACTGGAGACTGAATTTCTCTCTTTATGTACAGAAAAGGTATAGTAGTACAAGCTTAACCACACTACGTCAGCAGTGCATCTCAATCCTGAGCTGTAGGGACCTCCTTAAGAGTCAGAAAATAATTCAGCATCTGATGTACCAATCTATGCCTGATTTCTGACATTTTCTTATAATTGTGTCATGTACTGCCAGGTATGGTGCTAACTTTTTATGTTATGGACGTCTGCCTGAGACCTTTGACTTAATTCACAAAGGCTGCTGAGCAGTAATCAGATAGTAATGATTTTTCAGTAGATAGTTAAGGATGCAGGGGTTCAGAGGACTCATACCTGTTTAAGAGTGCAGGGTGGATAGTATGCAGTTAATGTAATGTAAAGTAATAATAGAATAAGTATAACAAAAGTAAATAGCTTTGCTGCCTCATTCCCTGCACAGTGCATGTGAAATTCAACCCTGTCCAGAGACCCACACAAATTCTATATAGTATTTAAGTCTCAATTTATTCCTCAAATTATGGCTTAGGTGGAACTTAAGTTGTTCATTAGACCTTAAGTTGGCCTTCTGCATAGGGATATTTTCACTCTGAAAGATTCCTGGGGAAATCATATTACATGATTATGCAGGAGGTGAAATCTGTTATCAATATGCATACATACGAGGGCTCATAGTTAAGGTTGCGCATGCAGCCTTGACTTGGATATTTCCTGACATTGGAGTGATTCATTTTGCAAACTGTGACAGATTTGGGACTCTGTCTAAAATTCCAATTTGATTTTATGGGCTATCCATATGACTATACCCTAATAATGTTGTGACACAGGGCCAGAAAGGGCTAAGCAACTAGCAGGCAATATGAAATTTTCAGTAATCCTCATCATATTTGACTTGGCTGTCTGGGTGGAAGCCCAAAGCTTGGTTCCTTTAAGGTTCCTTCTGGCTTTTGGGATACCAGTAAGGTATTGTAGAAGCAGTTTTGTTGCTGGCTTGGTGAATCTAAGTATTGGAATAATCACCAGTTTGGGGGATTGTCTGCCCCATTCCTTGCAGTTTGCCCTAATTGAGCAATCTCAGAATGCTCTCCCCCCCCCCCCCCCCAGGACCCTCGTCACAGATGCCTTTCACTATACACTGTCATGTTACACTACATCATCCTGCTTGTGGGGACAGTCACCTAGTTATCTATCCCTGAATGGGAAGACCATCAACAATTGATTGGCCCTTTCCCTGGTGGTGCAATGTGGGCCACTGGCAAAGGCATTGCTTTTAATGATAGAATGACCATCATACAGAAGGTGGGAGGCTGTGTCTCACAAACTGTTGGGGAATGGAAGAATCCACAGAAAGCCCACAAATGGATAAAGTGTTAGAAACTGCTTTTAAACGCATCCTCTAGCAAGGGAGATACCTGAACAAGACTACGAGAGCCTCAGTCCTGAATCTGAGAAGAAGAGGGAGGGTCTGCAGAGCGACACACTGTACCCAGTTCCTAGAAGAACATGGCTACCTGGAATAAATTGGGCCTATTAAAGTCTTGAGGGAAATGCTAAACTTCAGGTAAGACAATATGCATGGAGTCCATTTATTTTTTTAACCATTTTAGCTCTGATTTCTTTGTTTCTATACATAAATAAATAATACTTTGCTTTGAAGAGGCTGTTCTGAGTCACTGCATGTTCATACTGATCACCGGCACTGAAGGGAAGACCACAGCAAGGGCCAAACCCACCTGTATCTCCTGAGGAAATGTTGGTAAACAAGGCTGCTGTAACCAGGAGACTATATAAAAGTGCAGTGAATCACAGGATTCCTCTCAGAGAGAAGTTTGGGCTCTGGGTCTCTCACTTGGAAGAGCTGCCCTTAAAGAGACTGAAGGAAGGAGGGGGGGGGTACAGCTTGCCCTGGAACTGTGACGCAACCCTTAATATTAGGTTTTTGTATGGAATACAGTATTTTATATTTTCTCAAGCCTACAAATAAGTGAAATTTCTGTTGCAAATTGTTCAATGGTCCCAGAAAGTGATTGCATGTTGTAAATCTCAGCTGCAATTTAAGTACAATTTAACAGTGGAATACTAGAAATTGTAACATTTTTTGCTGTAAGGACTCCTTTCGTTTCTGTTTTTCAAGTTTAATGAATGCGGTATGCTACCAAATAATACAGCATTAAACTCAAATCAGATTTGTTTATAAAGAGCTGATTTAAGTACTAGACTGATGATCACAGGGGTTCCTGTTTAAAAGGGTTGGATTTTACAGCTGCTTTTTAAGTAATGAATATTTTCCTTTAAAGTAGATGCAGTGGCTGTTGCTCATTATTTACTAAAATTTTGCATATAATTTTTGTAAGAAAATATAGATGCATAAACAAGTTTCCAGTGTCATAAGGAATAAACAGAGACATGGGGAGCAAATCCTTTCGTTCTTCATATGAGGGTCTTGCATCTTGGTATAGATCATTTAGTAAATGCATACTTTGCCTTATTAGCCAACACAATGGAATAACAATTACATTATACATGCTCTTGTGTGAGTCAAAGAATCTGACATCCAGAAAGATAAAGAAGCCCAGCAACATTTTACCACTGAACAGCTGTCATAACAGCCAGCAGTGGAGCCAACCAAAAAGTCATAAAGGGAATGTGCCAAGGGAGCAGACCCAGGTCCAGATGTCAATGCTAGAAGAATGCATCTCTTAACATCTGGTTATGCCAAGCATTACCCATATGTGGGTGTATGTGTTGGCTTCAAGCCTGGTACACATATGAAAAAATATGAAGTGGGACACATTCAACACTGCCAGGAGTAATCAGAGACTGTGCCAGGTTTGTGTTGAAATTCTGTGAATCTGACAATTGCTTTTCTATTTGTAAAGGTCCAAAATGTCCCTTTAGCAACATTGTATCAATATATTTTTAGACTGTTAATTAGGTTTCAATTTGTTTAAACAAATCTTACCTAAAGCAGTTTGCCACAATTTCCCAGTCTATCGATAGGCTCAAAGTACTGGTTTGTTAGCTCTTGGCTGGCCATCACTTCATGACTATCACAGTCAATTGAACTGTGATTGATAATCCAATGAGAGGTAACTTTGCACCTTCCACTTTTCCTGCCTATGGTTATTTATTATAGCCAATATGAATTAATAATGCTTAGGAGAAATGTCTCTGCTTTTCCAAAATGAAGCAGCAAGGTGTCGTTTCCCCCCATGCTGAGAGTGCACAAGATAGACATGAATTTGATTCTGGTCCAAGACATTTTTTTTTTAACTCTCTGTGAAGCTTCATTTTCCAGGTTCTGGAAAACATGCTTTATTTAAAAAGCCCAATGATTTTTCAAAAATGCCTAAGTGACTTAGTTACCTAAATCCATTTTGAAAATGAATTGAGCATTCAGGAGCCTAAGTTTCATGCCAAGTCCATATGACTTAAATGCATAAATGCTTAGTTTACATTTGAAAATGGGATTTAGATACTTCGAATAATGCTACTCCAAGCCTCCATCTCTTCCCATTAATGGTGGATTGCGCACCCCAGACAGTTTACATGTTCTCACAGGGGCACTACTGCTCACTAGGGTCCCTGTGATATTTACAGTTCTGGAAGGCTGCAAAATCTGGCCTTATTGCAGAATGATCTGGGCTTTTGTAAAAGTTTTAATAGGTTTTATGATTATAGGCCTCTGGCTGCTCTCAAGTGTTCCTGGAACAGGGAAAGAGGAGTTCAAACCCCATAAACTCTCAGATCACCTTTTCCCCTCACTCCCTTGAAATGGGATGGGAAAGAAAAGATTCAAATCTTCAATTACCTGTGGCCTGGATAAAACAAGAAGAAAAATAAATGCTGTGTGACTTCCATAACTTCCAGCTTCTCCACTTTCCTTCCTTCCCTAAAGCTTCTGCAGCACTGTTATATTTGTCAATATAAAGTTTTGTATCTCAGACTATTGGGTCACTTTAAAAATCAAAAATACATTTAAGAACTGAGGTTTATATTGTACTTATTAAAATGTTCAAGAAATGCACTTATTGCACTATTCATGAACATTTTTAAAGTGGTACAAGTTGCCACAAATTTCAGTGCAAGACAGTGTATAGCACCACTGAAATCAGAGAGTTTTGATGAAGAAGAATTTTGATAGAGTTTGTTGCAGAGCACTCAGAGCCCTGTTACTCCTCATTGCTTAGAACAGTGCATCATAAACAAGAGATAATTTCAGTCTGAGATCTTAGACACTCTCCATATCCCCATCCCTGTATTACTCAAAGCTAGTAATAGGTTATAGGCTGCTTTCTGTTGAAGTAAATATTAGAGAAAAGCTCAGAGATAAACATTTTCTAAGTACTAGTAACATCTATTTTTACTCTCTTGCTCCCCTTCTTTCTTTTTTTCTGTAACTGAGGTGAAAAGTCCGGACAAATACATTACAATAAAATTTTCTCTGGGATTGCAACAGTTAGCACCATCAAACTGGCAGATTAGTTGACGATTTTTCTTCCCTAACCCTTCTGTTCTCTGCATCCTCCACTTTTCATTGGAGACACTATGTCTCTTTTTCCACAATTATCATTATGTACTAGTAATGTTGGCAAGGGCAAGCCATGCTTTGCATCCTTTTCAGTCTCTCTTGAGTGCACCCCTCAGGTAACAGGCCTGGATTTCTGCTCCTTACTGGGGGTGGAACCCATGGCCCTACCACCATGGGCCTGGATTCTGAGGCTGCAGCCCTCCAATCATGTTAACATGTGACACCCAGAAGAACTTTCTCTCTGGGACCCTGTGACAGTGGGTGATTAAAATGACTCACAGACAGCTTCTTCAAAACAAAGCATTATTTATCCCTTTGTACCCAAAGGTATAAAGCATGCAGAGCAAAGGGGGGAAAAGGCAAAAGGTGAATATGCATGTGTCTTCCCTAAAGCATAATCTTTTCTTTTAAATTTTCTAAGCTCCCCTCAGTCCAATTAATCCCATTTCTGGGTCCCACAAATGCTGCCCTGCTCTTATGTACAACACACAATTGAGCTTTTAAAAAATCTATATTTCACTGCAAGTTCAATATGGTCTAATTTTTTTCTCCTTACAATATGCTTGCTACTCCTGCTGTCCTTTTCAGGAGCCTGGCCTTTCTATATAAAGTTTGCTCCCAACCTTTATTCAAACCAGTTGGCTAATCTTTCCATACCTCCTCATCAAGTTGACTCCAAAAGTCATGCTAGTCCTTTGGTGGAGTATTCCTATTAATTTGCTTAAAGATGTCTCTTGAAACTAACACCTCTTGAAGAATAAGTGTCATAAATATCAATATCTAACCATAAGGACTTTATCTTGCTCTTCCACCATGACCTAATAGTAATCATTTCTTCTTGTCTAAATGGACTTGCACTACAACATGAACAGATTATCTATATCTCTTCTTAGTAAGTTTACTTAATATGCATTTTGAGACGTGTAGAAACAGAAAAAGAAAATCAGTTTTATCTCTAATAGAAAAGAAATGGAAAAAGAGTATCTATTAACTCTATTTTTGTTCTCTAACAGGAATTATCATAGAATATCAGGGTTGGAAGGAACCTCAGGAGGTCATCTAGTCCAATCCCCTGCTCAAAGCAGGACTAATCCCCAGACAGATTTTTGCCACAGATCCCTAAACGCCCCCCTCAAGGATTAAACTCACAACCTTGGGTTTAGCAAGCCAATGCTCAAACCACTGTGCTACCCCTCTGCCCCATAAACCACAATCCACAGGATTCATCACCAGTCATGCCTCCAAAACTTTAATCATATGTAATTCTGGAAACCTAGACATGCAACACAAAACCATCAAACTTCCCACTTTTGATGATAAGTCCCTTAGGTAACATGTTTCATTATCCACTTTGGCTCAAAGAATCTCACTAACATACAAAAGTTGGAATATTTAGCCTTTACTGGCTTTCATTTAAGATGTAATAAGAAGTGATTTTCCTTACAGTCACTAGTTTTTGAAAAACTGAAAAGTGTCAAAGCATAAAATTTAATCATAAGAGCAGCCAGGTCTCCTTCTCTTTAGAGCTGGATATTTTTTCTTAATATATTTCTATTATCGTCTCTTTCCTTATATATTAAGCATTTACTTCACTAATGCATTTATCATTCTTTCTATGCTACCTCAGGCTATGGCATCATCAGATCTTAAACTAAGCAAAGTTGGGCCTGAAGGGTTAAGAAATATTCAAAAAAGGAATATTTAGATGCTGCTGGAAGTGGTGTTAAGAGCTGACTAATTGTTATAATTATTATATTACTTTACAGTCTCCTAAAGTTGCTTAGAATGGTACCTCTCTTCCCTATGAATCTGTCTGGAACCAAAGTCACAGCATATTTCCAGTGAGCATTGTGCTGTTGGAGATCCTTCAGATGAGATGCAGTGAAACCTCAAGTCACTTTTCAGAAGAGTAAGGCTAAAAAATCTGCTGCCCAAATTTGGCCAATTTATAAACCTCTGAAAATTGTTGTTCACACATGCTCAGTAGAGACTTCATCAGTTTTAGCAGCTAAAATCTCCAGAGAGTCCATCCTCACAGAGCAGGCTCAGGCCTCTCACAGCTCCTAGTACTACACTGTATATACAGCATCCCTACAGAGTGACTGAGCATGGTCAGGTGAGGATTATAGAGCCAAAGCCAGACTTGCCCTGTAATGGCTTCTCCCAGATGTTCTGGGCCAGGCACCAGAATTTAGAGCAGGGACATTGTCTCTCCTGTACTCCCAGTGATCCCCATGTAGGCACCCAGGCAGCACAGAGGAGGAAGCCTTCTGATTCAAGCCATTTGGATCTGGAGGAGGGAAAGGAGTTGACTGGGCAAGAAGTCTGGTGAAGCTGGGGCTGGAGGGAGGGGACATGCTATGAGTAACTGGGCAAGGACAACATGCCAGAGTGAAAAGAAGACTGAGACTCAGAAACAGACAGAGGGGAATCTGGTTGGACAAGGAGACTGGGACCAGAAACAGGTGAAACAGGGGCATGAAGAGAGTCCATAGATCTGGCAATGAGTTGGATGCAGGTCGAGAACTGGGACTGGCATGGCAAAGAGATTCGGACAAGGAGCCAAGGGTGGGAAGAGACAAGACTGGGACTGGAACAGGTTGTGGGGATAGGGCAGTACAAGCCAACCTTGGGGAGAATGGGCAGAAGAGTCGATTCCCTTTACAACACACTGTCCTCCAGATCCTGGAATGCAACCCAAAATCCCTGAGTCTCATCATAAAAAAAGGGTAAAAAGTGAGGTGGCAAAGTTTGCAGATGATACTACACTGCTCAAGATAGTTAAGACCAACACAGGCTGTGAAGAACTTCAAAAAGATCTCACAAAACTAAGTGATTGGGCAACAAAATGGCAAATGAAATTTAATGTGGATAAATGTAAAGTAATGCACATTGGAAAAAATAACCCCAACTATACATACAATATGATGGAGGCTAATTTAGCTACAACGAATCAGGAAAAAGATCTTGGTGTCATCGTGGATAGGTCTCTGAAGACATCCACGTAGTGTGCAGAGGCGGTCAAAAAAGCAAACAGGATGTTGGGAATCATTAAAAAGGGGATAGTGAATAAGAAGGAGAATATTGCCCTTATATAAATCGATGGTACGCACACATCTTGAATACTGCGTACAGGTGTGGTCTCCTCATCTCAAAAAAGATATACTGGCACCAGAAAAGGTTCAGAGAAGGGCATCTAAAATGATTAGGGGTTTGGAACGGGCCCCATATGAGGTGAGATTAAAGAGGCTAGGACTTTTCAGCTTGGAAAAGAGGAGAATAAGGGAGGATATGATAGAGGTATATAAAATCATGAGTGATGTGGAGAAAGTAGATAAGGAAAAGTTATTTCCTTATTCTCATAATACAAGAACTAGGGGTCATCAAATGAAATTAATAGGCAGCAGGTTTAAAACAAATAAAAGGAAGTTCTTCTTCACACAGCGCACAGTCAACTTGTGGAACGCCTTACCTGAGGAGGTTATGAAGGCTAGGACTATAAGAGCATTTAAAAGAGAACTGGATAAATTCATGGAGGTTAAGTCCATTAATGGCTTTTAGCCAGGATGGGTAAGGAATGGTGTCCCTAGCCTCTGTTTGTCAGAGGGTGGAGATGGATGGCAGGAGAGAGATCACTTGATCACTACCTGTTAGGTTCACTCCCTCTGGGGCACCTGGCATTGGCCACTGTCGGTAGACAGGATACTGGGCTAGATGGACCTTTGGTCTGACCCAGTATGGCCGTTCTTATGTTCTTATGTTCTTATTTCTCTGCTGTAAGCAAATATCTATTAAACTTGCTGGCATATTTCCTCATCCCACTCATCTCTATTGAGGATTTCAACTTCCATTATTCCATTCATTCAAGTGGCACAGGTCTGTGTGGTGGATCTAAAGATTGCCACCCTGCAGATGACCTATGTGGATGTAAATAATGCCACATGATGGTATTTTGGGGGACGGGGGATTCAGTTTGCTTTATTAAAAAACATTTTTTGTGCACAATCTCCTAGGTAAAAACAACTAATAAGTGTGCAAAATCAAGCACTTAAAAGTTAGGAAATGGCAGAATTAAAGTGGTCTGTGCAACATTATTCTGCTTGTGCATATGCATTATGACATAGTCTTTAATTATATGACCATATGCTATTTTTAACACAGGACCGCAGCCTCTTTCAGAACCTGCTCTGGAGATGAATCAGAGTTGTGTAGTAAACGAAGTTGTTGTCTGTAGGACTCCTGCCTCATTTTTCCAGAGGTTGGAACATGTGTCGCGACTGAATGAGGCAGGTCATGCATGAAGAGAAAGGATGGTGTCGCGGGTAAGGCAGTTGAATGCTGCACTGGAAAAATCAATTCTATCCCTCTCTCTGCCACAGAGTGCCTATATGAAGCTAGGCAAGTCACTTAATCTAAACTTTTCAATTCTTTGAGTCAACAATGTGATGCAGTTGCAAAAAAAGCCTAATATCATTCTGGCAGTATCAAGAGGAGTGTCGTATGCAAGATATAGGTGATAATTATCCTGCTCTATTCAGATCTTGTGAGGCCTAAGCTAGAGTACTGTGTCCAGTTCTGGGCGCTACACTTTAGGAAAGATGTGAATAAATTGGAGAAAATCCAGAGGAGAGTCACAAAATATGATAAAAGGTTTAGAAAGCCTGACCTATGAGGAAAGGTTTAAAAAACTGGACATATTTAGTCCTGAGAAAAGAAGACTGGGGCTGATGATATGTTAAGGGCTATTATAAGGAAGATGGTGATCAGTTGTTCTCTGTGTCCATTGAAGGTAAAACAAGAAGTAAGGGCTTAAAATAAGTAGTAATCTGCACCCAGGGAGACTTAGGTTAGATATTAGGAAAAACTTTGTAACTATAAGGGCAGTTAAATACTGGAATAAGGCTTTCAAGGGAGGTTGTGGAATCCCCATCATTGGAGGTTTTTAAGAACAGGTTGGACAATCACCTTTTAGGGAAGGTCTCGGTTTACTTGGTCCTGCCTTGCACAGGGGGCTGGACTTGATGACCTCTCAGGTTTTCTTCCAGACCAAAGATTATATATAATATTTTGGTGTTTAATTTATGTACAAGGCTCCAAATTTGCATTGTTTGTTGCACAAAGGCTTTTAAACACCCATTGCTATATCACATATGAAGATAATTATCTTTCTCTTGGTAGCTGTAGGTTTTTGGTATGCCACTGAGGGAAAGCTTGCAAGAATACATGACATCTCAGTTTCAAACTTTAGTATTCACTTTGATGTGATTAAGTCTAAATAATTGATTACTACTTTGAACTCTGTAAGTATGGCTTCAAATTAATTTTCTCAAAGGTTTCCATTAATATAATCACAATTTCTTTTAAAAATAGTTACGTTCAGACCTTTTACCCATCATATCAATATTAATGTTTTCATTCTTTCATAAACCACTTTGTAGCGATTAACTCTGAGTTATTTATTTGGACACTGAAAGAGAACATTTTTCATAAAAGAACTTGAGAAATAATTAGAAGCTTTAGAGAAGGGGATGTCATTATCAAATGAATGGTGTTTCTGAATAAAGTGTAGGCTTCAGAGAATTAGTATAACACAATATTATAGGCTACTTATTTATTTATTCTGCAGTAGCACTAGAAGCTCCAGTCATGGACTAGCATTCCATTGTGCTAGGCTCTGTACAAACACAGAACAAAAAAGTTGGCCTCCTCCTCCAAAGAATGTAATATAAGACACAACAGGTGGACACAGATGGGCAGGGGATCACAAGGAAACAATGAGACATTATCCATCAGCATGATAGGCAGTGCTCTCAACACACCAGCAACCTAATCATTGTCAAGTTACTTGTGTCTAGTCACTAAAAATTAGTGAGGGAAAAATCTCTAAAGTGCTGAAAGTTTTGGAGATTAGATGCAAAGTTCTGCTTGCACCTTTTTACTTATATTGGCACCACTTTTTCTGTATACAGACAGAACATTCCACAATTCAAGCCCCTTTCTTCCCATTCAATCAGCTGTTTCATTGGCAATGCAGTCAAATGTTGATGATTTTTTTTGGCTCATCAGTGAAATCCAAAAACCAACAGCAACAGGAAATTAAATACTCTAGACTTGCATTAGGCTGTTATTGACAGTTAGAACAAGCAAAGGCTGCCTA
Organism: Terrapene triunguis; assembly: GCF_002925995.2. Taxonomy (NCBI): domain Eukaryota; kingdom Metazoa; phylum Chordata; order Testudines; family Emydidae; genus Terrapene; species Terrapene triunguis. Next base: position 11,629,094 of record NW_020664369.1, read on the forward strand.
TGCAGTTGCTACACAAAGGCAGGATTTTGTGCCTGCTTGGAGTCCCACTGAATTCAATTACAAATAATAATCATTAATAATAATTTACTAAAGCAGTTATTAAATCGGAAGTAAATAAAAACACACAACACTTGGCTGGGTGGCATCATTTGCATGTGATACATCAGTCGATTGACTCCTCATGATCTCTTTCTCCCCACCGTGATCTCTTTCTGCCCTTCCCTTCCCAGACTTCTGCCCGTCCTAGTCTATGTCATAACATCTCTAAATAACCAGTTTCCCATTCTGCTGTGTATACTTAGATCCTTCCCAGGCAGTTTCAGTTTACAGTGCTGTTCCTGTCACTCCTCGTTGAGCCCAAATGGAGCAATCCTCTGCTCTGCTGAGTTTCACCAGTGTTTGGAAGTACTTTAGACCACTTCATGTCAGATAAAGCACTGCAGAGTAGAAGATCACTGTTAGGAAACTTGACGTCAGAAAGGAGCTGCAGCAGAAATTGAGATGGTGGATAAAGTTCAAAAGGAATCTACTTGTAGAAAAGCCAGCTAGGTCAGTGATGTGCTACCAGCATTTTAACAAGCAGTCTGTAATGGGATATAATGGTCCTTTAAAGCCGGAGGCTGTTGTGGGACCAGGCTATCCAAATCCAGGAGTTCCAGGGCAGACAGAAACCTTGGGAATGACAGAGGCAGACACAGAGAGTCTAGTCTACTGTTCCTTTTAACGTAGGGGAAGGGAGGGCTCCCCTCTCTTTGACCCAATTATCACAGTTACTAGGTGAACTGCACCTCTGACTCCTTTTGACCTTATCAAGAGCACCCTCTCTACCAGAACTCAGGCCTTTAGCTGTCACCTATGTGGGGTGGAATCACATGATTCTCCCACACTCCAACCAGGCCCTGGGTTACAATTCCCTGGTATTAACTGTGATTTACCTCACCAGACCTGACTTAGGCTCAGAGACCCTGCAGTTTTGTTCCCTCCAAGGCAATGACAGTGATAAGAGGTGACCAGACAGACTCCTTAAAACAAAGTATCATTTATTTAGAAAAAAAAAGTATTTAAGAGAAAATACATCTTGAAATCAGTAAACCACACTGTACACATATCTCGCTTTTCCCTAAGACTTATCATTCCCTGGATCTGGGAAGGCCCAATTTCTTTCGACTCCCTCCATAGAGTCTCTCTCTCTCTCGCTCTCTCTCTCTCTCTCTCTCTTTCTCTCTCTCTCTCTCTCTGTCAGCTTGTCTCCCTGGCAGAGCTCACTGCCAGCACCCTGACAAGTCATCCCCTTTTACAGGGATCAAAACACTTTTTAATTTATTTGTAGCCCTTTTGATCTCTAGCCTCCCTGCCTGGTAAAACAGCTGTGTCACTTTGCCCTTGACGTATGTAAAGATGTCATTATCATTCAAGTGTGTGCTAAGGTGTTTTTTTCTGGGAAGCCATTGTGTTGCCTTCCTGTACAGCCCCCAGTAATCTGACCATTATAGGTGCATAATAAACATTGCACTACCTCCATTATGAATTATGGTACAGGATCTTTTAATAACCCCAACATAACTTCCCGACTAACCAGGTCACATACAGTGTTCAGTAAATTATTACATAGGTAATAATGTTGTTAATATTGCTATCAGCTCCATGCTTGTCACACCAATTAGGACAAGTTCTGGGAAGGAGGACAGTTTATAATTTACCTCTTACCTCATAACAGGACAGACACCAATAAAAAGAGGACTGCCTGTTAACCACACATAGGCCAAGGAGACTGAATTGTTTCACTCAGCTTCCAAACTGTGGAGAAGCACTGGGAAATACATGCACCCAACAGAGATGCCCAGGGAGAAATGAACAATTTGTCATGAAGATTTTTGTTTCAAACTTTATTTGTTTGAGAGGATTTGCAGCCAATCTGAGTGGAGTTGGGAGAAAGTCATTTAAAGGGCCATCAGAAATAATCTGAGCAAGGGTTGAAACCTGCTACAGGTCCCACAAAATGTTCTCCTTTGCTCATGATTCAGTCTAGGCACTACGGGTGCATGTGTTTGCAGACAGAAAGGATGATGGATGGGGGAATATATTAATTTGTTTTCCTGTTTAAACAAAACCCTTTCTCATTACCAATGCAGGAAGCAACACCGCTTAACAAGCACATTCAGAAACTACAATATTGGTAGTATAAAATTGTTCAGTGTGAGACATCTAAGCAGGGCCGTGGGATATCCTGTATGTGTGCACCATTTGATGCAAACAGATTCATTTAAAAATACAACCTCCTACATTTACCAAATTAATTTTGGGTCCCTGGAACAAATCATTTGTCAGGACCATAGAGAAGGTGCAATTCCAACAGAGACAGGGAAATCGTGACAACTCTTCCTTCACTTTACAGGCAATTTTCTTCATGGGCTGCCAAGGGCGGGCTAAATCTCTTCCAGCAAACGTCAATGAGGTAGGGTCCAGGGTTTCAGTACAGGAAGAGTATCTTCCATTGCAGCAGTGGAGAAGTATTTGGAAAGGGGACCTTCTTAGACTGAGAGTTAAAATTGAATGCAGGAATTTTATTTTCTTGCCCTACGAAGCTGTATCTCAAGACTTGGATTTGAACTAAATCCAGATGTCCTGTCATCTGTGGTCAAGAGGCCAACCTAAATTGCCTCAGCAGCTTTGTCTCATCAATCATGTCTTTCTACTGCTTGCAAAGCACATGTAGCTCCTCTTCCATTTTGCTTGTGCTCTGCAAGGTTCAGACTCATGAATAAAGAACATGCATGATTCCTTACACTTGGCCCTCTCTAGGGCTCTCCCTACTTCGGACCCCCCCGCCCCCCCCCCCACACACACACACATCTAGACCCTGCACCCTGAAGCCACAGAATTTGCAGCCTGTCTAAAGGATCTCTGTGCTCAGATACTACAATGATGGATGTGCTACAAAACCCAGTTAGTTGTGGTCTCCCAATAAAATCACTTGGGGAATTCACAATAACATGAATCGTGCTGCATAGTGTCAAATAAAACATAACCCACCCCATCCTACCAATTCCAGCACCTGTTATCCACTAAAAATTCAGGTTAGGGGATTGGCAGGTTCAATGTACAGCACCTCAAAGCATGTCAGATAATTGCATTTATAATCAAACTAAATTGTATTGTTTCTTACATTTCATGTTTGAGAACCTAGTTTTCATCACTCACTAGAGGTCAATCTCTTCCACTACAGTGTGAGTTACTGCACAATTTGTCTGCGAACATTTACAGTTGTTTTTCATTTAGCTTCCTCTGAAGTATCAGTATTGGTCACTGACAAAGATAGGATACCTGACTGGATGGCTCAATGTTCCGATTTATTACGTCAATTCCTATCTTCCTAATGGAAGATATTTGATATTCATCAAGCATAAGTGCCTGACTGAATCTAAATAAGTAAAGTTTTGATTAGAGGAACAAATTATCTTGTATATCATCATTCCACAGAAAATCTTCACAAAATAATTCTTGTTACTGTAACCTTTTTATGTGATTGGCAGATTCATTGTAGTGAAAAGTACCCAAATTTTTGCTAACTGCTGTTTTATGCTTCTTTGACACATGCTTTGTTATTTACCTTCCCTGCTGTTGGCTATGATAAAGTAAGATTAATCTCCTGTCCTTGTCACATCAGCAGCTTCACAGCTTTCATGCATGCTGAAAGTGTGTAGACTAGTTTCTCTCGATCCTTTCACACTCCTGCTACTTCTCCTGTGAGGATGCACTTTCTCAAAAAGAAAAAAAGTGTGTGAACTTCCAAATATTTTAGATCAAATGACAGATTGAAACATTAATGGTGGGAAGATTTGGGGGGGAAAAATCTATCTGATGTTTCTGTTGAGTAACTTTCTTTGAAAATGGTAAATAGTTTAGGCAATAACATGTGGAAAAGATAGGTATTATTTTTGAGGTACATTCAGGCATCAGAACATTAATCAGCTAGCAGATTCTCCACAGACACTAACTTTTTCTGTTCACATAAAAGAGCTCTTTCATCTACGTACTTGGATGGTAAGATCACAGGATACACTAGTCAAAAAAGTAATAATTGTGAAATAGATTCTCCTGAAGCAGGAAAAGCACTTGATAAAGAATATAGGAATCTGGGGAAATCTTTTTCAGTGGCATAGAGCAAAAGGAGCCTTCAAGTTCTCAGTCCTTAAGATTTGGAGATGAATAAAACTTCATGCAGTTAACAAATACAGGCTAACTCAAATACTCTGAGATCTCCCCAGTAGGAGGTTCTGAATTGGCAGTGGAGCCAGAAATCCCTTAGAAAATGCTTGTGTTTCCACCACAGATCCAAACATAAAGTATCAGAAAACATGTTTTTTTTTTTCTCCCATTTAGCTAGTTCCCTGAGGCCTTCAGTTGTCTTTATTTTGTTATATGGGAAAATGACCATGAAATACTATTTAGAGATATTTCTCCTTTTTCTTCCTTTGAAGTAATGTTATATGAGTGAAAAATGTCATTGAAAGTTTTGGTCATAGCTCAACTGGGCATTTAATATTTTCCCTGCAGTTCGAAGACTGGCTTAGACTATGAGGGAATTCTTGAAGATCCTACATAGGTGATTTTTAGATGCAGAGAGAAATATTTCCCCCTCACTTTTTGATTAGGAAATAATGCCTAAAGGGTAGAACAATCCATTTTTTCTAAAAAGAGCAAACTTTTCATTTTACACCTGTGACAAGATGCTACAGCAGCTACTACAACCATCTCAGCTCTAAAATCTAGTGCATTTGAGTTTAAAACTTTTCAGGATGACAATGAAAAACAACAAGCTAATGAGGTTTGACTTGTACGAAACAGTAATTACAATAGATAATACAATTTCAACTCCTGGGTTCATAATTTACATCTACACAGGAAAATATATATGATTTGGTATTCACAGTAAGAGACTATTGTTCTATATGTGTGAGAACTAATCGGTTGGGAGGGAGCCAGGATTTTAGGATGACTAGCTAATATTCACCCATGCCCTCAGTGATTCTGGAGCTGCTTTACTTATTGAAAGATATGTGACCGAGTATCCATTTTATACATTTTATTAATTACATTAAAAGTAAAATCAAGAAAACATATAATTATAACATATAACTAAAGCTAAACTACTATTAACACTATTAAACTAAGAATAAAACAATATAAATACCAAATCAAGTTCAAATCAACAAAATTAGTTCAGTACTGTATTGGATTTAATTAATCAAATTAATTAAATCACCAGATTAATACTCCAAATTATCACTCCTTATAAATCCTAAAAAAGGACCTGAAGAGATGACTGTCCTTTTGGTTACAAAGTGCACTAAAGAATTTCACCCAAGTCAATCAAATCAGAACTTGGAACTGGTTAAATCTTTTGATACTGAAACCAAATTATTATCTTATGTATGAACTGAAACCTCTCATTCAATTACAAACCTTCCTACTTAGTCTGCAATTCTTGTGTAGTGGCTAATCCTTTTCTCCCCTTTCTGACTACCTAACAGAGATTTACAGTACAGTTTTTAACAAAACAATTTGGTGACTGGATGTTTAACTCTTGTTAGGCGGTTTACAGCTGATAAATTTAATTTTCTTAGGATGCACAGAAAATAGAACACACTTTAATTAGTACCTGTATGAGACTATATTTTAAGATTATTTAAACATGGGAAACTTTCTTTCTGGTGCCTTCCCCACATGGACACACTTGCATGTGCACAACATCATTTTCATACCCTAAAATTAAAGAAAAAGGCTGAGATGTTTCCTAATAAAAACAAAAGGAAAAAAAATCAGATACTTATAATAACGGGGTTCATGACCTCTTCAGCTCTCATTCTTCTGGACTCTTCTGGCACAGAAGCTGGAGCTTGCTAGCAGGCTGTTTTCACATGCAGGGAGATGAGTCAAAGGCTGGCATAGCCTGTTCATTGATGTTGTGTGACATCCTCTCCCAAAGATGATCAGCATCAGAGTTCTAGAATATCAGACTTCCCTCAAGGTGCTTGTAAACCCGAAAGATGAGGCTTCTTGGCCTTAACCTTGATTCTTACGTCTTACTCTCTGTACTTACTCTGCCTTGAAACACCTACCTCCAAAGCCTGAGATGAAATCAGGTGGGAGGCTTTTCCTTGGAGCTATGCAACTTGGCCCAAATAAGGGTTGAGTTGGGTCATCCATAGCAAACTTCAGTGCTACGAAAAATCATGCATAAGCCAGCAATTTATAGAAAAAAAATCCATGTTTGCTTGTCACAGATGCTGTATATCCATGACCCCCCAAAATACCAAAAATACAGAACAGGGACTAGCTTTGAGGAAGCTAACATGGCCTCGTCTGAGTGAAAAGGTCTTGAGATTACATTATGTCAGCAGTTTACAGAAAGTTTAGCACAAAGTCCTGTAAAACTAAATGATTTAGAAAACCCTCAAAACCAATAGCTACTCAACATTCATCCACTAGCAAAATTAAAAATAAGTTGGAGAACCTATGACCAAGTGATTTTTTTTCACAAAGAAGGAAGCTTTACAGTATGCTTTATGTTTAGGAATTGTGTGATAGGGCAAATAACTTCTCTTTGAAATGTTTCATATTGGCACAAAAAAGTTACTTTAAAGCTTATCAGGATAGAACCTCTTTACAATAAAAATAGTACACCATTTCTCTCACATACTGTAGCAAAGTTATAAAAGGAAAATAAAAGTCTTCAAAGCCTAGATTGATCCATTGGGCAATAAAATGAAAGGTAAAATTTGTATTGCAAGACTTCTGCTATGCCCTGAGGGAACCATGTAGGATGAATTTGTATGGAAATACTTATTGTAAGTTATAGATCCACTGGTTCTACCATGCCTTCTTCAATTTAATGCCATTATCCCTCTTCTGGAGTTGGAAATTTCTATTTATAGCCATATGAACCTGCACTTGAAAATATGACAGAAATCTGATTTTAAGAGCAGTAAAATGAGCTGAAAAAATAAAGTTTGAAGATGCATCTGGGAGGTTTTTCCCTGATTATTCTGCACTCTTAGTGAAAAGGTGCAGAGCTTTTATCAGAGTTAAAAAAAAAGTCTTTGTACTTTAATTCTGTCTTATTGTTCCCAGCACACTAAGGATTGTTGTTGGAGGAGACACTTACATTTTTACAACCCCCAAAGATGCTATGCAGTCTGTGGAATGCAGTATGTCAGCTGCTGACATGGAAACCAAGCAAACTAATCATGGCATTGTGAATTAATGAAGGAAACATTAGTAAGTTTATAATATCTACCTAGACAGTTATCTAGGAAATATTTTGTATTTTATTGCTTTGTTTTTGACAAAATACTGGTTATATTACAGTGTTGCTCCCTGCTTTCAAGTGTTAGATTGTTTAACATGGCTAAGTGTTTTTCTTCTTTTTTATTAGGTACCTCTTACTCTTCTGTGGATGTCTAGCACGGAATGAGGATAGTTAGAGTGCAGACGGCATGATGAGATTAGGTGGAGTGATAGGCATTTGTTCCAGAAGAGAAGAGCTGGTTCTCTATGCTATGCTTGCTCAAGTGATGCAAGAGTTGGGTAAATAACTGATGAATCATTTCTTTTTAACTGTGACTAATATATATGTATATATTTGGTTTGTTGGCAGTTAAAAAAATGAGTTGGGCCAAACCAAATTTTTTTTTTCCAGATTTTGGATTAATTTAAAAAGCCTGCAGGAGTTTGAGCACTGGGTCTGCTGAAGCACAGCTGAGTGCCCTAACCCTGGGACTAAAGGATACAGTTCGGGGAGGTGAGGAAGGTGTTGGTAACAGCAGCAGCAGCACCTCCTTCTCCTCCCAGTCATTTTGTGACTGGCCAGAACTGTGTGTCAAATCTGCAAATAGTTTTGGGTCTACCAAAACTGCATTTTTCATCAAATAAACTATGTGTCTGAAAATTTTTGCCCATCTTGAATTGTGACACTATCAGAAAGTTAGATTTTCTATAGATTCAATATGCAGAATCACATTATTTCAATATCTCCTATATGGTGATTATTATATGTCATATACGTTGCCATAGTGTATTTTTACTGATGTAAATGTCACACAAAGTAACAGTAAAAAAAAAATTTCACTGTCTTGCAAATTTATCATGGGTCTCATGATATTTAGAGCTAGATTCACCAAAAAAAACAACAAACAAACAAACAAAAAAACTTAAGCATAGTGACACCAAGAATTGCCCCACACCTTATTTTAATATACCCAGAAATTCACTGCAGTTCACAAAGCCTGAGTTAGGTGCCTAGGCTTTCTATACAATGAATGGGGAGAGAGAGGTGCCTTAGAATGAGAATCACAAAAGCCAGTATGCTAGGCAGCTCTTTACCTAAACTAGGCAATGGGAGATGCCAAGCTGAGGAGTGTGTCCTAAGCCCAGCACTCTCACAGAGATAGGTACGTAAGTCTAGGCTTCAGGGAGTCTTCTCCCTCTGTTTGGGATTCTCAGTTAGAAGCCCCTCTTAGGCCTGGTCCACACTACCCCCCCACTTCGGACTAAGGTACGCAAATTCAGCTACGTTAATAATGTAGCTGAATTCGAAGTACCTTAGTCCGAACTTACCGCGGGTCCAGACGCTGCAGGCAGGCTCCCCCGTCGATGCCGCATACTCCTCTCGCCGAGCTGGAGTACCGGTGTTGACGGCGAGCACTTCCGGGATCGATCCGGGATCGATCTATCGCGTCTAGACAAGACGCGATAAATCGATCCCAGAACATCGATTGCCTGCCGTCGGACCCGGAGGTAAGTGTAGACGTACCCTTAGTATTAGGCACTTATGCCATTTTGGCAAGAAGCCAGAGGGAGGGGAGAAGGAGCTCCCTTGCAACTTATAGTCCATTGGTTAGGATACTTACCTGGGATGTAGGAGATCCCTGGTTCAAGTCCTCCCTCCACCCTAGGTGTAGAAGGGTAGCTCAGCTGCCTCTCAGTTGAGGGCCCTAACTAATAGTCAGTGGGATATTCTGATGTATGGAGGAGATCTCCCTCAATCTCTCCTGCTGAAGCTGTTGCATCATTATCTGAATTAATAATTAAAGTCATTGGAGTAAGGGGACTGGATCCTAGGTCTCCATTTGCCTGAGTGAGTGCTTTAACTACCAGGGTACAGAGTTATTGAGTCTAATAGAGCATTGTGATAACTATAAAGGGAAGGGTAACAGCTCTCCTGTGTACAGTACTATAAAATCCCTCCTGGCCAGAGACTCCAAAATCCTTTTACCTGTAAAGGGTTAAGAAGCTCGGGTAACTTGGCTGACACCTGACCCAAAGGACCAATAAGGGGACAAGATACTTTCAGATCTTGGGGGGGGAAAGGCTTTTGTGTGTGCTCTTTGTTTTAAGGGGTTGTTCGCTCTTGGGACTGAGAGGGACCAGACATCAATCCAGGTTCTCCCCATCTTTCTAAACAATCTCTCTTATTTCAAACTTGTAAGTAAAAAAAGCCAGGCAAGGCGTCTTAGTTTTACTTTGTTTTCTCAACTTGTAAATGTACGTTTTACCAGAGTGTTTATCTTTGTTTGCTGTACTTTGAACCTAAGACGGTGGGGGGGGTCCTCTGAGCTCTTTAAGTTTGATTACCCTGTAAAGTTATTTTCCATACTGATTTTACAGAGATGATTTTTACCTTTTTCTTTAATTAAAAGCCTTCTTTTTAAGAACCTGATTAATTTCTCCTTGTTTTAAGATCCAAGGGGGTTTGGATCTGTATTCAC
>NW_020664369.1:11638873-11701887 GCF_002925995.2 Terrapene triunguis
GGTCAATTTCTCCTTGTTTAAGATCCAAGGAGTTTGGATCTGTATTCACCAGGGAATTGGTGAGAGGTTTCTAAAAGCTTCCCAGGGTAGGGAATGGTGGCAGCGGACCAGAACTAAGCTGGTAATTAAGCTTAGAAGTTTTCATGCAGGCCCCTACATTTGTACCCTAAAGTTCAAAGTGGGGATACAGCCTTGACAAGCATAGAGTCAAATATAGTAAAAATCTTAAATGAATCAAACAGTACAATAGAATCCCTATGGATAGAAAATCCTTGCTTTAAAAATAAGAGTGTAGCAGTAGGAATATACTACCAACCACCTGACCAGGATGATGATGGTGATTGTGAAATGCTCAGGGAGATTAGAGAGGCTATAAAATTAGAAAACTCAATAATAATGGGGGATTTCAATTATCCCCATATTGACTGGATGGGATGCAGAAATAAAGTTTCTAGACATCATTAGTGACGGCTTCTTAGAGCAGCAAGTCTTGGGACCCACAAGGGGAGAGAAAATTCTTGATTTAGTCCTAAGTGGAGCACAGGATCTTGTCCATGAGCTGAATATAGCTGAACTGCTCTGTAATAGCGACCATGATATAATTAAATTTAACATCCTTGTGGAGGGAAGGAAATACCAAACAAGCCCACCACAGTAGCATTTAGCTTCAGAAAGGGGAGCAACACAAAAATGAGGTTGCTTGTTAAATTAAAATTAAAAGGAACAATTACAAAAGTCAAATACTTGCAAGTTGCATGGAAACTTTTTTAAAACACCATAATAAGGGCTCAAATTAAAAGTGTACCCCAAATTTAGAAGAATAGTAAGAGAACCAAAAAAAAAATGCCACCATGGCAAAACAACAGAATAAAAGATGCAGTTAGAAGCAAAAAGACATCTTTTAAAAATTCAAAGTTAAATTCTACTATAAAAGAGCATAAACTCTGGCAAGTCAAGTGCTAAAGTATAATTAGGCAAGCCAAAATGAATTTGAAGAGCAACTAGCAAAAGACTCAAAAACTAACAGCACAAAAAAAAAGGCATCAGAAGCAGGAAGACTACCAAGCAATCAGTAGATCCACTGGGCAATTGAGGTGCTAAAAGAGCACTCAAAAAGACAGGGCCATTTTGGAGAAGGTAAATGAGGTAAAGAGGATGTAAGGGAGATTCCCACACCTAAGCCATTCTTTTTAGGTGACAAATCTGAGGAACTGCCCCAGACTGAGATGTAAGTAGAGGAGGTTTTGGAACAAATTGATAAAATAAACAGTAATAAGTCACTAGGATCCAATGGTATTCACCTGAGAGTTCTGAAGGAACTCTCATATAAAATTGCAGAACTGTGTTATATAACCTATCATTTAAATCAGCCTCTGTACCAGGTGACCTGAGGATAGCTAAAGTGACATCATTTTTTTTAGAAATGCTCCAGAGGTGATCTTGGCAATTACATGCTGGTAAGCCTAACCTAAATATCAGGCACATTGGTTGAAACTATAATAAAGAACAGAATTATCAGACACATAGATGAACACAATTTGTTGGGGAAGAGACAACATTGCTTTTATAAATGGAAATCATGCCTCACCAATATATTAGCATTTGTTGATAGCGTGAACAAACATGTGGACAAGGTTGCTCCAGTGGATATAGCTGAGCTAGGGTTATGTGAATACCACTTGGGTCTGATTCTTGAATGTACCTAAATTGTAAGTTTGGTGCTTAAATATTTTTGTGAATCTAGCTCTTAGAGATTTTCCTAAAGCCCAGATCCTGGAATTTGTGTTATTCTGTGATAATCTGAGCTGTCATTTAAGAAAAAGTAAGATTTTAGCCCTCCTGGTTGCAGAGAAAAGATTGAAAACATGACTTGAGTGTATTCTAAAGCTTCAAAAACCAGAAAGCAAATAAAAGAACCCCAAAAATATTCTTTTAAAAAATATTTTATGCAGCTATTCCTTGAAAAATAATGAACAACCAATTGCTGAAAGCTTTCAACACTTCCCTCTACTGTTTAGACTCTTACCAAAACCATGCTGTGTTATTAAGTTGGACTATTTTTAATAGGTCTTCCTGTGTTCTGATCAAGCCCCCTCATTTTGTCCTACTTTTATTCCCCCATTTCAAAAGAACCTAAATTCCTTTGCACTTTTCACCAGATATATTCCCTATCTAGACTAGACAGAAAATTACTAATTTTCAGTAAGATCAGATGGTACTCCTAAAATAGCCAGCAGAAGACACTGATATAGAACATCAGTTCCTTTACTCCTGTTACATGTAGAGGTCATTCCTAATAATAATTCTCTTTTATGTGGCCATGTAAAAACATTGCCACTTATAGTCATTAGTATGTTTAATACCATACATTTTACAGGCACGATTTAATGGGACCTCTTAGAGGTAACTGACTTTTTTAAAAGAATGTCAAAGATATTTTTGCAAAGTCAGCAATTTCCTCTTGACAATAAAGATTGTATGATTCTTCCCACTTGAGTTTAGAGACAATTTGTGTTGCATCTATTCCTTTTTTTCCACAAGTTGTATTCTTGCCTCCATATGTAGGAAATTACCAGCATAGGTTACTATTAATTAAAGTATCAGTATATCTTACATTCTGTTTTCCACAAATGTAAAAGGAAGAAGCCTCAAACAAACAAACAAACAAAAAACAAACATCCCAGACATTTGCTAGTTTGGCAGAAATGTAAATTTCATATAAAAGAAAAAAAAAGTGGAACACCCTAAACCTCTGAGAATGCTATTCTGTTCCAGAGATTGCTGGGAATAATGTAACCAGAAACAGTTACGTAAGAATGGCCATACTGGGTCAGACCAAAGGTCCATCTAGCCCAGTATCCTCTCTTCCTACCGTGGCCAATGCCAGGTACCTAAGAAGGAATGAACAGAAAAGATAATCATAAAGTGATCAACCCCTGTCGCCTATTCACAGCTTCTGTCAAACAGAGGTTAGGGACACCATCCCTGCCCATCCTGGCTAACAGTCATTGATGACTATCCTCCATGAATTTATCTAGTTCTTTTTAGATCACCATTATAGACTTGGCCTTCACAACATCCTCTGTCAAAGAGTTCCACGGGGTGACTGTGCATTGCATGAAGAAATACTTCCTTTTATTTGTTTTAAACCTACTGCCTATTAATTTCATTTGGTGTCCCCTAGTTCTTCTGTTATGAGAAGGAGTAAATAACACTTCCTTATTTACTTTCCCCTCACCAGTCATGATTTTATAGACCTCTATCATATCCCCCCTTAGTCATCTCTTTTCCAAGCTGAAAAGTCCCAATCTTATTAATCTCTCCTCAGATGGAAGCTGTTCCATACCTCTAATAATTTTTGTTGCTCTTTTCTGAACCTTTTCCAATTTCAATATATAATTGTTTACATTGGTGACCACATCTGCATGCAGTATTCAAGATGTGGATGTATCATGGATTTTTTATAGAGGCAACATGATATTTTCTTTCTTATTATCTGTCCCTTGCTTAATGATTCCCAACATTATGTTTGCTTTTTTTGATTGCCGCTGTACATTGAATGGATGTCTTTAGAGAACTATCCACAATGACTCCAAGATCTCTTTCTTGAGCGGTAACAGCTAATTTAGACCCCATCATCCTATATATATAGTTGGGATTATATTTTCCAATGTGCATTTATCAACATTGAATTTCATCTGTGATTTTGTTGTCCAGTCACCCAGTTTTGTGAGATCCCTTTGTAGCTCTTTGGAGTCTGCTTTGGACTTAACTATCTTGAGAAGTTTTGTATCATCTGCACATTTTCCCAGCTCACTGTTTACCCCCTTTTCCAGATCATTTATGAATATGTTAAATAATACTGGTCACAGTACAGATCCCTGGGCACACCACTATTTACCTCTCTCCCTTCTGAGAACTGGCCGCTTATTCCAACCCTTTGTTTCCTATCTTTTAACCAGTTACTGATCCATGGGCAGACCTTCCCTCTTATCCCATGACAGCTTACTTTGCTTAAGAGCCTTTGGAGTTTTGTGGTAAACCTCAGAAAAGCAAACAAAGCTGTAAATGCAATTCATTTTAAGTGACTTTTAGAGAAAGAGATAAATATTTTAATTTTTTCCCAAACTCTTAAATGCAAATATCAAATAATGCTAACTAAGGAAGGGGAAAGAGATTTTCTATACAATGGACTTTCAGCAACAGACATTAGAAACATTAGAAACATGACTTTTCATTTATTGTCGATACAAGTCTGCATAACAAACAACACTATCTCTAAGGAAGAATTTTTTTTTCCTGAGGAACCAATACACAACAATCTAGGTTTGAAGATGAAGATGCATTGTTGAGACCAATTATGCTGAGGGGAAACATAAATAAAGTCTGCGTGTTTGTCATATTCAGACATCTCTCTGGAACAGTAGGCAACACAAGCATGATTGGTATGCAGTCACAATGTGAGCTGTTTTGAGTGGGGGTTTAAAAATAAAATCCTTAATACTAGAAATTAAGGTTAAACAGTTTTCATTTATTTTGTCTTTTTGTAAAAAAAAAAAAAATCTACACTTTTGTCCTGGCAGAAATGAAAAATGACAGAATGATTCAGATGTATATTATGTAGAGTCACAAACTGAGTAAAGAATCTCTGGTAAAATAGCACCATGCATGTATCAGTGATCCTGAATATTCTGTCATGTATGTGCTTTATTTACATTCAGTTCTAAACATTAAACGGATGTCATTCCAATGTGATTTGCACTTACAAAGTGAAACATACTTTGAAGCCACTTGACAACTTTTCCTAAGGTCACAATCCTAAGTTTCAGGGACAGTCAGCAAATATGAGTGTTTTAATGGTGTTAAATGTGACTGTAATCCTTGTAAAAGGTGCCATTTTTCACAATACTGGAGGGCTCTGGCATTCACGCCACAGAACAGGTACAGCCTGAGCAGTGGCAATACAAGATTCCCCACAAGATTCTGCCAGTGTGCTTTATTCTTCAGGGATCACCATTAAGGGAAAGAAGAATAGTTTACTTTTTATTTTCAGTCAATTCTGGGTGTCTCTGCTGATACTGTAAGCAAAGATACAATTAATGTCAATTGGAGTGGGATGCAGGTAATGTGAACCTCTTTCTAAGAATCACTGGGATCAAGAACTCATTTCACATAGGCCACCAAACACCAATTATAACTCCCCATACTCTAATGGGGAAACTCCCTAGCCCAGCTTTCCCTTCCACTGCACGCAACCCAATACTACTATACAACCTCAACTAGCCAACTGATCAAATACTCCTTGGAAAACCCTTAAACGCCCCTGCAGAAATTGCCTTTTTTTCAGAGCCACCCCTTTTGTTAGGACCCTTATTCCAAAGCCCTCCTAGCTAGGAGCCACCTGTAGAGACTGGGCATGCACACTCAGAATTCACGTTATTGCTTTTCAGGGCCGGAAGAAGGAGGTGAGTGGACAAGTTATGGAATCCTTTGGGGGCTGAAGTTCATCCAGTCTTCCCTGTCTCTTTAGTCTGTAATTGCAAGTAATAGGGTACGCATGTAACGGTGTCATGCTCTGCCTCTATAGTCTGGCTCTTCTTCTATATCCTCTGCTTCCTTCATCCCAGGTGCTGCAGAGATTGATTGTCAATTTTTTCCATTGACACTGTGTCAGAACATTTGGTGTTCTGTGTTTTTTCCCTTCCAAAAGTGTCCTTGAAAATGTGTGTGTTTATTTTCTTTAGAAAACTGAAATATTTTCAGGTTTTGGTTTTCAGTGTTTTTTGAATGAAAATGTTTGGGTTGAATATTTTAAACTTTGCTGAGAACCAAAATGAGTTTGGATGCGGGAGGGAAGGGTTAAGTTTTTCAACAAAAATCTTTTGAAAATTTTGACAAAACATGAACAATTATTTTCACTAAAATTTTCTATGGAGAAAAAAAATTCCAACTACCTCTAGAAACAGTTCACCCCAGCAGAAGTCTAACACTTCTTCTGCTGTGCTCTGAATGGGAGCTCACTTTACATCTAGTTGAGAGAAATATCATAGAATTCATTGTACTTACTCAATCTAATGCCCAAGAAGACCTATAATTTCTGAGATTTGAAGACAGCAACTATTGCCATAATATTTTCCAGTCCTTCTTAGAGTTCATTCTTGGTTTCTCTATCTTTATCACCCTTATCTCTGGAGTATCTGAGCACCTCACATTCATTACTGGATTTAATACTGACAATGTTTCTGTGAGCATGAGCAGCCAGCACCCTTTTGCCAGCCCGGGCATAAAATGTTTTTGACACTCCACCCCAGAACCCAAGAGAAAAAAAAAACCAAAACAGTCTGTTGGGGTAGAGGGTGAAACCTGAGTGTCACAGCAGTTCAGTGCTTCCTGGAAGATGGTGCTCAGGCTGATGGCCTTGCTTGCCCTCCCCTGGAGCCAGCCCTGCCTGTGACAGAGGGAAGTAGAGGTTACACACTTTTATAGGTGAGGTAATTCAGTCAGCTGAATGACTTGTCCAAGGTCACACAGAAAGTCTATAGCTTAGCTGGGAATAGAACAGTTGCTCTTCAGTCCTAGAGAAGTGCCTTAGCCACTAGCTTATCTTTCTTTCCTTTCATTAAAAGTAGGAAAACTATTAGTTCCCAAGGAAGAGAAGTAGGAGAGGCATGTATTCAAACTAGGGCTTAAAATAATGTTTGTGGTCTGTTCGAGATTTGATCTGAGGATTAAGCTAGTGTTGAAATTATACATTCATTTTCTTTTGACCACAACCACACAACGTTTTCATACTGCACAGAAGCATCACAGAGCTGACTGGAAACAAATACCAAAAATCGCAAACATCTCTAAGGTCTGGACACCATAAAAGTGAAAGGAAAATAATTCTGAAAATTAGAAGAATGTGTAATTAAAAATAATACTTTGTAATTTATGCCATAAGTTATGCAAGTACTGCCATTTCATTCCTTATATTGTGCCTATGCCAACATAATGAATATAGAGTCCAGTTCTGCAGTCCTTATTTAAGTAAAATTCTTGTAGCAATCTCCTTTCACTGCATCCCAGCTTCACAACTAACTTTCCTCTTCTATACCACTTTCTGATTCCTGCTCCATGCACATCCTGTACCAATGGAAGTCAGTGGCAAGACTCCAATTGACTTTCAATGTACAGGATTAGGACTGAAGCTTCATCTCTGCCCCAATCCAACATTTTGACCAAAACAACAGCAAATTAATTTCAAAACCTCCAGACAAATATTGCAGAATTATTAAGATGTACTAAACTTCACCCCTAAATCATATTCTTGGTGTTGCAACCCATTCCCTGCATACCACCCTTCATCTATGTATTATCTACCAAGATTATAAACTTTGTGTCAGGACACATATCTACTTTTTTACTGCAAAGAGGCATTGTAAACAATAGATTACAAAATTATTGGGGGTTTTGCTTAAGTAAAAACTGCAGAGATAGGTTTGTATTAAATCATTAAATTTCTGTACATCATCTTTGTGTTCATCACAGCTGTTTTCTTCATACACTTTAATAAATACTCCTACTATCCTACTACTAATCTTATTATTTAGCTTCCTATCCATCAATGGTTTTCTAGGCACTTGCCATAAAACAAAATGAAACAGATAAAAAAAGAAAAATCACATAAAAGACATAAAATGAGATTGATTTTCTAGGCTGAAGGCTTTCAGAAATGACAAACAGGTGTTAAAAGGGACTAGCACTGCAGTCATTCTAAATTCAGGGTGAAGAATATAATAGAAGTCTGGAGACTGCTGGAGTAAAGACACATACACACTAACAGGTAGGGGTGTGAGTCCCAGTGCTTACACATACATACATCAAGTCTTCTTGAGTTAGCACACTAAAAGTAGTAGTGCAGCCACAGTAGCAAGGGCAGCAGTGAATGGCAGCATGAGCTAGCCATGCCAAATACAAACCCAACTCAATACCCTGGGTATATATTCAGCAAGGCTAGTCCAGGCCACTTCTTGCCATTCCCAAAAGTACTCAGCACTGGTCTAATGCCACCCTCATAGAAGAAAACGATAAAAAACACCCACTGACATCAATAGAATGAGAGTTAGGGCCACTCTGGTCACTTCTGAAAATCCTACCCTGAGGGCTGAATCTTGCAAATGCTGAGTCCCTCATCAGTGTTGATGAGCCCTTTCACTTTCCAGGAAATCAACAGGAGTTGAGAGGTCTCAGTGCACCTGAGGAGCAGTCAGTTTCTTGTACAATTGGTCTTCAATATTTCCTGTCCAAAACCATGGCAGAAAGCCTATCCCTTAAAATGAGATGAAATGTTAAGGGTGTGAGAGGTCAAAACCAACCCTTTTGACTCAATCCTTGTGTGAAGTGATAGTTGGTAAGAACAGCAATGTGGCAGATAGACAGTACTTCCATCCATTCCAGAATTCATCTTGTCATATTCTGTGCTAGCTGATTGCAATGGATCAACATTTTACCAGTTCATAATAAATATCTCAGTAATCCAGCATTTATGAACCTAAGGCATGCATCACAGTTGCTTGATCAACATATTATAAATTATACTTCTTCTTACATTATTCTCACCATTTACATCCAGCTCCAACATTATTAGTTTGTTGTAATCCATGAAAGCAGAAATACCTTTAACAAATTTTAGACATATTTGAATTATATTTAAATACAATGTATCTAATTCCTACATTTTATAGGACATCATGTGCAATCCTAATAAAGAAAGATGGTTTCACACTGTGATATATAACACATAAATTTGGGATTGTGTTTTCTTAATAGGACAGCTAATCTATATATAATCCTTCTTGAAATTAAATTCTAGTATTATGTGACAGGATCATGCTTGGAATTAATATAAATCCTGGTACAGGCAAACCAAATAATTACTGCAGTCTTCTGATCCATCTAAATGTTCACACTTATTAGCAAAGATTTAGACATAAAGCAGTCACTATTATTCATTTGGTGAGTGTTAAGTCACCAAAGTTAATACAAAGCACAGCGGCAATGAACTGACATTTCAAAGTTTAGTATACTGTCAAATGTCCCTGCTAAAACTTTCATGTTCCTGCTGAATGAAATGAAGTTTAGTATAGATAGTTTAAGAAATAAAACCTGACAAACTATCTGTTTACACTGATCAATGACACCTTTAAATGTTTAGTAATGTGAAGCTGAATGCTTTGAAAACAGAGAAATATTGTATTTTTATCTTTTACTTATTTTAGTGAAGATTTTAAAGAGACACACATCAAGGGAAAATTTTACTTACAATTTCAAAGAAATGTGTCTGTTTTATCGGGTTAACTCATTCACTTCTGCTCTCAAAGCATCAGAACTGTCTTCTTTCAAAAATTAAAAGTAGTTAGATTCATGGTAGTAACAAGGTATGCTAGCCCCTTAAGGGAAGTTATACGTTCACCACAGCCTGTTCAAAGATTCAGGCCCAAGAAAATTATGGAACATGTATATCCCAAAGGGAACCTGGAAATTGTAGGCTGGGCAACAATGCATGTGAGGAAAGGGGTATTTGATCATTGTTGGGAGAGACATGGGACAAAAGAACTATTTTGAGAAGGATGGTCCGGTAGTTATCGCTCTAGTCCAGAGGTCGGCAACCTCTGGCATGCGACTCGCCAGGGTAAGCACCCTGGTGGGCTGGGCCAGTTTGTTACCTGCCGCGTTGGCAGGTTCGGCCAGTCGCAGCTCCCACTGGCCGCGGTTCGCCATCCCAGGCCAATGGGGGCTACGGGAAGCGGCGTGGGCCGAGGGATGTGCTGGCCACGGCTTCCCACCGCCCGCATTGGCCTGGGATGGTGAACCATGACCAGTGGGAGCTGCGATTGGCTGAACCTGCCGACGCAGCAGGTAAACAAACTGGCCCGGCCCGCCAGGTTGTTTACCCTGGCGAGCCGCGTGCCAGAGGTTGCCGACCCCTGCTATAGCCTAATGCCTCGCAGATGTGACTTCATGTCCCTGCTCTACTGCAAGCTTCCTGTTTGACTTTGGGAGTGATTTAGCTGCTGCACCACTCAGGCTATGTCTACACCACAGCCACTACAGCAGCGGAGTTGCACCAATGCTGCTGCACCACTCTAGTGCTTCTGGTGAAGATGCTCTAAGTCACTCTTAAGCCTCTTTTAATAACACCTGCCTCCATGAGAGGCGGTAGCTATGTTGGCGGGAGAAGCTCTCCTGTTGACACAGCACTATCCACACCGGCGCTTAGGTCGCTGTAATTTATGTCGCTTAGTGGTGTGGATTATTCACATCCCTGAGCGACGCAAGTGATACCAAAGTAATTTGTAGTGCAGACATAGCCTCAGTGTTGTAATACTGAATGTTAAGGCACCCTGCTGCCTACTGGAATTCACTGCACAGAGTTATGGGCCTCGGCTACATATGCAATGAACGGAGAGAGTTAGGCATCTAAGAATGGGATTTACAAAATCCAGCTGTCGAATGGGGAGCTGCCAAAACTAGCCCCTCATTTAATTGCCTAAGTCCAGGCTGAAGGAAGGCATCCGTCTCCACTGTGGATTCTCAGATGTGAACCCTCTCCTAAGCCAGATCAGCCTTTTTTCAAGAAAAAAATAAGAAAGGGGAAGTGGCAGCTCTACATCTGGCCCTGAAGAAAAAATAGGCAAGGGGGACACCTTGTTTATGAACACCATCGGGGTTAGGTGCCAAGCAGCTGCACAGTGTCATGACTTCAGTGGCTGGGGCTGCTCTTGGCCTCCTAAATGTAGGCACAATGGAAATTTTAACGGTGAAAACTTAGGCAGACAGGGACTTTAGCTGCCAAGAGGTTAGTCAGCAGCTGAGAGGTAGCTTTGTGAATGCCAGTGGTGTCTAAATGTTGGTTTTAGACATCTAAAGTTGCAGTTAGGTGCCAAAATCACCTTTGTGAATCCCACTCTTAGTGTCTTTGTGCTTTAGCTCAGTAGTTGTGAAATAGGTATAATAATAATTATTCTCTACCTCACAGGGTGAGGTGAGATGATCAAATACTATAGTAATGGAGGCCATATGAGTACTGTGGGAGAGGTAGGCATTCCTGAAGATATTGGGCTTCATTTAGTTATGCTAATTGGAAAATGAGCTAGTTAAGTAACAACGTCTATTTTCACCCTTAGCACAGAAAAAGTCTTATTGACATTGGGGCTTATAGGTTTGTGCCAGCACAAATAGATTGCTTTATAATAAAAAAAAAACCTGTTTCTTTGTCTCTTTAAATCAGGTAAATCATGTTTACTGCACTATATTCTCATTTTGCTTAGAACAAGAAATGCATCAAGATTCAGAAGGAAATTAGCGAATGTGCCATGTTGTTTATATATGCATTTTGCACATGCATGCACTTTGGGAATTGCAGGGTGAGCAGGTCATGCACACATAAAAAAGGGCCTTTGAAAGTATAGCCTCCAAGCTCAAAATGAACTAAATAGAGTTTCATAAATGTCTGAGCACACTTGTGCTTAGGGAATGGCTTACAAGAGAAGATGTGGTGGTTGACACTTTTTGTTTAGAGTTTGATAGTTTAACTTGACAAATGTAATATGAACATAATTCCATGTGAGCAAAGGGCATCTTGCCCAATCTCTAAAGAGCTCAATACATCCTTGTATTCAGACAGGCAGCATGATCTAATGTCCAGAGCACTAGAGTGAAACTCAGAAAAACTGAGTTCCCTTCCTAGCTCTGCTGTGTGACTTTCTATGCCTCTATTGTCCCTCCCATCCTTTGTTCGTCTTTCTATTTCAACTGGGAGGTCTTCTGAACAGGGACTGTCTCTCACTATGTGTCTGTATAACACATACCATAATAAGACTACCATCATACAAATAATAATATTAAAATATCTGTTGAGGCTTACTATGTCATGATGACTCCATCCATTTCAATATGTGCATTTTGTGGATACTAGTTCCAGATATGCCTGATTTGATTTGAGACACTATGACTCAGAGAAAGTCAGGTACACTGTGTAACTAACTACATATGCATTTCAAGAATATATTTCAGTAAAGATTGGGAACACTTTTGTAAAATGATTGAAGGAAAGCACAAGCAACTGAAAGCTCTTAAGAAACAGCTGCTTTCTGGAGGCTGATAGTGCTCTGAGAAAGCGGAGAAGAAATAGAAGAACTAAGATGGATTTTATTGCACCTTTTCTGCAACTACACTTTCACTTGAGCCATCCCAAAGTTGTGTAAATCTGCTTTAGTGTAACAAATTTTCCAGAAGATATTAAGTTTACATTTTGTCATTGGAACACTCACTGTCTGTGCTCAGTGCTCAGGAGCCTCAAGAAACTACCAGCAGATTTATGTCTGAGGTGAAACCATCTTAGCACATTCAACAGTAAACTAGCTTAAAAATATCATGTGTTCTGAATGCAAAGGGAATTGTAATAAAATATGAGACAAGAGACTGGCTTGGCAGCATTTTAAGTAAGCTTTATTTATTTTACCATACATCCTCACTCAAATCTTTGATTTCACACAAAGATACACTTCCTGTCATGGTAGCTGCAGCCTTGAGCTAAAACTGAATCCAGGGACCAATGACTGGATCATGGACCACGTCTATGGTATTAGTGGCTTTTATTCAACTCCAAGGGTGCAACTGTACAAGCAAGATTCAGTTCAGGGGAAAACAGGAGTGGCAAATATGTTCTTCCCATCCTAGGCCGTTATTTATGACCACAGTCTATTAAAATTTGCATCACTGGAGAAGTAACTGACCTCTGTAAACTGTTTGATACCCACTGACTCACAAGTTATTTGTTACCTATGGACCTTCTCAGTCAAAGAACAATGCTATATCCTTTACTGTCATTCTGGGAAATGAGAAATACTGACACCAAACTGGGCTGTATCTGGAATAGTGCTGACTGTGTATTTGCTAGCTATCTAACAAGCCTAAAAATGTCATTTGTTATGGGAAATCCTTCTGGCAAAATGATTGTTGGTGAGATTCATATGACTTACAGTAAAGTTACTGGAATTGCATTCAGTCACACCAGATCTGAATTTATCCTTGTAAATGAAGAATAATGGTGATTTGAGATGGGACTGCTCTAGTTCCAGAAAATATGTAATGAAATCCCTACATCCCTCTGAAATACAATGGATTTCATTTGCTGGTAAACTACAAAAATAAAGGGCCATATTATGACAGATTATACAGAAGATTTGTGTGAGTGTGTGTACCAGGGTATGTGAGGGAGGGAATTAGAAAGGAGGAAGGACATATGGGGAACTTAATTTCAGCTTTTGGGTGCCCAACTTGAGACATCTCAGGAGTCTCAAGTGTGACAACTAAAACCAGTAGCTATTTTTCAAAATAATGACCTATGTGAGTTATCCAGTGGTAAGAGTACAAGAATTGGCAATGAAATCCAGTCATCCCTGCCCCCAGTTCTCTGTTCTAACCACTAGATGTTATTCTTTTCCATAGGTATAATGCAGTCAAAATGTCAACTCTTGCCCTCCTCCACCAGTACCATAACAGAGTAGTGCATTTATTATTTATCCTGGTTCACAGTGGGTATTTATCCATATCACAGAACCACCACACAATTCTACCTGATCAGCAATAACTGCTCTCAAGATGGCCATATCTGGAATAATAGGAATGTTGCTGGATGATAAGAACTGTGGCATACTGGCAGAGCTGTGTGTAGAATTTTGCTGATGCTATAAATTCCCACAAAATCTGAGAAAGGGAGAAAAAGAAGTTAAACGTGCCTAACGAGAGCAGCGGTGCATTATTTGTATCCTAGGTCTGAATCTTGGGAATTCCATAAAAAGAGATACAGTATTTGCAATCGGAGGAAGGGGGCATGATTTTGGTATTTTATCCAAAGCACTGTCTGCATGCAATACATTCTCCTTTTCTTAGCTAGTCATTGTCACACTGTCTGCCGTGGCTCACAACCATGAGTGCCTATATCAGAGTAGACTGTCAGGAAACAAGGGCCGACACCCAAATTGGTGGTATGTTCTATAGTTAGCTTTCACCAAACCAGCAACAAATGTGAATTCCTGGATCAGTATATCAGTATACCAGTCTTACCTTGGAGTCACAGACAGCCCCCCTTAGCCTCTCCAGTCTATCTTCCCATCCAGACAAACTTAACTTTATGACAAAATGGTCACATAAACCAAAAATCACACCTCATCAGGCTGCTCCCAGTCCTAAGGGACAGGCCACTTACCCCAGATCAATTGTTACTCCAGATTTTACACCAAAGACAACTCTGGTGGCCAATTCTAAAGTAAATCTACTAAAGATTTATTAGCTAAGAAAAAGAATGAGAGTTACTGAGAGGTTAAAGCAGGCAAAATATAATAGGTAAATCACAGTGTGTAACTTCAAATGGTGGCAGTGATGTAATAAACTGCCTGTTTCCCAAAAGTTGTTCAGGGCTACCCAGAATAACTCTGGGGATCTCTGTTTTCTCATTCAGTTATTCTGCCCTGTTAGAATCGAAATTGTCCAGAGGTATGGGACCTTTCTTTGAATCCATATTTGTGGTATCTTAACACAGAAAGCAAGCTGACAGTGCCTCTACCAATATGGGCTTTTCCTTTGATGATGGTGAGTGAGGAATGCACTTAGACTGTTAACTCCAACCACATACATAATGGCCAGTTGCTTTCAAATTACCATTTTCTGTTAAAATCCTTAAGTCCTTCCTTAGCATTTCACAGGATTTCTTTGATGCGTTATTTAGTTACAATGATATTTACCATGTTAATATTTGCTATTGCATTATGACAGGAACAGAGAAGTGAAAACAATACAAGTAGCATTCCATTAGTTTTCATGAAGTTTAAATAGATGAATACACCAGGCTATATTTGTCTACCTCTACCTCACAGGTTGTTTTGTGCAAGTAAAAAGTTTTTTAATGCTTTGTGGTCCAGTTTATATTTTAAGTACTTGTATAGTCCCACTATCGTAGTATCTGAGCACTTTGTTGGGATATGTAAGGGTTAAGTGAAGACATGGAAAACCACTGCTGTGCTGGCATGGTATCAGGGAATAGGCACAGGCATGCACTATTTCTTCACTTAATAAATAAAGTGTTACCCCTTTCCCCTCCCTTCCCCTTGTTAAGAATTAATAAGTGTTGCTGCTGTATAAGAAATGTGGGGGTCTAAAGGATATCTTTTGGGTAAAGAAGTGTTATCTCCTCCTCCCTTCCTTTCCCAGCTACATAAGCGAACCCTAACCCTAACCCTAACCCTTCCTCCCTCCCCTGAGAACTGCAGATTAAGTGAATTTGTAGCAACAAAGTACTGCAAAGAAATGTATTTTTAAGGTAAAGATGTGTGTATAATATGCGTAATGCTGTAATCAGTCAATGGGGTGGGTATAATCATAGTATGAGAGTTTCTGTTACTTAATAAGGGTTTGGGGGATGTTGTAGCAGATGTAGGCATTTACATACTAACTTAAATAAAAAGAGTGTGATGTAACTAATCCAGTGCTTACTGGACAATTGGGTCCAGGGGAACAAGTATCACAATAAAGAAGCCTGTACTCATATCCGCCTCTGGGTCAACCTGCTCCTTTTTCTTCTAACACACTTCATAGTCTTTACTGTATTTATCCCCCCAGCAACTGGGTGAAGTGGGGAATTGTGATTATCCCCATTTTACGGATAGGGAACTCAGACACAAATATGTTAAGTGATTTACGTAAGGTAAAACAGGAAGTCTATGGGAGAGCAATTAATTGAATCTGTGTCTTCCAAACTGGAAACTAGGCTCCTTAATCACTGGGCCACCTTCCTGTGTCAGCTTCTGCTGTTAACGTAAGGCTGTGGTGTTTTACTGTTACTAATTTATAACAAGTAGATGAGGCTGAATATTTCCTATGTCCCTGTTCATGCTAAGATTGTAATAAAGATTATGCAGAAAAATAAGTTATCTAGTAAATGATATTGCTATCTAAGGAATGGAGAATGGACAAAAAAAAATCTGTTATGCATTAAGTTAAGAGAAGTTTTAATCTCAGAATAAAAAAAAGGATGTTCCAGGTGCTTATCATCAAATTCATTTACACTAACAAAAATGACTTATACAAGAAAAGCTAAGAAGAAGTTTATATCATTCAGTTTTTCTTAGATGCTTTACATGGGTCTTTTCCTGAATTTGATGAGATAGGAGTAAAAGAAGACCTCTACTATTCATAGGCAGGGCACACATATAAAAATTCTGAAATTGCTGTGCATATAGTAGCTTACCTAGCAGATTTTCACAGTGTGCACACTCATTAGGATGTCTGCTTGAAGCTTAGATTCTTGGCATACGGCAACACTAAAATATCCAGGTGGCAGAGGCTAAACACAGGTATTTATAATCATGCTAAACTGCTTTTCCAAGAATTGTGAAGTCCGCTGAGCTTTCGTAATATATCTGTACTGATAGCTATTATGGACCTGATTTTCCATACACTAACACTGGCTTACTTTCTATGTCTTTGAACTAATAATTTATGCACTGCTTTATATCCTGCATTACCAGAAATGTTGGGAGTGGGCTGAGAGAATGTTGACCACAGCAGCAAGAGTTGAGGGAAAACTGCCCCTTCCAGGAGTTGTTGTGATCCTGATCTGTATGAATTAGGACTAATTTCCATCTTGCTGTAGGAACAAAGAATGGCTTCACCTTTTTCTTTTCGCCATGGGCAGATTAGTTTTGGCAGACTACTTTTTAAAAAAATGAACTAAAACTGCATAATTTGCAGAAAGTGTGCCCCTATTTATTGCATGCAAAATTCTGGGAAAGTATGAAAGAGTGAAGGATATAAAAGAAGCATTCTTCCAGAAACAAGGTGATTTCCTCCCCTTTTCAAGAGATCGCAGGAGCTGCCTTAACAGAAATAATAATAATAATAATAATAATAAATTAAACAGTTGTCTAATGCTACATGCATTTCTGTCCTTTTAAATATATATCTGTAGTAGAGTATGTAGAATCAGCGAGCTCTACAAAATAGAGAAATGCAATGGAGCTAAACTCTGAAATAGCAATATAGTTTGCAGTAATCCATTTTCTCCTAGTATTAGAAAAAGGAGAGGTTTCTTGCCTTAACTGTAGTTCTTAAAGAGTGTTGCCTCTCCATATTCACCCTTCTTAGATGTGTTGCTGTATGCTTCCCTTTCCTTTGCCCCCAATTCCCACCACCCTTAAGCTTCAGGAACCTTATTGAAAAGCAGTGTCTAGTAATACCCACCAGATTAACTGATAAATAGCACTTGCTACAGTCCGAATTGATCTGTGAAGTTGCCTCTGGCAGGTGGCACTGCTAGGAATAATCTTGTTGGTTTTTTTTATAGTGCCCACTTCTAGGAAGGTCTTGAAGCTCAACTATGGTGAAGATTCTTCCTACAAGTGGGAATATGAACATAACATCTCAAAAAACAAGATTGACAAGCACTAGTGATTTATAAAAGGTCAATTATGCTTGGGGGGGGGGGGAAACACACACAGAGACTAAGCTGCACACAAGAGAGACAACATATCCTGAAACCCTATTTCCTCCCTTCTGATAAGGCAAATGCTTAATGCTGTATCTTCTATCATAAGTCATAACTAAAGGCCAAATACTGACCTCAGTTGCACCTGTAAAACCCCACAGATATCAATGGGGTTGCATAGGTACAACTGAGGGCAGATCTGATCTTGAGGCTCTGTCATTATAGTGAAAGAAAATCAACTCTTAATGAAGATCACACAGAAAACACATAATCACAGTGTGCTTATTAACTCAACCTATGCATGTACAGAATTTGCAAGCCTTTCACACATTCCGGGTTCAACATCACCTCTCTTGCTTGTTGTTTTAAGTGGCAAGTGCATCACAGAAATAAGCACCTCACATAAATCCTGAAGCATGTTCAGAAATGCAGAGATATTGTAGAATATAAATGCAATTAATGTCCCCTTACATAAAAAGAGTTGTCTGGATATCTACTTTGGAGAACAGAGCTCTCAGTGAAGTTAAACTAAAGGAAATATTCTTAAAAATAAATGAAACCATATTAACAAGGGGTCTTATTCCCAAACTGAAGCCCACTACTCCAGTAAATGATGAGTTACCTAAAGCACATTTATTATACCACTCAAATATTTCTTATTTTAGAGCCCTCCTATCCTTACTGTTAAGCAACTTGTTTTCCTTTGCACCAAGGCTGAATTTCTCACATGATTTTCAACACAGAAGGTGACAGGCAGCCTGACAGAAACAACAATATACAGAACCCATTCGAAACTTCATGAAAGGAAAAAGAAGGATAAATTGCTGAACAAAGCGGGGTAGAAAGTTAAAGGGAGCATGAAAGACAAAGGCACACGAAAAGAAAGGAAGTCTGAAAAAGATAAAGTAAGCAAATGTCTAGGGTGTGAGGCTTGTATGGAGACCCCAGGTTGCACCTTCCAGTGAGAATGTGTGGGGACTTCTGCATCACTGGGGAAACACCAGGGAAGACCTTGGTGGGGAATGGACTATTGATTTGGCCTCTATAGAACCTGTTTAGTTCAAAGATGGAAAATGACTGAAAAGCGCTGTGTCAACAGCATAAGGGACTGTGAACCCAATAGGGGCAATGAAATTGTGTGGGCCTATATCAACAGGATAAGATATTGAGCCTCAGGGAAGAGAAGGAGGAAGGCTGATATACTACTAAGCATAGAGACTATTGAGAAGACCAGTTTTGTATGGCTTTATTCTGGATTCATTGGTTGACCTGGATGGGGAAAACTTTTAGTTTTGCTGGACAGCCAAGCTATTCTACCATAAGGGAAACTGAGGCATCAATTACCTACCAAAAATAGGGAGATAGAGCTTAGAAAGGGAACTGGGGTATAAATCCAGAGTGGAAACTGAAGCAGTGATGAGGAAAGGTAAGAAAATTCAGAAGAATGTCAGTTACAGTTTGACCAAAAATATTTTTTCAACTTTTTTGGAGCAGCCAATGAACTGAAAATCAATTATTTGTACAGCTCTAATTTTGACACATATTATCTCTGTTGTATAATTTGAACTAGTATTAATAGTTTTGCCTACATACTAGCTTTTTGGAAAAAGACATGTCATGCATAACTAGTAAATTCTACTATACATACATGAACACTTCTAGCACATGGTTTAATAGCATGAGTAAAGATTGTATTGGACTAGGTAAACTAGCTTGTTTTCTCTCAATACCACTTCACACAAAGAGACACAACAACAAAGTAAATAATGAAACTGACCTATATTCAATGTAAGAAAAGCCATCACATGGATTTGTAGCCTGCTATGTTTCAATCAAGTCTGTAGTTAGCAATTTATAATCTTTTGATCTCACTGAAACCAGTCTGGCACAGATCAAAACAACTAAATGGAAACCGCAAAGTACATTGTAGGAATTATACTAACAAGGAAGACATATTATAGAGCTTTATTAAATATTGTAATAGTCTTTAGGAAGATGGAATATCATCTACAATTTGCCAGGTTCTCTCTTTGGAAAAGTTTACTTAATGATATAAGTACACAGAGTTCCTCACGGAAGTGTCTGTGGGGGGGGAGGGGGGGGAGGTGGAGCTTTGATTCTTTTGTTACTTAAAACTTTTATATTTGTAAGAAAGGGAAAATATATGTTAAGGCCAAGTTGGACTTCTAGGTTCCTATTTAGGCCTTTGTAAGCTGTGCTAGTAAAACAGAGTAAAGTGCTATAAATAAACAAAGGTGCTGAGCTCCCAGCAGCATGAAAGCTTTTTATCCCTTCAGGATCCTAAAGAACCAGGTATACAATCAGCAACCTTCACGCTAACTTCATTTCCCTTTTGTTTCAAGCTTCTTTACTATGAGATTTCTGCAGTAGTATCTACTCATACTTGGGGATTGGAATCATGAGATACACAGACAACAATTGTCATGTTTCATCTGAAGTCACTGGAAGCTGCTGAATACTTGGAACTTCTGAAGATCATCCATTTTATCAGGTGCCTAAATATGAAACTTCATGTCTAACTTTAGGTGACTATTTTTTTTTTAAATCTTGTCTTAATTTCTTTCTTTCTTGAGGAAGGACTCAGGACTGCCTTATTTTCCTGTCAGCTGACCAGCCAACAAATGGCTGCTGCCCTTTGTGCAAGAGATAGCAGTGTGATAATGACAGACATGTTGAAAAGAGAGAAAACTGGGAGCAGCAGTGAGGTTGTAAACCAGAATAGATGATGAAGGCTCCTAGCTGAAGCCTGCAATGAGACAGATCCAGAATATGGTGACAGTGGATCCTAAGTGTCAGTTAGTGACAATTAGATAGTAAGGGACAGAGAAAGGTGAGAGACTGAAGTAACGAAGTAAATGGTTAAAGTAAAAATGTCAGGCTAGAAAAGGCCAAATTTCACAGAAGGAAAAACTAGAAAGGAAAATTACTGATACAGATTAAGTATAGTATTATGGATTAATAGAGCATGGGGAAGAGAAGGAAACCTCTCTATTCCTCCCCAATTTTATTTATTAAATCCACATTCATCCCTCCTCACCTTCGCTTTCATTGTTTTGGTTCTCCTATTCACATCCTTCATAGATTCCCTGTCTACTGAAAACTGATACGGTCTTTCAGAATCCTGCACTCATAACTAAATGTTAATTAGCTTTAGAAAAGACACTGGCTTGTTACCAAACTGCACTAAAATATCAATAGACTCCCTGAAAAATCTAGAAGCTGGACAAGGCTATTGCATTTGTTTGTTTGTTTGTTTTGCAGGCTGTGTTGTGTGTGTACACAATTTTCAAGTAGACTTTCATCTTTAATTAATATAGCAGTTCCTTACCTCATAGGGATGTTGCGAGGATAAATACATTACAGATTTTGATGTGCTCAGATATTGTGGTAAAGGGGGACAAATAAGTACCTCAGAGATCTAGAGAGATAGCTCCCTTAAAGGGTTCTGGCAAAACACACAGATCAATCTACACATTCTCAAAACAAAATGTCTGTGTACAATACAGGGAAATACCACCTAGATGGAGCTACTATAAGGTGGGTGCAAAACTGGTTGTAAAACTGTTCCCAGAGAGTAGTTATCAGTGGTTCACAGTAATGGTGGAAGGGCATAACGAGTCGGGTCCAGCAAGGATCGGTTCTGGGTCCAGTTCTGTTCAATATCTTCATCAAGGATTTAGATAATGGCACAGAGAGTTCACTTACAAAGTTTGTGGACGATACCAAGCTGGGAGGGGTTGCAAGTGCTTTGGAGGATAGGATTAAAATTCAAAATGATCTGGACAAACTGGAGAAATGGTCTGAAGTAAATAGGATGAAATTCAATAAGGACAAATGCAAAGTACTCTACTTAGGAAGGAACAATCAGTTGCACACATACAAAATGGGAAATGACTGCCTAAGAAGGAGTACTGCAGAAGGGATCTGGGGGTCATTGTGGACCACAAGCTAAATATGAGCCAACAGTGTAACACTGTTGCAAAAAAAAGTGAACATCATTCTGGGATGTATTAGCAATTGTTGTAAGCAAGACATGAGAAGTAATTCTTCCGCTCTACTCCACACTGATTAGGCCTCAGCTGGAGTATTGTGTCCAGTTCTGGGTGCCACATTTCAAGAAAGATGTGGACAAATTGGAGAAAGTTCAGAGAAGATCAATAAAAATGATGAAAGGTCTAGAAACCATGACCTATGAGGGAAGATTGAAAAAAAATGGGTTTGTTTAGTCTGGAAAAGAGAAGACTCAGAGGGGACATGATAACAGTTTTCAAGTACATAAAAGGTTGTTACAAGGAGGTGGGAGAAAAATTGTTCTTATACACTGAGGATAGGACAAAAAGCAATGTGTTTAAATTGCAGCAAGGGAGGTTTAGGTTGGACATTAGGAAAAACTTCCTAACTGTCATGGTGGTTAAGCACTGGAATAAATTGCCTAAGGAGATTGTGGACTCCATCATTGGAGATTTTTAAGAGCAGGTTAGACCAACATCTGTCGGGGATGGTCTAAATAATACTTAGTCCTGCATGAATAGACTGGACTAGATGACCTCTCGAGGTCCCTTCCAGTCCTATTATTCTATTGTTCTATGAATATACTTTCTTACTGCTGTCTGCAATTCTGTGTCTCAACCCAGCCCTAAACACACCAATATGGGATTTTCAAAAGCACCTAGGTGCCCCTCTGCTCCTTCAAGTATAGCCTGAAGTCACTTTGCTTTGAAGGTACGACTCTATCATACTTCTACTAGTTGCCTAATCAGAATCAATGTTCAACTGAAGTCTACTAATATGTAGATTTCTTTATTCAAAAAGAGTGCCCCTACCCATCCTCCATATATATAAAGGCCCACTTTATGAACATAGCTTTGCAAATGTAGCCATGAATATGCAAGTACCCCACCCAAGAACTATTAATCATGCTTGATTAGAAGTAGCTATAGTAGCCAAGTCCCTTCACACCTCATAGCAGATATTTTATTTCAATAAAGTTATTATCATCCCTATTTTGCCTACTTTGTCACATCAGTTCTATGGATGGCTGTTGCTTTGCATGTATTTAAACAAATAATTAGTGTCTCTATTATATAGTTCAGAATGAGGAAAGTTTAAGAAAAGAAATTAGTAGCTCTTATGTGATGTTACGGCATTGTGTATCAGATTGTCATGACTAATGAAAATGTCTCATTAAGAAATAGATTTACTGAACTTGAGATATGATCATTAAAACTATTTGTAGTCAATGTAATTTGCAGCATTAGTCCATTACCCCTGGGTGGGGGGAGTGGTAATGAGCAGCCACGTTCCTAAAATATATTGCTGTCGGTATGCATGGCATCAAATATTCCTGCAATAATCTACTAATTCAAATGGTGTTTAATAGATTAATTATGTTAAAAATTAGAGCATAAACATTTTAGGGATAACTAATTTGCTGTAGGACAGAAAAAGTAAATTACAATCAACTTCCCAGTAAAAGCTGGTTATAATTTGTCTTGGGTGGTGATAACATATTTTAATTTACTTTTTGATAGAGTACTGTGTTTCATACGATGCAACTAACAGGGAACTATAAGTCTTAACTCTGGAGTCTTATTCAGATATATGTCTAGAAACTAGGATCCTAATTGTAAAAAGTCCTTATTTAGTCCACAGGTATGGCAGACACACAAGGAGCCACTCCCTCCTCCTATACCCTGTGTAAATGGCATTCACAATTGCAGCCCCTGCACTTTGATGAGATCAGGAATCTCTCCTTCAGTGCATCCCCTATCAGTGTTATGAAAGAGTGGTCCCCTGTTTTCCCCCTTTACTCCCAAGGGTTTCAGGAAGGAAGTGGGAAGATGATCATTTGTGAAGCAGTCCATGGGCATGGTGACTGGGAAAGAACCATTCTAAACGATGGTACAGTCTGCAGGGTCTCGGAGGGATATAAGACTGGAAGGGACCTTCAGGGTCATTAAGTCCATTTCCCAGCTTTCAGATGCAATCCCATCATACAGTCCTGTTCATAAATTTATCAAACTCCATCTTTAACCTACTTAGATTGTTTGTCCCCACTACTCCTAGTGGGAGGTTGTTCTCAGATGGCTAGGCACCTTCTTCTAATTTCCAGCCTAATTTTATCCATGACCATTTTTTTTTATACCCACGAGCCATGGTATTCACACTGGGTACTGGAGTTCAACACCATATTTGTGATGGGCCTGAGACTGGATGCCACAATCTGGCCTCTAGCATATGCATTTTTGCATTTGCCTTCTGAATCCAAACATTGCACCAGCTATAAAGAGAGCCATAGCAGCAGTGTTCATGTTATGGCCTCTGTCAGATTCTTTGTATCTCTGAATCCTGCCAAACGCCTACCACTGTAATATAAATAAAGAATATGTCTATGCCAACAAGAGTTGGCAGATCAAAAGTCATTATGTGGAAGTGGAGCTACCTCAATGACCCAGAAACAGGTGACTATGATGAAATATAGAATACAGAACATCTGTTGGTCTGCTGGCTTCTGAAGGAACCGTGCACCATGGAAGATGTTAGTATATAGCCGGGGTCAGCAACCTCTGGCATGCGGCTCACCAGGGTAAGCACCCTGGCGGGCCGGGCCAGTTTGTTTGCCTGCCACGTTGGCAGGTTAAGCCGATCGCGGCTCCCACTGGCCACGGTTCGCTGTCCCAGGCCAATGGGGGCGGCGGGAAGCCGAGGCCAGCACATCCCTCGCCCGCGCCGCTTCCCGCCGCCCCCATTGGCCTGGGACGGCGAACTGCGGCCAGTGGGACCCACGATCGGCCGAACCTGCCGACGCGGTAGTAAATGCAGCAGAGAGTGGATGCACTCTTATTTGTGGGGAGGCAATGAGTATCATATCTAGCTTCAGAGTATTCTATAGAAGTGGGTTGATGGCACTTAATTCACGGCTCCATAACAGCTACTTGGTGAAAGAAATGGTTTTCTAATATTTCCTGACTCTCAGACCACCAAAAACATCACTTGGAGAGTAAAGCCTGATAAAGCAGGAGTTTGACCATATTTGTTCCCTACAAAAACTGAATCTGTTTCATGGACCCGGTTGCAGTTCTGAATTAAGTTTAGATTAAAAAAACTACTACATGGAGTAGTTAAACTCTGACTTTTTCCCCCATCCAAGACTGTGGGGATTTAAATTTGGTATCCACTGCAACTCAATCTGTAACAGTAGCCAAAATAGAGTTATACAGATGACATAATGTGTGTGCATCGATGCTTCATTGCTGGTCTTCTTCTTATGTCCTTCCACCACAATCAGAGGTTTTTGCAGTGTTGGGCACATGATATGGCCTGGTGTGTGGCTCTGGTAAGGTCTTCTGTTAGAGGGCTTTCCCGTCACCCCCTCCCCTGGTTCTTGTCATGCAGACAGAAACCAGAAGACCAGAAGTCCAAAGTGCGGGCAATGCGATGTTTAGTGGGATTAGTTTCAAGCAAGCATATCCAGAGCTCTACACACCAGCAGAGTCTGTTTCCCATGTTCTGTTCCCAGTTCTGAACCTGCAGAGTGTTTACCTGGTGTCCCACTTCCCAGCTCTGACACTGCAGAGCCTTGCCTGTTTCCCATTCCCACTTCTTCCTTCTTAGCGGGCCTAAATATACCTGCAATGCACACACTCTGGTCTCATCCCTTACAACTTATGGTCATGTTCTGTTTTGGGGATCCTGCATATGGGGTCTTTGTCCGACCTATTTTGTATCCCATGGGAGGAGTAGGGAGTGAGATTGTGTTCTGGCCACGGCCAGGCCTCTCTTTAGCTTTTAGTGTTTCTTATTATCAGAGGGGTAGCCATGTTAGTCTGGATCTGTAAAAAGCAACAGAGGGTCCTGTGGCACCTTCAAGACTAACAGATGTATTGGAGCATAAGCATGCATCTGACGAAGTGGGCATTCACCCACAAAAGCTTATGCTCCAATACATCTGTTAGTCTTAAAGGTGTCACAGGACCCTCTGTTGCTTTTTAGTGTTTCTTATGCCTCCTCCATCCCCTGTTTGCCCCTCCTAACTGGTTGCTTGACCTTGGCTTGACAGAGGAGCCAGGCAGCCTTCCAGTTTATGCTCGTATATTACACTCCCATCATACCCTGTAACACTTTTAACTCCATCTCTTATCTCTTTTCACCCCATGTGATTGTGAGCAGATGTAACACACAGTGTCTTTGTTCTTCACCCATATTAGTAAGAGTACCAAAAGTCAAACCCAAAATTCTACCTCAGGCTAACAAACAAGCCCATATAGCAGGGGTCAGCAACCTCTGGCATGCGGCTCGCCAGGGTAAGCACCCTAGCGGTCCGGGCCAGTTTATTTACCTGCTGACGTGGCAGGTTCGGCTGATCGCGGCCCCCACTGGCCACGGTTCGCCGTCCTGGGCCAATGGGGGCAGCGGGAAGCGGCGCGGGCGAGGGATGTGCTGGCCTCGGCTTCCCGCCACCCCCATTGGCCCGGGACGGCGAACCGTGGCCAGTGGGGGCCGCGATCAGCCGAACCTGCCGCGTCAGCAGGTAAATAAACTGGCCCGGACTGCTAGGGTGCTTACCCTGGTGAGCCGCGTGCCAAACGTTGCCAACCCCTGGTCTAGATCCATCCTCTTTGGAACTCCCTTTCAGGTAGTTGAAAGCAGCTATCAAATCCCCCCTCATTCTTGTCTTCTGCAGGCCAAATAATCCCAGTTCCGTCAACCTCTCCTCATAAGTCATGTGTTCCAGCCCCCTAATCATTTTTGTTGCTCTCCTCTGGACTCTTTCCAATTTTTCCACATCCTTCTTGCAATGTGGGGCCAAAAACTGGACACAGTACTCCTGATGAGGCCTCAACAATGCCAAATAGAGGGGAATGATAACATCTCTCGATCTGCTGGCAATGCTCCTATTTATACAAAATGTCGTTAGCCTTCTTGGCACACTGTTGACTCATATCCAGCTTCTCGTCCACTGTAACCCCTAGGTCCTTTTCTGCAGAACTGCTGCCTAGCCATTCGGTCCCTAGACTGTAGCAGTGCATGGGATTCTTCTGTCCTAAGTGCAGGACTCTGCACTTGTCCTTGTTGAACCTCATCAGATTTCTTTTGGCCCAATCCTCTAATTTGTCTAGGTCCCTCTGTATCCTATCCCTACCCTCCAGCATATTTACCACTCTCCCCAGTTTAGTATCATCTGCAAACTTGCTGAGGGTGCAATCCACGCCATCCTACAGATCATTAATGAAGATATTGAACAAAACCGGCCCCAGGACCAACCCTTGGGGCACTCCAATTGATACAGGTTGCCAATTAGACTTGGAGCCATTGATCACTACCCATTGAGCCCGACGATCTAGCCAGCTTTCTATTCACGTTATAGTCCATTCATCCAGCCCATACTTCTTTAACTTGCCAGCAAGAATACTGTGGGAGCCATATCAAAAGCTTTGCTAAAGTCAAGGAATAACACATCCACTGCTTTCTCCTCATCCGCAGAGCCAGTTATCTTGTCATAGAAGGCAATTAGGTTAGTCAGGCATGACTTGCCCTTGGTGAATCCATGCTGACTGTTCCTGATCACTTTCCTCTCCTCTAAGTGCTTCTGAATTGATTCCTTGAGGACCTGCTCCATGATTTTTCAAGGGATTGAGGTGAGGCTGGCTGGCCTGTAGTTCCCTGGATCCTCCTTCTTCCCTTTTTTAAAGATGGGCACTACATTATCCTTTTTCCAGTCATCCGGGACCTCCCTCATGAGTTTTCAAAGATAATGGCCAATGGCTCTGCAATCACATCCGCCAAATCCTTTAGCACCCTTGGATGCAATACATACGGCCCCATGGACTTGTGCTCATCCAGCTTTTCTAAATGGTCCTGAACCACTTCTTTCTCCACAGAGGGCTGGTCAACTCCTCCCCATACTATGTTGCCCACTGCAGTAGTCTGGGAGCTGACCTTGTTCGTGAAGACAGAGGCAAAAAAATAATTGAGTACATTAACCTTTTCCACATCCTCTGTCACTAGGTTGCCTTCCTCATTCAGTAAGGGGCCCACACTTTACTTGACCTTCTTCTTGTTGCTAACATACCTGAAGAAACCCTTCTTGTTACCCTTAACATCCCTTGCTAGCTGCAACTCCAAGTGTGATTTGGCCTTCCTGATTTCACTCCTGCATGCCTGAGCAATATTTTTATTCTCCTCCCTGGTCATTTGTCCGATCTTCCACTTCTTGTAAGCTTCTTTTTTGTGTTTAAGATCAGCAAGGCTTTCACTGTTAAGCCAAGCTGGTCGCCTGCCATATTTACTATTCTTTCTACACATAGGGATGGTTTGTTCCTGCAACCGCAATAAGGATTCTTTAAAATACAGCCAGCTCACCTGGATTCCTTTCCCCTTCATGTTATTCTCCCAGGGGATCATGCCCATCAGTTCCCCGAGGGAAGTGGGCTTTTCTGAAGTCCAGAGTCCGTATTCTGCTGCTCTCCTTTCTTCCTTGTGTCAGGATCCTGAACTCAACCATCTCATGGCCACTGCCTCCCAGGTTCCCATCCACTTTTGCTTCTCCTACTAATTCTTCCCTGTTTGTGAGCTCTGCCCCTAGTTGGTTCCTCCAGCACTTGCACCAGGAAATTTTCCCTTACACTTTCCAAAAACTTCCTGGATTGTCTGTGCACTGCTGTATTGCTCTCCCAGCAGATATGAGGGTGATTGAAGTCTCCCCTGAGAACCAGGGCCTGTGATCTCGTAACTTCTGTTAGTTGCCGGAAGAAAGCCTCGTCCACTTCATCTCCCTGGTCTGGTGGTCTATAGCAGACTCCCACCACGACATCACTCTTGATGAGGCTCAGCAGTCTCTCCGTCACATCGTGAATCCTAGCTCCTGGTAAGCAGCACACTTCTTGGTTTTCCCTGTCGGGATGGCAGATAGATGACTCAGTCCCTCTTAGGAGGGGGTCTCCAACCACCACCATCTGCCTCCTTCACTTGGGAGCAGTGGTCGTGTAACCCTCATCCCTAGGACAGTGCATCTCATGCCTTCCAATTAGTGGAGTCTCCTTCTGCTCTCTTCCCTCAGATGTATCATCTAGTCCACTCTCCACATTAATACCTGTGGAGAGAACATTTCTTTCTTCTTCTGGAGGTCACATGCTGACAATTTTCTTCACTGTACTTCTGTCCCCGCTGCTCAGCTTGCTCTGATTCTTCAGAATGTTGTGCCCGTAGAAGCATATAATGACATCTGTCCAGGAAATCTTCA
This sequence comes from Terrapene triunguis, assembly GCF_002925995.2. Taxonomy (NCBI): domain Eukaryota; kingdom Metazoa; phylum Chordata; order Testudines; family Emydidae; genus Terrapene; species Terrapene triunguis. Next base: position 11,667,664 of record NW_020664369.1, read on the forward strand.
TTTTCTCTTTTGCAACTCAGGGTTGATACTTTTTTTCTCCGGACCTTGAACCTTCTCTTCCAATATGGAGACCAGCTTGCACTTTGCACAGACAAAGTCGCTTCTGACAAACATGCCACATCTTGTGCAGGTCACAACAACTAATCACTCACCATCCATATTACCTTCCTTCTAAGAGCTTCCTCAGCTGTTGCAGTAACTACTCAGAGAAGCCTGCAAGATGAAAGCCTCAGTGGGCTCTCCCCAGGTGAACTCCCAGTCAAATTCCCTCTGTTAGCCTCTCCGCTGTTCGCCGCTCAGCTGGGTGGCTGGCCCACCTGGAACAAAGTACTCCCAATTCTCACAAGGATGAGTGGGAATATTTCAGATAAGCAACGTTTTGATAATTATCTGAACCAAACTTCAAACCTCATGAGGTTTTTATATTAGTAGAATGTATGTACATTGTTTTGCTGTGTTGTTTTTAGTTTACCACAAGTTGCAATGGGCACTTTTGTTCTAGGAGTATAAAGAAAATCACCATCAGCACAGGAAAAATCTACATATTTTCCACACAAATGAAGATCACATTATATGTTTATCCAGTGAGCATATGTCTAGAATAAATATGTTAACATTTATAGAGATTGGTGCTATGGTTTTATGAGTTAAATAAATCTGTGGTGTTCAGTGTGCATCGGATTGGTTGTAGGAAGAAGGGTGTTCCCTGTGTCTACCTAGTGTCTGACAGTGAAAGAGTGAAGTTGACTACAGTGATATTAATTTGGTTGTAACATTCAGGTATTTTATACTTACATTTTGGCATGTACTGAATACAGCTATTATTGTCCACATTGCTCCATTTTAAAGAACAGGAGAACTACCTGTCCAAGGTTAAAAAGAGTTTAACTGGAGCTCTGCTTCCCCCATTCCATGCACAGATGCTCATAGGAAAGGCTATAAAAGTGGATGTTTGGGAAGTAAAGGGAGGACAAGTTCTTTTAGACATTTATGGCTCCAAACACAGGGGTCATGGGATTGGACTGGGAAGAGTTCCCAGTCTACAGTTCATTTACTTTCTGGTATTGTTAAACTATTTTACTTTCTTATTATAAACACTAGCCCTTGAGGGGGAAAAAAAAACTTGCTGCCAAAAGCGACTTGTATCTGCTGAGTCACTCCATCAGCTTACACAGTTTTAACAAAATAATCTACTAAATCTCAGAAAGATTTAGCTTTGTCTGGTGTGTCAGTTGCTGTGACTGACTATAATTCAGGTTGAGTAACTTGATTTATCTTCCAAAAGGATTTTGCTGCACAAATAAAGTTGGCAGTGAGTACAATATTCAGAATAGACTATATTCTCAGGTCAGGTGCTTGGGTCGCTGGATCTTGCTCTTATGCTCAGGATCAAACTGATCATCATATGTGGAATCCAGAAAGAATTTTTCCCCAAGTCAGATGGACAGTGATCTTGTGGGGGGTTTTGTTTTTTTCTTTGTTTGTTTTTTTGCCTTTCTCTGCAGCGTGTGGTTGTGGGCTACTTTCCAGGATTACCTGGGAACATCTAATTTAATAATTTCCCTGACATTGCAGAGGCCTCAGACATTGGTGCAACTCAGCCCCACCTATTCTCTGCCTGTGGCACATAACAGTCTAGTCTCCTGTGGATCTCATTTGCTTTGGTTTCATTTGCATTGTTGGGTTTAGTGTGTGGGTGCTGGGTGGTGTTGGTGGCCTGTGATAGGCAGGAGGTCAGATGATCTATTGGTCCCTTCTGGCCTTAAACTCTGGACTCTGTGAACCAGTATTGTCACTGTTGGTCAGTGCATTGATTCATGATTTATGCACCCACATTTTGTGCCTGTATGTTTCTGTCTACTTAGGTAAGTTTCTGTCCACTTAGGTAAGTTTGTTGAGGGTCTTTTTGAAGGTATTCAGTGTACAAAGTGCACAGAGACATTCCTATGAGCATCCATCCCCATGCAGTGCATATAAGGGTCAGTGTGAGTAAGGGTCAGGGACAATAAGAGTCTAAGATGAGATGGAAAGGAACACAGTGCACTTGGTTAAAACAAATAATTTAATTTAATTTAATTTAATACATGCATGCATATGGAAGAGAAAAAGAGTTTGTAATAGCCTAATTTCTTCCAGTATTTTATACAAGTTCAGTCACTCCTGCTTTTGATCTGATCTGACCTGGTTAAATCTAGACATAGAACATTTTAAAATCAAGTTAGCCTCAAAGAATTCTGCGTGAACCTCAGCTGATTGTTGTTGATTATTCTCTAAAAGTGTATGTTTACTTACCAAACATAGCTTTTAGAAAATGGCAGCATGGACCTGAAATCCATAGGCATCATCTTTGTGTCATTGTGAACATCAGAAATACTGGGATCACGCACAAATACAAGGTGAGCTAGTAGTGTTTTGCCTGTAAAAATACTACAGTACTTGTCTAGAGCAGTGGTTCTCAAACGAGGGCCTCCGCTTGCTCAGGGAAAGCCCCTGGCGGGCCGGGCCGGTTTGTTTACCTGCCGTGTCCACAGGTTTGGCCGATCGTGGCTCCCACTGGCTGCGGTTCGCCGCTCCAGGTCAATGGGAGCTGCAGGAAGGGTGGCCAGCACATCCCTTGGCCCATGCTGCTTCCTGCAGCCCCCATTGGCCTGGAGTGGCGAACCGCAGCCAGTGGGAGCCGCGATCGGCCGAACCTGCAGATGCGGCAGGTAAACAAACCAGCCCGGCCTGCCAGGGGCTTTCCCTGAACAAGGGGCAGCCCTAGTTTGAGAACCACTGCTCTAGAGCACTGTAAAATTACGTCCCAGTTCTGAAAAGTTAATTTAGTCATGGCCAGTCCTGCAGTCCTTCAATGGGAATTTTGCTTGAGTATGAACTGCATGATTAGGTCCTCTGTTTTGTACACTGCACAACCATATAAAGTAAATATTGCAATGGAGTGCCAAATCCCACTCTCAAATACATTTGCATAGCTCCAATTGAAGTAATTGGGAACTGCATATGCATGTGATGTAGTTTTAGGATGGGCCGGAACCTCTCAGATTGTTCCGTCTCCAATAACGTTAGCAGAATTTGTAATGTGCAATGACCTGGTTCAGACAACCAAGTTCAGTAGAAAATCACAGTGATTTTTCATTAAAAAGGCGATAGCTTTTTAATTATTATATAATTATTAACCTGATTCCTGTGTAGTTTATTTTATTCCTCACTAATTTTGGGGATATTTTTATAGTTCACAAATTATATAAATGTTGCATTTTTGTAGAACAAGGACTAAATTATGCTTTTCAAATTATAGTACAAGACTAGATCCACCAATGTGTTTTATTTCTTATTAACAAAATGGAAAAAAGGACCTAAGGTGAGAATAAAAAGAATTGTTTGATCAATTTCTCTTGTTTCTGAAGCTCATTACACTGGCCATTGTATGTACAAAATTATCCTACTTTAATTGTCAGAGATTTTCTTTCTTGTGCATCTAAACTGAATTTGATAGTTTGGATATCAATAGAGGCAAGGAATCATCTATAACTCACAACTTAATTCACCTTTACGTCCCAAAATGCAGGCATGAAATTATTAGACAGTGCAGACTTACAAACATAATCATTAATTCAAAATGCACACTCTTCTTGGATATGTTGGTATTCACAGCATAAGAGAAAAACAGTCTGGCTTTCATTTAAAATTATATTTTGCACACGCTCTAATGAAGACAAACTTTCAGCTTTTGTTCCTTCCAGTGTTTTCTCTGCCACTGGGTTATTTTTCTTGGGATCAATTATTGGAAATGCATCAAAAAGCTCTTATAAATAGAAACTGACACTAGTAGGCACTCTTAATCCACAGTACTTAAAATACATCAATTATTCTGTAGAGATAGTCATAAAAAAGATTGCCTCATGCAACAGGAGAAATTAATATCACAGCAAAAATTTACTGAGGGCAAATGCTGAAAAGTGATATGTTGTTAAATGTTCACAAATTTGAATGTAGACAAGTGGGATGGAAGTTATATCACTTCCTACATAATTTCATTATACCAATGTCAATGTGAATATTTTCCACCTTCTATTCTAGATTCTATTTATATACTAGCATTAGAATAACAAACATTATTAAAAACCCTGCCCTAAGTCAAATTAATTGCTTCCTGCCCTCTATCTTAGTGGAGTAGAGACGAGGAGAAAGTTTGGTTGTTCTAACAGGGAGATGGCCAACCTTTGTCGTCTGGAGGGTTGGGGGAGGGGTGAGCGGTTGAACTCAGCCATGCCAGAGCCTTTCCACTCTGTTTGCTGCTACTTCTGCCTGGAATATAGATGGTGAATGTGCATCAGGTGAGGAGAGAGCTTTCTCTGCTCTCATGGCCTAATGGAGGAGGGCACAAGGGAACTGATTGGATCTCACAGTGACCCCACAGCGTGTAAAGCCCTCCTTGGTGTCCAGCAGCCATATTGCTCCCCCATCCTCCCTTTCTATAGTTCAGACACCATGCTGCCTTTCCAGGATGATGTGGATCTGACCAGAACACTTGTTTTGGGAACAGGAAAGGACTTTTTACCCTCTGGATTAAATGGGCAAAGTGTACAGGAGGCAGATAGCACTGATCTTGTTCAATTAAACTGGTTTTCAGCACCACCTTGGCATGACTGGGGCTGGCCTTATCAGGATTAGACTAGTTTTCAACACCACCACAGTGAGAATGGGACTGGCTTTATCAGATTAGACTGGTTTTCAACATCACCTTCCTCATAGCATTCTGGAGATCCCAGTTTTTAAATTAAAAGAAATAGACTGGAATACAATGTTAAGTACTATTATATATATATGTCTACTTTGTTGCATCTTGCAGCTGGTATCAGTGGTGATAAGAGACTGAAAGTGCCAGGTCCCAAATGTAAACATAAATTAGACATGGGACATGGCTGGTGGACCTTATTAGCCTGTATGAAGAAGGGGAGATCTTAAATCTTCACATCCTCAGTCCTCCTCACAGGCAGAGAATTCAGAGAATTACTGAATCCTAGGGATTAGGCTAAAGGGCTAGGTTGTGACAGGATAGGGGTGGAGGTAAATTTGGGTCAAATTGTGAACTCCATGTTTTGTGAAACATTTTGGGATTGTAATCTTCATTGCAACCTTCACTTTATATTGTGACCTCCACTGTGTTGTTGCAAACCAGTCTAATCCTGACAAGGTCAGTCTATTCTGGACATGGTGCACTTATGCTATAGTATAATACCCCGCATAGAGGGCTAACAATGAGAGAGCTATCCACTCTGATTGTTGCTCAACTACCACCCCATCCATAAAAAACAATTAACTCTCTATGCAGAGGGCTGGCTAGGGTAAGGAGTTGCAGTTCCTCAGGCTCGAGTACATAGGCAAGAAGGGGAGAGAGACAATTGTAAAAGGTGTTTGCTTCTCTGAGCAGGAAATCAGACCAATGCCAACTGAAAGAAGACCAGACCAAGAAGGCAGGAAGGTCTGCCTGGCCTAAATATGCTGACCAGGCACACGGAGTGGTAAAATCAGACTCATGAGGGTTTCACTCAGAATTTTTTTTCACAGATATGTAACTCTAGTCCTATTTAAGAGTAAAGTACCTGTGGTTAAGAAATTCCCTTGCTAAGCCTATGTTCCTTGCTTTCCTGTTATACTGTCCCTGAAATGTTTAACTCAAAACCAGAGCTTCCACAGCCAGGTGTATTTTGGGGAAAAGGTCTAAGCAACTGAAGGCTCAGGAGGGCTGTGGATTAAGTAGTTGGACTGCATGGTGTCAGTGGCGTAGCCAGGTTCTAACATCAGGGGGAGCGAACACATAAAAAAAGGTGCCACCCGACATATCAAATTACTAATTACATACTTTTAAATTCGTTATACATATTTATTTGTACTTAAAATAAAAACACAAGAATGATCCAGCCATGGAAAGGTTTGCACAGCCAGCATTTCACGGGAGAACTTTAGATTCTACTTAGATATACTTTAGATTCTAGAAAGTAAATCACAGAATACAGTAGTTTGTAATTGTCACCCCTCGCCCCCGGAGCAGAGCGGCGGCTTGGCTGTGGCAGAGTCATTCCCCGGGCTGCCGCTGCTCGCGGAGAAAAGATGCCGCTGAAGAGAGACCAGGAAGGTGACCAGCATATATGCTCTCTCTTCCCTCATAGCAGGGCAGACATCAGCAGTAGAAGGTTGGCTGTATTGAACTGAATTGAACCAAACCTTCCAAGCTGGAGGACTAATTGGAGGAAAGGATTTAGCTAAAGGCCAAGCTGGCTGAGGACCTAGAGCTGGTCTAAACCCCAGCTCCATGGAGAAGACCTGGGGTGGGAAAGAATAGAGGGGTTGGAGCACCCATGGGGAAAAATTAGTGGCTGCTCTGCACCCACTGGCAGCCAACCTCTCCCCCCTGTGTCCCACCTCATCCTCCGCCTCCTCCCCTGAGCACGCCGCGTTCCCGCTCCTCTGCCTACCACCCAGTGCTTCCCACCTTGCAGCTGCCAAACAGCTGTTTGGCGATGTGCTTGGAGGGAGGGGGAGGAGCAGGAACGTGGCACGCTCAGGGGAGGAGGTGGGGCCGTGACAAGGATTTGGGGAAGGAGTCAGAATAGGGGCAGGGATGGGGCAGATGTGGGGCAGGGACTTTGGGGAAGGGGTTGGAATGGGGGTGGGGCAGGGGTGGAGTCAGGGTGGGGCCGGAGGCAGAGGGGGTTCAAGCACCCACCGGCGGGTGCCGAAGTCGGCGCCTATGCTCTAAACCACAATTCCAGGTCTAGGCACAGAGCTGGGGGGAGGGCATGAGAGAGCTCCTGTCTTAAGGAGGGAAATCAGAAGGATTATTTGAAATACAGCCCATCAGCTGCCAGAGAGACTGAGGAGCTACAGGGAGCAGGGTTCTAAAGCAACAGAGTGGCGAGAAGCTGTCTGGGAAACTAGATCCTCTGTAGAAGATGACCATGGGAATGGCCTGCAAGCAAGACATGGTGGGAAGTAGGCCAGAGAAACAATAAGGGTTTGAGAGAAATTGGTGCCAAACATTTCATATAGGGACTCTGGCCTGGAACCCAGAAGAGTGGATAGGTATGGGTTCCCCATCTCTCCCCCAGACCAAGAAGTGAAAAAGGTTAAGAACAAGTCCCAGGTGAGAGCCCAGGGCCTTGGACAGAGGTCAATAGACTTCAGGATTTTATTTTCTTTGTTTGTTTTTTACTTTTCTGTGAACTCTGTGCACTATACAAACCTTTCAAAGCAATCATAATGAGGCAAATTCTGTGGCTACTATTCAGACACCTAAGACCACAAACATGTCATAAATGCTTAATTATCATAACCTGGAGGCTAAGCAACAGAGAGATCATGCAGGGAGCAGGGGTGCCATTTCAGATTTTGGTTGGGGGTGGGGCAACTTTAACTGTGATTCACCTGAAAACTCTTGGCTTTTTTTGAAGATAATAACTTAGATACAGTGCTCCTGTCAGATAATGATTTCTAATTCCTATATAAAGAAAGAAAATTAAATAAATATTAGACCCACTCAGCTCTAATACTAACATGTTCTGACATCTTGTGTCAATTCACTTAAGGGACACTGGTTAGGTTTAAAAATTTAATGTATATTGTTACTTTGTTACTAACTCTTGAAGACAACAATTGAAACAACTGTTGAAAAATCTAGATTACTTTCTATCACTTTTTTCCAGTCCATCAAGCTTGGAATAGATCATTTAACTTTTGGAAACATACTATTATGGCAATGCCCTGTGAGTTTATACTGCACCTGCCTGGGGCTCTATGGGTGTTACCCCAATACAAATAATAGACTAGAAAATTACTTTAAACAGGAGTGAAACTAACCCTTTCAAGTCACTTTCATACTATTGCCAAACCCAAATGTTCAAAAATCATAAGTCAGGCTCACCAAAAATCATGAGATTGGCTTTAAAATAATGATATTATGTACAAATAATAGATCTGGTGTGTTTTTTTATTTACATTTTGCGTTTTGAGCCTTTAAGGTGCACTAGGGTCACATTTTGAAGCTTTCTCCACAGCCACAAGGGCTATCACTTGACTCCAGGAGCTGGGGCTTTAAGAAAAATAATAATTATCATGAGACTCATGACAAAATCATAAGAGTTGACAACACTGCTTTCACTTCTGTTTAAAGGCTGGTTACTTTCCAGAAGGGTCTTAAACACAACACTACAGTGATTGTGTTGCAGTTTTCACAGGGAAATATTTTAAATCAGACACCAAGAAAATTCCACATTTTAAAGTTGGGGAAAAAATTGAGACTTCTGAGGTATATCAGGGCCACTGCAGGCGGAAAAGGAAAATAAACAGGCAGCTCTTCCTCTTGAAAGAAAGTTGGAGGATCAAATCTAGTCCTTAATCAAGTAAAACTTTTATTGCCGTCAGCACCTCCACTCATCGATATAACTATCACAGTAAAAATGTGATACTATGTGTGGTCAATAACTATACACTTCATACTTAAATATCTGGGCCATCTTATCCAGAGTTATACATCTTATATGCATTGGCTCAGCGACTACATTTTCTGGCATATTCTGAACAGTGCTGAGCACACAGATCATGCCCAGTGACAAATACAAATCATGACAATAATTGTTGACTTCATGGACTCTATGGATGTAATTTCTGTTCTTTGTTCTGGAATTGGCCTGAATATAGCTGAAACCCTAAGAATTTGATGTACAGTCCCATCTATGACTCTTTCTCATTTCTTCCTTTTCTCAAACTCAGAACAAAATATGACAAAACAAAATGTTTTTTAGTTAAAATTGCTGTAAACTCAGCCTGGGGCAGAACCTGCAACCCATTGGCAGTTAAATGCTTTCCTCTCATCTGACTCATCTCACTCTCATTCATTTTCTTTCTTCATCCTTCATCCTTCCTGACCTCTGTGCTGCTTTTCATACTGTCAACTATGACATCCTTCCCAATCCCCTTGGACCAATTACTGGAGTCTCAGAGAACTGGCCGTCTTCGTTTTGCTCCCATCCATTAGAGTCCTCTTTTTTTGCAGCATGCGGCAGAGAGATAGGCGGGTCCAGTGAATAGGGAGCTAGCCCTGAAAAACCTAGATTCTACTCCCTTCCCCGCCCCCATGGACTTCCTTTATGACCTCAGGTCAGTGCTTTAGGGACATAGTTTCAAAGGTTTTTAGGCACCCAAAGATGCATCTAGGCATCTAGTGGGGTTTATAAAGCACCGAACCTTTTAGGTGATTTTGCAAATCCCACAGGGTGCCTAAATACCTTTGAAAAACTGGCTGTTATTCTCTCTGTGCTCAGTGCCCCATCTGCACAGTAGGGATAACAGCACTGGTCTACCTCATCGAGGGGCTGTGATGTGAGGCACTCAGATAATACAGTGATGGGGCCACATAAGTACCACAGGTAGAGTGGGAACTTCTCTATACTACGGCTAGCCCTTCCCTGGGCTTTAGTACCTTCTTTTCACTTATGCCCCTCACATTTTTCTCTTTTCTTAATGTAGTCTTGCCTCAGAGGGCTTGGCTATATTTCTTCAGAATCCCTGGGTTCTCTCTTCCCCCTCTCAGCCCCCTCTCCCCTCCACCACCACCACCCACAGAGGGATTCCTGTTTTACAGGTTCATCTAACAACTTTCAGACCCTCAATTTAATTACCAGCCTTTTCTTATCTTAATCACCCTGCCTGTGTTTGTGAACAAAACACTGACTCCCTGCCCCAGGGACACAAGCTGGGAGAAGCACCTCTCTACCGAACTCACATTCCATACTATAAAGTTAAGAGCTCCACCTGGAAGCACACCTCCTGTATGAAACTCAGGAGAGGGACAGCCCTCCCCCCACCTAATTGGTGCCCTTTACAGGGAGATCCCATAATCCCTTGTTGTGTGCCATGAACTAGAGCTCCCTATTGGCTTTCTGTGCTAGAACATAGGAGAGGGGAATGAGTTGAGGTCATAGTGGGAACATGGTCAGTAACTCCATGAACTGCATAGAACCACTGAAATACAAATCCAAAAAGGGAGGGAATCATAGAATCGTAGGCCTTGAAGGGACCTCGAGAGGTCATCTAGTCCAGTCCCCTGCACTCATAGCAAGACTAAGTATTATCTAGACCATTCCTGACAGGTATTTGTCCAACCTGTTTTTAAAAATCTCCAGCAATGGAGATTCCACAAGCTCCCTAAGCAATTTATTCCAGTGCTTAACCACCCCAACATTCAGGATTTGTTTTCCTAATGTCCAACCTAAACTGCCCATTGCTTCTTGTCCGATCCCCAAAGATTAAGGAGAACAATTTTTCTCCCTCCTCCTTGTAACAACCTTTTATGTACTTGAAAACTGTTATGCCCCCTCTCAGTTTTCTCTTCTCCAGACTAAACAAACCCAATGTTTTCAATCTTCCCTTATAAGTCATGTTTTCTAGACCTTCAATCATTTTTGTTGCTCTTCTCTGGAAGCAGTATGCTAGGGTGACCAGATGTCCCGATTTTATAGGGACAGTCCCGATATTTGGGGCTTTTTCTTTTATAAGCTCCTATTACCCCCAACCCCTGTCCCGATTTTTCACACTTGGTATCTGGTCAGCCTACAGTATGCTGTGTTCTTATACACACTTTCAGCTTCTACAGACAGTCTGTAAGAATGCTGTAGATACCATCCCCACATGCAAGGAGGATTTTCCCTCTCCATACTATCATGCAAGTCAACCTATATATGATATTTTATTCAGAGTTTGCCTAATACAATGTCATCTTCAAGTTAATTTGAATAAAAATGTTTCCACATATCTCATTTTAACGTTGACCCTGAACAACAATCAGTGTATGTTTTTGGTTTCATTTTTAGTAATCGTTAAAGCAATAAATCTATACAAGTGAGGTAAAGTAATCCATTCATCATATATGTTATGAAAGAAAGAGTTTTGAAGGAAGAGAACCTTTGCTAATATTAATGAGGAACATGTATTACACTGAAGCTTTTGAATCAAGGTTAATACTGTATCAAAACATATGGGTTATACTGGCACAAATCTGTTTGTGACAGCTATCCTGGGAGGGAATTCTATTCCTAATATATCTTTTTAATTTTTTTTAAAAAATATATTAGTTACACTGTAAAATTAGATTTGCTTGGACGTTCTGTTTGCTCCCTTGTAACTGGAACATTGTTTTGATTAGCAGATCAAAATACTGCAATAAAAATAAGATTGTTTTGTTTTATACTGGAAGAATCTGGACTGGTTAAAAATAGCTTCATTATGCAAATAAACTGCTGTGTAAATAATCCTATCTAAATTTAATTTGTAACTACAAACTATAATTGTTTACACGAGTACATTTACTCTACTTTTAGTGAGCCATGAATACAAAATAAATACTGGTTTAATAAAAAATAATATAAAACAAAATATTTGAACAGTTAAAAATGGTTGCTGAACTGTAATAATTTGTATACGTTTTGTCACTGTTCACAAAAGGTGAATTTTATATGAGTCCACAGGGGTCTGCAAAAGTCCCTTGTGCTGGAACAAACTAGGTCCCTGATCCTGCATTTAGAGACAGGCTAATCCCTGAACCTGTGCAGAGATCTATTGACTTAAACTGGATTCCATGCAAATGCAGCAGTTTACCCGTGTGCTATCAATTGCAGGATGAAAACCATACAGATTAAATACTGAAAAGCCTCTCAACACACAGAAACAGTGCTGACTTTTGTCACTTGTGGGTTATTACCAGTGAGGAACTTACCCTGTTGTAATCCGCTCCTCCTGTGTTTTGCCATAACCTGCACAACTATAATACTGAAAATAAATAATGCTTAGAACCACAGGTGCTGGAACAATTTGATGAGTGGAGGTGCTGAGAGCCTTTGAACCAAACTGTAAACCCTGTATATGATGGAAACCACTTCAAGCCAGAGGGTGCGACAACACCCCCAGCACTCCTACTTCCAGCACCTATGGTTAGAACAAGACAATATGGCATTAGAACTAAGTCCAAGAGCCAGAAGGAGAAGAGAACAAAGAGAAAAGAATACAGGAGTAAACAACATTCCTCTACCATGAGGGGAGGGAACTGTTCTCATATTCAAGCAATAGAATTGCTCTGATGATAGGCTGACCTACCAGTCCGAAAGTGACAGAAAAATGTTGACATCAGAAATGGTGTAGAACTGTTGATGTCTGACTGTGCCAGTGCTTGAGTTTAACTGGTAGACAGATATTACTGAAGTTAGGAAGAATGAGCTTCCTTTCCATATGCTCAGGCTTCCCAGGGTCTCAGACCCTGGATGTAAATACTAAACCAGTTATTTAAATAGGTCTGGCTCCCAGAGCCTTCTCTACACAGTAGCTCCAATTAGTTTTAAAACTGGGTTGATTTTTTTATAGGCAAGGCCTTTGTGTTCTAATTTTTTTATTTATTAGAAGCTCTTCAGGCCCGATATCACCTACCTAAATCCTCTACAGTGCTGAACATTCTGTCAGTGCTCAACACATACTAATAAACTGTCTTTCACAAGCAAACAAATAAATGGAAGCATCCAAGGAAAACTGAGTGATTAGCTTAGATGCACAAAGGACAAGTTCAGAAAGCTGTTGATATTTTCAAATGATAGATATTGCTTAGTTATTTTAAATATACTGAAATCAAGAAAATGCATTTCTTTATATTGCATAAATAATATCCACATATTGTGTATATACTAGCCATATAATAAAATGACATATTACTAAGGGTATGTCTACACCCAGCCGCTAGTTCGGCGGCTGGGAATCGAAGTTCTGGGTTCGACTTATCGCGTCTTGTCTGGACGTGATAAGTCGAACCAGGAAGTGATCGCCGTCGACTGCGGTACTCCAGCTAGACGAGAGGAGTACCGCGGCGTCGACGGGGGAGCCTGCCTGCCGCGTGTGGACCGAGGTAAGTTCGAACTAAGGTACTTCGAACTTCAGCTACGTTATTCACGTAGCTGAAGTTGCGTACCTTAGTTCGAATTGGGGGGTAAGTGTAGACCAAGCCTAAGAAAGTACATTAAAGAAAAAGAGATGGAAGAGAGAAGATATTTGAGAGATTTGTACACAGTTTCATATTAAACATGTTATTTTCCTGCGTTTAGTCTTCAACTAATCCTATCACTGTCTGACACAATGTAATCTAAGAATGGCTTCTATATCTATTTAAATATCAGTGGTGTTTCAGAAATATTATAAGACATTTAATCCATTGTATTATTTTCCCTGGATAAACTTTGTAAATCTCTGGTGTCATCAAGAAAAAGAAGGATTACTTACTAGCATTTCAATTCCTTTTGCTGACTCTATTTCTGAATACCTGATGACACCCAAAATAAATAATAGCCCTAATATGATTTGCACACCTCCAAAAATCATTAGCCATTCAAGCTGCAATTTACTTGGCCCTAATGTAATCTATGGATAGGTTTCAAATAAATCAATGTTGGGATTGTGGATTTCATTGCTTTGCAAGTTTAGCTCCACAATTTTAGCATTTTGAGAGGTTATTGACAATTTTAACTAATGATTTCATGATGCTATGCTTCAATTAAAATCAAGTCTGAAATTCTTCAAAGCAGTTGTCAGAAGTACACAAGGATTGATTTGCTGCAACTTGTTGAACTTAAACAAGAAATTGAAGATTTAAGAATAGTACGCAGTTTGAGAATTTTGGTGCATTCTACAGGTATGGTAAGCATAGCAGTAATGTCATTTAGAGGAATATGACGTATATGTTAAATATTATGTTATGCAAGTATTAGATGTAACTATATCATTCTTATATTGGTAAAAAGTTGCATTCAGTAAAACAAGAGAGAAATAGATAAGCTACATCTGTGGTGGGAGCTGGAGATAAGGACTTAATAATTCATTTATCATAGTTGCCATGCTCTCCAGCATTGCACTCCCTAGAGGTGGGTGGGCTATTCACAAATATTCATAGTTCTTTACATTTTTCAAAGCACTGTACAAATCTTTCATTTATCCTCACTACAGTCCTGTGAGTTTTTATCCCCATTTTATAGATGACAAATGGAAATAGAAGCTCAGACACCAGAACAGTGTTTTGCAAAATCTTAGAATAAACACCTTGGATGAAATCTTGGTCTACTGAAGTCCAGGGAAGTTTCATCACTGAGTGCAATGGACGCCAAGATTTCACCCCTGCATATCTGATTGCTTATTTGTATTCAAACTCAGAATCTTTGGAGGTTTCTCCATGACTGCTGGTATCACAATGCTATATTGTTCAGATTTAGATAAAATATACAGTAAAATCTGTGTTATCCGGCACTTTATCAACTGGAAAGCTCTATTAACCAGCATTTCTGATATCTCTCAATACAAATCTTCAATCTAGTAACCGGGACTAGTATATCGTCCAGGAGGTTATGCAATTGCACATTCTGCACTCTATTTTTATGCAAAAGAGGCACAAGACAAGTAAGCAAGCTGATATCAGGGATTTATTCAGAAAAGCAGCTTGGAGGATCTGTCATAGGGTCATTACAGATTCAGCTCAACCTCCTATACCTTCTACATTTACAATGATAATTGATTTTGATAATGATGATCCTGAGGCACTGCAAGATCCGGAAAGGTCTTCTGAATCATCAAAGAAAGATTAAATTATGTTCAGTATACTTTTAGTGTTAAGTGTATTTTTAGTGATCTGGGTGTACGCCAGGCGCTGTCCATAATGATATGTAGTGTCATAAGATAACCTACTGTAGAGAAAACTTTACCTGTATACACCTAAGTGCTTGAAGAAACCAACCACTCTGCAGTGCAGTACTACTATTGGATTGGCGAGTACCCGTATACTATTTTATACTTTATCCGTTTTATTGTGTTGTAATTCTTCCCTTGGTAAGTATAACTCTAATTAACTGGAATTTTTGATTAACTGGCACCCCCCATTTCCCCAACATGCCACATAACAAAGCTTTTACTGTAAATCAAAGTTAAAGCATCTTGTGTACATAAAAAGAAAAATAGTCAGGTCAGTCAGCTAACATAAATTTAGGCCTAGATCTTACAATTAGATCTACATGTGGGGAACCTTGTGCTTGCATGGAATCCTATTGAAGTCAAATCTGCATTCTCCTGCATTGATCTGAGTTCAGGGGACTTAGTCTTTTAACTGACTATGCTATTCATATTGAGCATTGTTTAGATATTGTAGCTAAACCCATTGAATCTTTTTGTCTTATGATTATATAGCCCTGTTTGTGTCTAAACAATTCAGAGGGAACTGTGCAGGCCAATTTTTGTATTGGAAATGAAATTTTGTCATTACACAGCAGCTCACAGCAGAAAGTGATGTTCCCATGAGAATTACTACTTGCTAGCCTCTGAGTATGATTTAAACAGATACTGCTTTATTCATCTGGAATGAAGCTGCAAGCTCAGGGGAATACCTTTCATTATAGGCAAAAGGTTTGAAATTTTGTTATTCATTATAGAAAATTAAAGACTAAATATATTCATTAAGGACATTAATTACATAGCCAATTAGATATTGTACTGAAGTTGCTACAGATTTTGCTTGTTTTATTCTTAATCCAATATCAAACATATGACTCCACTGTTCTGTTTGCCCTTAAAAAAAATGTTTGGTTGTTACAATTTTAAAGCTATAACATCTCTATTCTTTGGAGACTTATTTACCAAAGTGACACTTTAAATGCAGGTGCTGCGAAATTGCCAGCTAATCTATTCCAATGTTTGAGATGTTAGTATTTTGTTCAAAAGGCTTATTTGGAAGAAGTCAAAAATCTGGGTCACATGTACTGGGCCAGTACTGGGCCAGACTACACTGGGCCACATGTACACAACCAGTGGCAAAATGCAGCTCTGAATCTGCATTTCTCAATGGGCAAAATCACAAGCAACTTTGAATAAGTATGAATCAAGGGCCTTCTTCCCTGGCCTGCTGTAATGCTCTCTTCAACTTGTTCCAAGCTGATACCAAATTGGTACACAGGGGATGTTAAGTCTCCCGTGTGGCTGTTGCATATGTACCTGTCGTGCACGGATCCCACAGGATTTTCATTGTGTAAATGGCCTTCACAATCACTCTGAAAAGAGGTGATACTTACTCTGTTTGCACACTGCATAGATATAAAATGCTAAATTGCATGTGCTCAATAAAATTACTGATTTTTTCACTTCTGACAAGTCCACAGTAATATTACTTAGTGATTTACATATGCAACGTACCTTACATGCTAAAAGATTTGATTCATTTTAGTTAGGCTGTCTTTTTCTATAACATAAAAGTAAAAAATTCCATGAGAGTTAAATATCATGTAGAACTATTTCTGTTTCCTGTTTTAATTTGTGAGCTCAGAAGGCTAGAAAATTCTTCTTTTTCAAAACAATGTAAACAAACAAAAATCTTAGTAATTGTCAATAACAAGTAGTTAGATTCTATTAGAACATGAATTGTGAAACATAGTGTTACAGTACCAGAATTTCTAAAGTTTCTATTTACTTATTTTCTGGTTAAATATTGTCTACATAGCTGTTGTGTTTAATAGTCTGTTGTCAAGTCAATACACATGCATACGTTTTGTTAGAGCCAATGAGCAAATTTCAGATTTTTATGCAACTCTTCTCCATCTGATTTTATCTTATTGGGAGTTATGCATGCACATTGATGGGAAGGATAGACCGCTTTATTATTGTTACCATGATGCCTGTGATTCTTAGCTGACTTAATGTCACTGGCTCACTAACATTCATTGTGAACTATTGTCATAGGGTAAAAAGGTGACCTTTAAGTTTTAGCATGTAAGGGGTTACAAACAGAACCCAACTTCCTGACCCATTACATGGTTCATCTAAGGAGTGGATAAAAAAAAAATAAAAAAGGAAAAGATGTTGCAATGTAGGCTATTTATAGGGGAAGGACTACCATCCTAGCTTGCTGTAATCTGGAAAGGTCTCCATTGGCTATTATCAAGTGTTCTGCTACTTTGATCCTATTTAGAATTGTTTGGGTTTTATTTTAACTCTCCCAGCTGTTGCATCTGTTCACCAGCTTACATTTTTGTCTTCACTGCACTGCATATGATTGTAGTTTACTGACTGCATTGTACAGTACTCTCTGTACTAATGCACTTGGGAGAGGAAAGCCAATTATTAAAACATATGCGAAGCAATTAGCTATGGTTTTTGAATGGTAGGGGATATCTATCTTATCTACTTCAGCCTGAATGAAATAAGGAAAAATGAAATTTGAGAAACGTTAGTCTTCATCTCTTGGTCAAGATGCCTCCTAGTGTCTAAACTGCTTGGACATAAGTTCCTTTTTCTAGAAAGCATTCTAAACATCAGAAGATATGATTGAAGTGCAAATGTAACAAAGGCATGAATAGCTATGGCTTTGTATGATTATATAAAGATATTATACTTTCATAGTCTCACATCGGATCAAATATGATGAGCCAATTGTGACAAAATAAAAGAGAACAGAAAGAAAGCTAACACAAAGAAAGATTTCAACTGCCTTCCTTTTATAGGTAGTGTAGCATAAGGGGCAGAAGTTTCAGATAAAAAGCAAAATACAGACTACTACTACCACTTACTGTGAGGGCCGGAGTTTTAATGCACATGACATTATGGCCTAGGAAACACCCAAAGTTCCTGTAGTACTGCTGAAATCTTTTTTTTTTCTGAGTTATGAAGTGAAAAATTATTCTCAGTGCAGTTTGACAATGACAAGTGTCCTTTAATGATGAATACTTTTCATCCCCCTTGCATTTTCTCCCTAGTTGATGTAGCAGCTGATTCTATTTTTATTCCTTTATGGACAATCCTTGTTTGGCTTATCCTGTAGCAGTTAATTTCACAGGTCTAGATACATGTTTCCAATAGAAGCATTTAGAATCATAGAAATGTGGGCTGGAAGAGACCCCAAGAGGTCATCTGGTCCATCTCCCTCCACTGAAACAGGATTAAGCATACCTAGATCATCCCTGACAGGTGTTTGTGAAACCTGTTTGGGGAAAAAACCTCCAGTGGAGGGTATTCCATAACCTCCCTAGGTAAATTGTTACACATTTTTTCCTAACATCTAACCTAAAATCTCACTTTCTGCAAACTAAGATGATTATTTCTTGTCCTACCCTTGGTGGACATGGAGAACAATTGATCACTATCCTCTTGGACAACCATTTCCATATTTAAAGACTGTCCCCCTGAGCTGCCTTTTCTCTAGATTAAACATGCCCAACTCTTTCAGCCTTTCCTCATTGGTTATGTTTTCTACACCTCTTATTTTTGTTGTTGTTGTTGATGATGTTGTCAGGACTGTCCAATTTATTCACCTCTTTGATAAAGTATGATGCCCAAAAACTGGACACAATGATCCCACTGAGGCCTCACCAGTGCCAACATGGGAGGTAATTGTTCTGCTCTACTTGGCACTGGTGAGCCCTCAGCTGCATATACTGGTGATACATCCCAGAACCATATTAGACTTTTTTGCAACAACATTACATTGTTGGCTCATATTCAATTTGTGATCCACAATAATCCCCAGATCCTTCTAGGCAGTACTTCTGCCTAGACAATTATTCCCCATTCTGTATTTGTGCATTTGAGTTTTCCTTCCTGTATGTAGTGCTTTGCATTTTTATTTATTGATTTTATTTTGTTGATTTTAGGCTAGTTCTCTAATTTTGAAAGGTTATTTTTAATTCTGATCCTGTCCTTCAAAGTGCTTGCAAACCTTCTCTCCTCCCCGCCCCCGCCCAATTTGGTATCATCTGCAAATTTTATAAGCATACTCTCCAGTCCATTATCCAAGTGATTAATGAAAATACTGAATACTACTCAATATTGAATACAGGACAAATACCTGAGAAACCCCACTTGATATTGTCCTTCCACTTTGTCAGCATATCTTGATAACTAATCTTTGAGTATGTTTTTTCAACCATTTGTATGCCCACCATATAGTAATTTCCTCTAGAACACATTTCCCTAGTTTGCTTATGAGCATGTCATGTATGACTTTGTCAAATACCTCACTAATGTGACGATACATCACATCTACTGTTTCCCCCACCTCCCATCCGCTAGGCTGGTTACCCTGTTAAAGAAGGAAATTAGGTTGGTTTGGCATAATTTTTTCTTGACAAATTCATATTGGCCATTACTTACTGCCTTATTTTCCTCTAGGTTTTAACAAATTAATTGTTTAATAATTTGTTCCAGGATCTTTCCAGGTATCAAAGCTAGACTGGCTGAAGTATAATTCCCCAGGTCCTCTTTTACCCACTCCTAATTCTCCAGCTTGTGTTCCATCTCCCATTTACATGACATAACTATAGCTTTATGCCTCAAGATCTTCTCTAACAACCCTGGATCTCCCCTGATGTTTACTTTCATCCTCTCCTTTCCCTCCATCAAACCTAAGTATTCTAACAACTTCTTTCTAGCGTAAGCTTATGGTCTCTTCTCCATCTTTATGTTTTTTGTGAGCCTCAATTGTAACTAATTTAATACCTGAATAATCATGGAATGTAGTGTAAAAAGACTCCTAATAGATGAAGTGGATGAAGTAGCTGAAAAGGATATATAAAGCTATAGTTTTTGATCCTATTGGTATTGTTTTTTTTTCTTGCAATTTAATGAACATGAGTTAAAACATCATTGCCATTTTTCTCAAAACACAAAAATGAAGTCTGTTTTGTTTTGTTTTTAAATTATGGTATCCAGTATTTCACACAGCTCTCTGCATGAGTTCCTGACCATTCGATCCTTTGTTCTGACCAGCAGAGAAGCCTCTCACTCTGCCAAGCATCTCTCATTTTAAAGAAGGGGTATAGAAATATGTATAAAACCTAATATTTTCCTTTCCAAAATGGATATATTCTAGTGTGCGTAGGATACTTATAGTGTCCTTTACAATTATATTTGTACCTTCTTAGTTTTTCATATTTTGTTCAATGGCTAATATTAAGTAAATCAAAGACCTTATCTTCTTATCAAACATTTTATAGTTTCAATGCAGTATATCAGGAAGAGAATAGCAACTTAATTTGAGTATTTCCCTGGTATCTGACTGAAAGTTATTTAAAATAATTTAAATCCAGTTTTTGCTATGTGCTTAATTTGAGTTCTCTTTCTTGATGTTGTAATTAATCATGCTAATATTGTCTTAAGTTAGTGTGCACACCACATAAATGTATATTAGTTGGTTTGTACTCAATTTTCACATTGAATTTTTCTCATCTTTAGGACAGCACTGAACACAAGAAAAAACAACACATTCGATTTCCGCTATCCAACAATCTGAAGACTGATGATTTAAAAATTATCCATGGTGATTTGCCTTTAAAGTGATGCTGGTGTTGAATGCTGTACCATTTCTGGGAAGTGTTCTATGCAAGAGCTATAAAGCTAATTTCAAAATGGATAATAGACGAACTACAAAATTGTACAAGCTAGTTGGCCCATACATTAAGGATAGTAAGGTTCACAAGGTTTTTCCAAAGTTTAAAGTCAGCAAGTTCTAAGTTAGGGATAATACCAGCTTTAGCAAGGTATACATTTTATTATTGTTGGATTATTCACAGTGCCTAGAAAGAAACAAATGTCTCACAGGAATGCAAACTACCGTGAAAAATAAGCATTGTGGAAAGCATGCAGTTTAGTTTTACTAACTATCTGTATAAACCAATTTAACAAAATTCTACTTGGTCACTTACCTTGGATGAGCGAACTTGATGAGCAAATAAAATCTAATTAATTTTCTTTATTATCAATCATGGTAGAGGGCAGAAAAGTAAATTTTATCACGGGGTTGGTAAATTTTCAGGACAGTTATGTGGAGCAGATTACTCTAATTAAAAATAAAAGCTTTTAGAAATCCCTAGAAGGGATAAGTTTTATATACATGTTAGTATCTGAAGACTGACAAAGTAAGGCACGCTAAGCAGAATGTGTACAATTACTTTGCTACTTTAATGATGCTTCTAATAATGCTAAACCTTGGAGCTGAATTACTTTTAATTGTTCAATACTGTTTCTTCCAATTGTAAACAAAGTCAACTACTGTCATGATGCATGTCCTCTACTAGGATCAAAATCAGAGACATAAAAACGAAGAAAAACTGAGAAGGCTATAAGGAGTGTCTTGCCTAAGTTGCCCACAAATTGGGGATATAATTATCTTGATCTCAACTTGTGTCCTTCTGAAGATATAGGGCTACATTCTGGTCCCTGCCTCCATTCACCTTGTCCCTCTGGCAATATAAAGGGGACAGAGACCTGCCCTATGAGGCCAGCTGGGGATTCCCCTGATGTAATATTTCTCCATGTTGTTATGAAGTCGTTTACACTACTCTCCTGAGTGCAGGGAGAATGTTGGGGATGACGAAAGGATAGGAAGAGAGCAAGATGGGGCAGAACCTCAGCGTAATGCACTCCTGTGATCTTTGATTGGCAGAGTGGTTCTTAGGCAACCATTAGGCCTGTATAATTTAGAGATGCTGTAAATTATGCTAGGGGCTATTTCTTTATTAGAACCACCTTTCTCCCCCTTTCTTTGTCCTGAGCCATGCTCAGCTCAGCCAGACCCCAAAATCTGGGGCAGACTCATAAGCTATTGTTTTTTCCTTGGTGAAACCTCAGTGAGCACAAAGCTTAGTGTCTTCAGTTGTTTTCTCCATTTGAAGAAACCAGCAGGGGTTACAAACTGTACAAACAGTGAACAGTGCATATAACGTATGCACACAACACACAATACGTCACATATGAAATCTGAAATGCCTTGCACACATATCTTCTTTATTGAAATCTTCAGGGAAGACCATGAAAAAAATAAAGCCTCACATGAATGTCTGTGTATCTGTACAGTGAAATAGTCGAACTGCACTTTTGCATGGTCCAGAGAGTTTTTTTAAAGCTATATTCTGCCTAAATATTTCTTCTCTTGTTCAGCAGGATTATTTAACCGAAAGTTGTCACTAGCCAGTCAGCCTTGAATATCAAAGTACAATATTATATGCCTTTTAGGACTCCAATGTTCTGATTGGCTGACTAAGACATTTGATCTCAAGAATATTCTATAATTACATTGTATTAAGTTCAGAAACATCATCAAAGGAGCACCATGAAATTGAATCTTAAAAATATAGTAAGAACAAGTTAGGTTTTTACCATTTCCCATTCACACTGTCATAAGCATGGTTCATAATTGTTCTTTTTTTCTTATCTTTGTCAGAAGAATGAAGTATCAGAATACAATATTTTCAAATATTCTATAAATTGCAGTCATGTGTTGTGCTCCTTTGATACTTGTACTAGTTTTCTATTTATCTCATTGTCATTTCCTTACTCTGTTTACAGCTCCAGTGACCTGTGGGAAAAGAGCAGCATGATCAGCAATCAAAACTAGAACACTGAAAAGGTCAAAGTATTACAGAAAGTAGAACACTTGAGACATTATAATTCTGATCCCGCATTCTTATGAAAAAAGATGAGAACTGGACATTGAAGGAGAGGAATCTATTTTCATTATCAACTGAAGATTTTAATCTTGCACTCCTCCCTGGGCATTGTGTCCCATAACTTCAAAAGAGATACTCTTTCTAACAGCTATGTTAACCTTCCTAGAGTTTTAATCCTGTAAGAAAAAAAAATTAGACTGAAACTTGTAGTTTTATGATTAGAACATCATGCTTCAAACGGTTGGTCTGCGTTTAGCACACTCCTTATAACCTCTATTTAACTTTGCTACAGCTATCATTTTGAGGGACGTGTGTTTTAAAAGCCAAGTCCTCACCTGAGTCTCCAACTTTGTCTCACCTCAGAGAAGACAAGGACTTCACCAGCACTTCATTTCCATCCTGTGCTATATCCCTCACAACCATCACTACATTTTCTTTTAACTTTCCGTATCACTTCAGGTGGAAAGGCACTCAGAGGCAGGAAGCCCACTGAAGGCTTCACAGCAGCTTTTGATGTACCTAGGGATTCTAGGTATTCAGTGAATGTATTTGTTTTTATATGAGGATTGGATATGTAGAAAATAATTTATTCGGGCATATTGGAGAGGGATGAGATGGGGAGTGAACTGAAACGTATTGTTCCCTCATGTCTAATGAGGTAGGTGGTCTTCATGGAATGAAATGTTGCTGGGTAGAAATGCATGGGGTACTGGTAATGCAGATTCTGTGCCATATCTGATTGGCTCTTATAGCAGTACCCAGCTGTAGCTCCTCATTCCCTTTGATGGCTCCCATTTTTGGGTGACCAAGAGAGAACATCAGCATTATCTGTGACTGGCAACTTGGAAGGTGGAAAACAGCTGCAGTTTCAGATTGCTGTCCTGATTGGAATGGATCAATGTGATCGCAAGAGGTCCTGTGGCCACATTCAGTGTCTGCGAATACCTAATGGAAAACCAACCCCTCCTATTTGGTTTGGTGGTGGAGAAGACAAATCTTTGCTGCTGGTCAACATCATACAATAGTTCCTCCATTTAGAAAATAGTTTCTCTTTACTTATTAGAATTCATGTACCTGACTCAGATTATACGCAGGAGAATTGGGTCTAAGTTCTGTTCTGTCATTATTAAGAGGTCATGTAATCAGGCTCAATTGGAATGTATTAATGAAAGATTAGTCAAGATGAATAAAGCACAATATAGAATACAGAAAGAAAGGTTACACATTACCAACCAATCTGAAGACTGGAAATGTGATTGTAGCTTGACTCAGTCCTAACTAGCTCCCTGGAACTCTGCTCTTCATACTATGTCTAGGACAAAGGAAATTCCTTTCCTGTAAATGTTCTACACCTGGGATTCTTTTTAATATATCTTAGTTTATCTAATCAATAAGCTAAAGATATCTGCCCTTTTATTATATCTCAGCATATCAAATTAATATACTAAAGATATCTGTAACCAAGTCCTTATTATAGAAAACTCCTGTGGCAATAAGTAATCCCTAATGAGCTAAAACCATCTCTGAAAGGGTCATTATGTCATTGATCACCTACAACATTTTCAATAACAAGTATCCCTCAACATCCACAAGTGGTCCTTTCCTGGACATCGGGACACATTCTCCACAGGTCAACAGGGTCAGGGTAAAAATATTATACACATTGCACCATTCAATAATACTGAAGTTCAGTGTGCCTGGAATTATAGATACAAAACACTTTGTAAAAAACAACAGAGGGTCCTGTGGCACCTTTATGACTAACTGTTAGTCTTAAAGGTGCCACAGGACCCTCTGTTGCTTTTTACAGATTCAGACTAACACGGCTACCCCTCTGATACAAAACACTTTGGTTCATGCACAAAGGATCATGGGGGTTTTATATACAAAGAATTCTAGGACTACAAAGCATCATGGAGAATCAGCTTTATTTTCAAACAAGAACATCAATGGATTTATCTCCTGTTTTGGGCCAGTGATGGATTTTCATATGGTGGGGAAATATAAAGCTGTACTTAGTTAGGGCCAAATTCAGCACATCCTCTATCTAGCTTTGGTATTATGCAGGATAATTACTGTGGCATGGAATTTAGGAGGATGGTTTTTTTTTTTCTGATCTGCATCCATATATTTTTCCTCTTTAATTTAAAATGGTTCATGTTTAAGCATTAGTTACTTTAATTTGAGTAAATGAAGAGTGGTGCGAAGGGGTAGCAGTGGTCCTTTAGTTTTTCCTTTGACTGTAGCGTTTAACTTTATTTTTGTAACCTAACTCTCTCCTCTTCCTTCCCCTGACTGGCACTGTCTGTGTGATTCTCTCCCTCTCTCTCTCTCTCTCTCTTCTCCCCCCTCCCCCACACACTGTTGTTGCACTGCATTTAGTTGTACTGTTTTCCATAACAAACACATTTAGAATATTTTCCCAAGGGATGAAATTATCTCTGAATAACACGTCTTTGCCCTAAGTTATTTCTTACTTAAGATGTTGTTTAGCCATTTTCCTATAAGTATGAAGAAATTAATATAAAATATTTTATTGGGGGAACATAATAAGAACATGCATTTAAACTAATTAAAATGTTAATTCGGCAACATTTCATTATTGATGGACTCCATAAATCACAGGTAGTATGATTTTGCTAAAGGATTTGATCTGATGTATGTGTCTTTAACTATGCAGCTGTGATTAATTCTACACACATCATTCATGCTTACTGCATTTATTTAAAATTCTGTAGATCACAATGACTTTTTTTTAAATCACAGAACCTGCTGACATTCTGGAGTAAAGTTCTCCCTTTGAATGATTGCTAGAGACCTCCATTATTGGTGTTCTTGGCCTAAAATATCTGATACATAACATATACACTGCACAAGTATAAATCCTTTATCATTTTCTCTGAACTTAGTGATACTGGGTTGTGTAGTCTGAGTTAAAGAAGAATAATGAAATACCGAGACTCAAAGATATGGATTTTCTGTTTTCATTTTCTGTTGTGTATTCCTAAGATGGATTCTTAAAAATACACATTGAAGACAAAGGTGAAAGTTAATTCAAAAACTGAATGTGTTTACTCCCTGTGACTTCTTTTTCTTGTAATGGACAGCATCTAGTGGTCTGAACATTACTCATGGTTTAGCCATCTCATAGCATCATAAATCTTCTAATTCCAATATAATTCTTTCTCCCACCCCTTCCCTCTCCTTTCCCCCCTTCCTCCTTTGGACTGCTACAGCATCACTCTCATCCCAGGATAAGTCTGGGTTATTATCCAGTCCAACTCCTATTGAAGTCTTTCCATTACATTCCATGGGAGTTAGATCAGGTCCTTTCTCTAGGAAGAGCTGAAAGCTGTTTTCTTTAAGGTGATGAAAACATTTGTTCGCTGAATATATTCTGTGATGTGTGTAGTTTTCTGTCATATGATGTTTTTATTCACTCTCATTTGCACACTATAGTCATACAAGGCAGTGTAATAGTGGTGCTAGTGTAACAAATGCAATGTGGTGTTCTGCCATCATCTACTGGTGTTTGGACCACAGCTAGAGGTTGATGAACCTGCTAGAGTCTTAGTTAACATAGCTAATTCTTTTACCCCAAACAGTAGCAACCCATGCTTTTAGATTCAGAAGTCCTAGGTTCAAATCTCATTTCTGAGAGCCAGGGGGTCAATATTACATTTGCTTTCATTAGGCAACTGTAATTCTGCATAATTTGTAAAGAATGACTGAAGAAATGTTACAGTGATACCAGTTTAAATGTGTTCATTTACACATGCACAGGAGTTATATTTTTCACTCTTCATTATTGTTTCAAAGTACAACTGCATTGTGAATTCTCACCAGCTGATGAGCACAGACACAATGTCATGCCTACACTATCAGGTACTAAAGGAAAAAATAACTTTGTACTTAAAAATGAACAAAGCCTTGAAGAAAAACACTAGGGTGAATCTAATGAGCTCTTAGTTTTAGGGCTGCATCAATAGTTCAAGTAGGTATCAAAATCCCCCAATAAGCCATGATGGAGTCTTCTCAACAACCAGAAGTGGTCAGCTTGACTGGTCTTGCATAGGTAAGGAAGAAGGGAAGGGGGAAAGATCCTTTCACTCCTGTTTGTCCTTTCACTCCTGCACAGAAACCAGCTACAATGTGCCTTGAGAACATAGGGACAGCACCAGACCTGCACATGAAGGAGTGGAGGGGCTAGCCTCTCCAGAGAGGGCAGGATGGGGCAGGGCATGGTGATCACCTGACTCCCCTTTTGTATCAGTCAGCAGAAGTCCTACTGCACTGTGTGCTCTCTGCACAGCCCAAGATGTTCTGCACATCCTTCCCCAGATTAGGGCTCTACCTTTTAAAGGCACAATATGGCCATATGAGTTAAATTTTGTCAGACTTGGGCCTTAAAATGTTATATGACAGCATATCAAAATAAACATCTCATTAGTCAGCAGGTGTGAATGCCTAGCTGCTTCCATGTGGCCATTCCTCAGGGACAAAAAGTAAATTACAGGTGAACAGTATTCTTTCTATAAATGGCAATACTCCAGCTGTCCAGTTTATGTAGAATAGTTCTAGTTTGATTTTTTTGTTCACTCAGCTTTGTGGGGACCAGCTCAGCCCACATTTCTAAGATTTTTTCCACATTCAGTGAGTTAAATATCTTGTAAGAAGACCAAAAAATCTAACAGCAAATTTAGACGCATAACACAAAGCCAGTCATGACCCAAATATATTGGAGAAAATAATTACTGTCTGGGAAGAACTCAGTGTCTTGCTGTCTGTAACCATACAGAGATCCCTGAAATTTGTTCTGCAAAATTATTAAGAAAAGGGAAACAAAGGTCACAGACTCTTCAGCTATGGAATGAAAATGAAGCAACAAAAGCAATTAATGAATTTACAAAAAAAGATAAATGAATTCTTTTCCCTTTCCTACAAAATTTTCAATAAATATGACATTGAATGATGCTCACCATAGGTAGAGCCAGTATACAAAGCCATTCAAACAAACCGAAGATCCTCAGAGAGTTTAACTCATGCATTGGCTACCCAGAAACCATATAGAGTATGTCTATATTGCACCTGGGAGCATAATTCCCAGCTCAGGTAGACAGACATGCCTACTCTACTCCAGCTAGCATGCTAAAAGTAGTGTTACCAGATGTAGCACAGGCAGTGGCTTGAACTAACCATCTGTGTACAAACCTGTCCTTGGTATGTAGTTGGGTAGCTACCCCAAGCCACTGCCCATGCTGCCCCACTAACTGTCTGAGCTGGAAAGCATGCTCTCAGCTGCAGGAAAGGCATATCCTTAGGCAAAAGCAAACAAACAACAACAACAAAACATAAAAAAGGAAAAATTCTACACCTAGGTATCTTTAAAGCAATATATTATAAAACCCTAAAGAAGACTCACATTTAACTACTATCCTGTACTACTAAGAGTCAGAGGCTTTCAACTGCTATGTGAGAAATATGAATAGATATTTCTTAAGACAGAAAAGTGCCCTTTTACATCAACCAGCCTTACTCTGACCCAAGATAAGGGCCTGATTCCTCTGCCACTGGAATATTGGTAAATCTTCCATTGACTTCAGCAATAGAAGGGTTAGGTCCCATAGCAAAGACTACAAAAAGTGATGGGAATTTGGGTGATTTTTGGGTGCCCAACTTGATACCCTAAAAAGATCTGTTATCAAGAGGGTGCTTGGCACTTTCTGAAAATCAGGCCATATTTAGTTATTTACAGTTGGGAACCCAAAAACTGATGCGACCGAAAGGGACTTCTACTAATATTGGCCTATGAGAATAATCGTAGATGTCTATTTGTCTTTGTTGAAATATTCTGCTATTGTGTTGTTATCTCTAGATACAGAAAAAAGATTTTTGAATAAATCACAATGGCTTATAACCAAAAGACTCTCTGCAAATTGGATTAAAACTATTTACAGATATCTCAACAGACTTTGTCAAACACAACTACTTAAAATGTCTATATAGTCCTCCCAAAAAGGAGTTTGCTGCCTGTCTCCATTAGTATTCACCTTTTCTGTTAAATCTATGTCTCCTCTTCACCAGAATAAGAGAAAATCAACATAATCCTCACAAATGTACCTGTGTAGACTATGGAATGTTGATGATAGAAATGCTGATGATCTCTTTAATAAAAATTGTAAATTGAATTTCTTCAATTCATTATCAGGTTTTAGAACTAACTATAGCAAATGTGAAGTCATGGAATGAAAACCTCCTCAGGCACAGCACTGAACATTGTCAAAGAGTATGGTAAACTTAGAAGCTAATATAAGTCCAGATGTAAGAGTTATGGACAGCATCCATTACCTTCAATTCATAGCTTCTGTCAAATGCAAACTGAGCAAACCCAATTGATTGACTTTCGATTAGATGAATGGATAACTTTAAGATAACTATTTCAGCATGTAGTGAGACAGGGCGGCCTCCCTCCGAGCCAGAGCGGGAGGGAACTCTCTCTGGGCCCTGATGGGTCGAGCCGGGCCAGGCCCAGATGAGTGAAGCCAGGCCAGGCCCACTACTCACCCCTAAAGTTGAGAGGTGGGACAGGAAGTATAAGAGGCGAAGCCTCCAGCTCAGTTGGGTCAGAACCCTGGAAGGAGACAGGCATCTCTTGCTTTCTGCTACCAAACTCAGTAGCACCCTGCCCCAGATAAGACCAAGTCTGGAGAGAAGCTGCTCAGATTGCTGGTGGCCAAATACCCCAAGGAGATGGAGAATGCTTGGAAGCCGGAGCCCCACACCCCGGATTGTGGTAAGAAATAGCCCAGAGAAACCAGACTCTAATCCGGTTTTGGTGTCAGGGCTCGGGTTGGCATGTTTCAGTGGTATCCCCGCTGACCCAGTGGTGGAACCCTCTGCCACTGTCAGGGCCCTGGGCTGGGACCCGGTGAAGTTGGGTGGGCCCTGGTCCCCCTATCCCCAGCTGTCAACCCCACCCCTGGGGTGAAAGCCTCCCTACCTTAGGCCAAACAGCCTTGCCTGAGAGCCAGAGCCCCATAGACTGTTTGCTGCTCTGCCCTGCCTGAGAGCCAGAGCTCCCTAGACTCATTATGGCTCTGTTCTCTCTGAAGGCCAGGGCCCCTTATCTGTTTGCTGCTCTGCCATACTTGAGGGCCAGGGCCCCTAGATTGCTGCCCTTGATTTGCTAATTCCTCCTGTGACTGGGCTGATTGCAGAGTGACACAGTGAGTCAAAGTGGCCACCCCACAAGCCAGAGGGGCTGGGACAACTCCTAACCAACTACGCAGCAAGATTAATTTACTTGTGTATTTTGTCAACTTTCTGATGTAGTTAGTAGTGTTGATGATTTACTAAGTGGTAACTCAGTTATTATTATTATTTGATGTTAGTATTGAAGTAGCACCTAGAAGCCCCAAATCATGGACCAGGTCCCCATTCTGTTAGGTGCTGTACAAACGCAGAACGAAAAAAACCAGTTCTTTCCCCAGAGAATTTACAGTATAAATATTCTCTTATTCAATTGCCAACCAGTTATTTCGCAAGGTGCTAGGGGTCAATGTGTCACTGGAGATGATTTCAAATGAGACGTATCAACTGGATAAGGTGGTGTTCTTCACTTCCTATCATAACCTGTTGTTTAGCATTGTGGTTCCTTTTTTGCTAAGTTTCATCTCAGAGGTACATGCATTTCAGTGGTTGGTGAATGATCTCTGCATAAGAAACAGCACCACAAATTGATATACATATGAGATATATTATATGCATGCAGATAATTGTCTTTAAAACCTCTTGTAGTGAAACTGCTCTGAATATGAAAACTCTTCATAATTTCTACATTAAAATAATCTGAAAAAATAAACACACTTGAGAGCCAATAGTAACAAGTCGGATGCAAAACTGTGAGATACTCATAGCCTGTAGTCTTAGTCTAGTACAATAAACAAAGGCTGGATATACACTAAGGAAGAAGGATGCCAAGGAATCTCTCTCAGGGATCAAATCTAGCTCAATGCATTTCATAGTTTTACAAGTAGCTTAAAATGTCTTATAGCAAAGTCACATTAAAAACATGGGCAAGAATAGCAAATGGGGTAAATCAGTGTATCTTCACCAACTGTGGCTCTGGCCTCGGAGTAATCATAGAACTGGAAGGGACCTTGAGAGGTCATTTAGTCCAGTCCCCTGCACTCAAGGCAGGACTAAGTCTTATCTAGACCATCCCTGACAGGTGTTTGTCCAACCTGCTCTTAAAAATCCCCAATGATGGAGATTTGACAACCTCCCTAGGCAATTTATGACAAGTGCTTAAACAACCTGACAGTTAGGAAGTTTTTCCTAATGTTCAACCTAAACAGCCCTTGCTGCAATTTAAGCCCATTGCTTCTTGTCTTATCCTCAGAGGTTAAGAAGAACAATTTTTATCCCTCCTCCTTGTAACAACCTTTTATGTACTTGAAAACTGTTATCATGTCCCCTCTGAGTCGTCTCTTTTCCAGACTAAACAAACCCATTTTTTTCAATCTTCCCTCATAGGTCATGTTTTCTAGACCTTTAATCATTTTTGTTGATCTTCTCTGGATTTTCTCCAATTTGTTCACATCTTTCCTGAAACGTGGTGCCCAGAACTAGACACAATACTCCAGTTAAGACCTAATCAGTGCGGAGTAGAGTGTAAACATTACTTCTCATGTCTTGCTTACAATACTCCTGTCAATACATCCCAGAATGATGTTTGCTTTTTTGCAACAGTGTTACACTGTTGACTCATATTTAGCTTGCGGTCCACTATGACCCCCATATCCCTTTCTGCAGTACTCTTTCCTAGGCAGTCATTTCCCATTTTGTATGTGTGCACCTGATTGTTCCTTCCTAAGTGGAGTATTTTGCATTTGTCCTTATTGAATTTCATCCTATTTACTTCAGACCATTTCTCCAGTTTGTCCAGATCATTTTGAATTTTAATCCTATCCTCTAAAGCACTTGCAACCCCTCCCAGCTTGGTATCATCCAAAAACTATATAAGTGTACTCTCTATGCCATTATCTAAATCATTGATGAAGATATTGAACAGAAACGGACCTGGAACCAATCCCTGCAGGACCCCACTTGATATGCCCTTCAAGCATGACTGTGAACCACTGAAAACTACTCTCTGGGAATGATTTTCCAACCAGTTATGCGCCCACCTTATAGTAGCTCCATCTATGTTGTATTTCCCTAGTTTGTTTATGAGACGGTCATGTGAGACAGCATCAAAAGCCTTACTAAATTCAAGATATACCACATCTACTGCTTCCACCCTATCCACAAGGCTTGTTACCCTGTCAAAGAAAGCTATCAGGTTGGTTTGAGACGATTTTTTCTTGACAAATCCATGCTGACTGTTACTTATCACCTCATTATCTTCTAGGCAAATTGATTTCTTAATTATTTGCTCCATTATCTTTCTGGGTACAGAAGTTAAGCTGACTGGTCTGTAATTTCCCAGGCTGTCCTTATTTCCCTGTTTAGAGATGGGCACTTTATTTGCCTTTTTCCAGGTTTCTGGAATCTCTCCCGTCTTCCCTGACTTTTCAAAGATAATTGCTAATGGCTCAGATATCTTCTCAGTCAGCTCCTTGAGTATTCTAGGATGCATTTAATCAGACCCTGGTATTTGAAGACATCTAACTTGTCTAAGTAATTTTTGACTTGTTCTTTCCCTATTTTAGACTCTGATCCTACCTCATTTTCACTAGCATGCACTATGTTAGACATCCAATCGCCAACAACCTTCTTGGTGAATACCGAAACATGTCTGGGCCTGAAATCTCCTTGCACCCCAATTAAGAAAATCCCAATAAATCTTTACTCCAACTATCGGGAAGAGTTTGGTTTTGTTTAAATCAGAAACAAGTAGGTCAGAACAATTCACAATTCCTAATTTGGGAGGAAATTAAGACTTTTGAGTCACCAACCTTTCCCCACTTTCAAGTAGCAAAAACAATCTGTGTTGGACTAAATGACTAACCATGCAGCGCGGGTTATTTTCCATGTGTCTTGATATGATCCACAAGAATCATTCATATCATCATGTCTCACAATGTTTTCTAGGGGATACTTTATATGGTGCAAAAGCAAACATCACTTTTATTTGGTTTACTGGTTACTAATTATTTTTGCAGGCATTAATTAATTCACATTATTTTGGGAGGGAGAGACAAGGGAGGCACTTGCAAAAAGAAAAAAAAAAGGCATTTTTGTCCTGTTGTGAGATTGATGTAAATGAAATCCATGGCATGTCAGTACATCTAGTTAATTAGTGCTATGAAACCCTCATGATAATTTTTTGTTTATTTCATGCTCTGTTAACATGAATCAAAGACATCTGAAATGAACATTCCTTCCAAGTCTGAGAAAGCAAGACTGAAATTTAAGTATTTTAATCCTACAAGGGATGGCAAAGTCTTCACACTTTAAGGGCAATGGGAGTTGTGGTACTCAAACACTGCACACCAAAAAAAGAATTTAATCTTATAGCCTTCATGAATAAATGGTACCACTGCTTAGGAAAGAAACAAAATATTCACTAAACATTATGGAAAAAGTCATTCTAATACATATGGCTAATGTAATATGCATGTAAGTGATCACCATATATATGCAAGAAAATTGTATATATCTCTTTCCAAAACTGTAGTGAAAAATGTTTGCTATATTGTGCCAATACTCAACTGACAGAAGGATAAAATACAGATAAATCATATGGAATCAGAGAACATAAAGGTGTCAGAGACCTATTCTATTGATTCTCCAATTGGCATGTCATTAAATACATTTAAAGCTTTACCAGAGAGTTTTGCAGTCACTGTGGGAACTTTCTTGTCCTCTGGAATGTTATGTACTTCACAGAGCCTTTCAAAGTCTGCAAAATATTTTTCAATATACTCTGTTTCTTTGTATTGAGGGAACAACTTGTCCCACAGGAGGGTTCCTTGGGTAGGATTGATTATTGCTTGAGGAGTGTCCACTGTTAGTTCCCACATCTTGATTTCATGTTGACATTTCTTTTCATTTTCTTCCAATTCATTTTGGATTTGAAGAGTTTCCAGTTGAAGTTTCTCTCTCTCTCCAGCTGCATCCATTCTGGGTTCAGTTTTAAGCTGGAGGGTCAGTTTCCTTCCAATGCATAGACTCTGGGACCTCAGATTGATCCTGATAAGTTGCCTGCCCTCCGTTGTCATAATCAATGAGGAAATTTCTTAACTCAGCTGGCTTTTTTCCAGTGTAGAATATGCAGAAATCTGAATACAATTCTGGTTTTGGCACATTTGGCATATGTTTCTTTGCTCATCTTGTTCTTGCTTCTGTTCTATGTCTCACCCAAAATAAGCAAACAGAAACAAAAAAAACCCCTAACTTTTCTTTGACTGTTCCCAGCTTTCACACTTGAGAATAGCTTAAATCTGTTACACCAGTGCTTAAAATGTAAATCTCAGTTAAAATCACAAGGGTTGTATAAATCCTACTTCAGCTATGCCACTGTCACATCCGGTGTGTGTGTGTGTGTGCAATCTAGACCAGTGAGGGGTTGTGTCATCACCTGCTTCACAACCTTTAGTGCCTCACAGTGCTTTGGGCCACGCACAAACAGCCTACCAGCATGTAGGTCATACCCTGAGTTTCTGTGTTTAGCTGCAGCCCTGGTCCAGCAGTTCTGACCCTAGCAGCAGCCCAC
>NW_020664369.1:11702287-11707873 GCF_002925995.2 Terrapene triunguis
AAAATATGTAAATTGAGTTAAACACACATTCCCCTGGTTAGGATAGACCTGCTTAACAACCTTTGCCTAGGCAGGGCTTTTGAACATATCCTAATAACACCATCAAAGGGGATTTCATAACATTATATATAATGTTGCTACATACATTTCCCCTGATATTATTGACCAGATAGTTATTAGTTTTGAAATGATACCGCACAAGGCATATTTTGTACAAAGATAATTACAGTAGTGTGTATAGTGTGAATACAGGGGTGCTTTCAGTCACAATCACAAAGTACATTCCCTGAAAATATGCATATTCTACAAATCATAGTGATGAGTGTGGTAGCAAAGATTTAGAAAAATTTCTCTTCTTCCAGTCCAGTGGGAGATTTGGAGTCCTTCCGAGTTAATTCCATTCACTAATATTGAGTACTTGAAAAAAGGAAATGTTTTCTGAGAGGAGAGGGGCATTTAAGACTCAAAGAATATAAATAGATCCTCTAAACCCTTCACTGAAGGGTCATGCAATAATAGGTATGTTATATTTGATTATGGACAAAATATACCTGCAGAACAGAACAGAACAGAACAGAACAGAACATGGTCACAGACATCAATAGCTAGTAAATTTCTGAAAACAAAAATTGCTGAATTATCAACTTTTATTTTTGAAATTCTCTCGAACTTTTAGTCAGCAACCAGAGACTATTATTCTGTGACAATGCTCTATCTGTTGATATTGCCTCTGAATAAGTGTGACAGATTGTTTATAAAGGAAAAATTATTCAGAAATATCCAGTCTGGTATACAATACTGAAGATGATTTCTGTGTAAGCTTGAAAGCTTCTCTCTTTCACCAAAGTTGGTCAAATAAAATATATTAACTCACCAAACGTGTCTCTCTATATAATACATAAAGCTTTATTTTCCCTTCATGAAAATGAATGTGCTGTAAGCAGTATTCATTCTAAATGTGCCAAGAATTCATTACTATGTATAGATATTATACATTTCATTTAAATACACATCCATGTAAATAAATGTTACAGGCTGAGATTTGATATCAAACTCCAAATAAGGTTGAAAAGTACAGTTCAATATTGTTCAATCAAACACAAGTAAGTTTTGCCCTCTGTAAAATAGATTGCTAAATACATAGATATTAATGTTCAAACAGACTTTGCAGTTGCTGCACAGATACCACAGAGAGAGAGAGAGAGAGAGAGAGACAGAGACAGAGAGAAAGAGAGAGACTGCAAATATCTAGACAGTCAGGCAGACAAATGTAAGCTGAAGGTAAACAATCTGTAAGGTTGTAGAAAAAACAGTGTACTAGATTATATTGTATTTGAAAAATACTACATGGTCAGATTTTAAAAACTGTGGAGGCTTTTATAGCAATGATCTCAACACTTCCATGGACACTCTGACCATGTTCCTTCCCCAGCCAGAATTTCCTAGTTCTGGGCCTTCATTGGCTAATTATAGGGCCTTTGAGCCAATAGTAGTTGTAGGCAGCTTGTGTCCAACACTTCTCCTGGAAGACATTCTGCCACTTGGGCTTTAGTCAGGCATTAGAACTAAGGGACTGGGTTACCCAAGGCAGGAGCGGGGCTAGGAACAAGCAGGCGCAGGAACTAACAAGGCCATGGGCAAATGTTTGAGCATCTGCCAAAATACTGCTGGGCCTAAGAGTTGGTCCACTGATGCTTCCCCCAGCAGGTGGTGTAGCTAATCAGGCAGCCTGAACACACGCGAGGTGTGCTTGTTATGTTGCCCAGAGACTGGCTGTGCTGCAGGACCTGATCCTTACACAGGCATGCAGGAAGACAAGATACCAGGGATATGGTTTAATTAAGACATAACTTTATTAACTTAAAAGGTGGGAACTATGGCAATAACTCATACAGTGCAGGTCATGATTCCTACCTTAATTATATCCACCTGGTGGAGGATTACCATTACCACACCCACTCCCACCCTCACCCTTCCACATCTCAACCCAGTCCCTTGCTGGGATCCCACTACCCTCCCCTCAAAGTGGTTTGTCTCCGTACTGTACTAGACATTAAGACCCACAACCCTATTCTCCAGCTTCTTTTGAGGATACCTTCCCCTAAGTCCACTTCCAACTCCAGTTTATCAGGGAACTGGAACCCCCGAGGAATGAATGCCTGCATTGTACACCTGCCATGTAATATTCCCATTGCAGAAATATGTAAGGGTGTTACCTGGGACTTAGTCCATAACTTTATGTGGCATAATTTATTGACCTGGCCATAAGAGCTGATGGCCAGCTTGGGTTCATTAAACAATTAGTCATCTCTTTAAACCTGCCTCCTTAAACCTGCTAGTCAGTTTCCCAGGAGTTGGGATCTGTACAAACAACACTCAAAGGAGAAAGATAGGCTACTCGCCTCTCTTAATAGATTGTCAGTACAGCTCCCTCTTCCACATCCACAGTCCCCACTCTTTCAGAGACAATATTGGATTCTATGGATGTTGAGGGAACTAGAGGATCACGAGGGGTATGTCTCGTTATATAACCTCACGAAGCATATTTCACAGCCTGGACTGAAGTCCAATTGGTCCCTGAAAGCTCAGAAAACATCTTATTTTAAGATGGTCTGCGCTTTGATACATTGTAGAGTTATATCCTAAGAGTATAGAGCTATACAGGACATATATTGACAGAACACCAATTGTAGATGAGTAATGTCCCTGTTTCAAATATTACTGCAGAAAAGGATTGAATAAAGGTCCGATTTGCATTTGCATTAAGATCCCCTTACACTGCTCTGGAAATTAACAGGACCTTAAAGTGAACATCAGTGTAACTTATGCCCATTTTAAGAACTGTTTAGACTTCAAAGTAATGTAACGGTATCTTGACACTTTAAAAAGTACATCTTAAAAGAGTAACAGAGAGTCAGAAGGAAGAATTTTAGTTAGGTATATGTTTTGCATGTCTTCCTCCTTGTTAGGATAACCGCTGTACTGCAACAAGACGTTAGTCTGATAAAGATATATTGGATTTCATTATAAATCCTGTCTCCAACCAACAGCACAAGGTGAGGAAGCTACAGCTGAAAGATACATCTTCTCATAAAAAAGATAGAGACAATTCAGAGGATAGTACACGGTGAAAGTGAGCAGATATAATTAGACTATATTTACAATTTTTCAGACTTAGTTCTTTAACTTTTATACAGTTACTATAAATCTGCTTTCTGCTTTTCTAAAACCCTAAAGATTTTTCAGTTGGACACTCACCAACATTTAAACACCAAACTTGCTCTGAACAATAAGTACCAAGAAGCTGATTTAAAACTGCTTCAGGTAGCAAGTGCAGCGAATCATAAAAATCAGAGGTCATCATCAGTGACATTAGCTTGCAAGTGCTGTCTCATCTGAGTCACACTGATTCATGTAGAATAGGCCGTATGTAATTCTAACTCTGCCGGTATCAAATAATCCCATTAAAAGTATTTTCACTCAGAGTTTCTTTAAAGTAAATAAATAAATAAAGTAAATGTCATTCATACTGCAACTACCCTACAAAGTACACAACTTGTAAAAGAAATACTGAAGAACTTTCTAATGAGAAGTTCATGACTAGGACTGAAATCAGAAGACCAAATTCTACTCTGTTAGTCCAGATTTACATAATTGAATCCGGAAAATTTGGCCCATGGTACTTATGAATGATGCAGTCATATCAAATGATTACACTCTTACCATTCTACTAGTATCTCAGTAAGCTGCTAAACAGCAGCTGCTGAAGGTAGACATTGTTAAATCATCAGATCTGGATAACTTGCATCCATGAGTTTTAAAAGAGCTGTCTGAGAAGCTTGCTGGACCACTAAGGTTGACTTTCAATAAGTCTTGGAACACCCGGGAATCTCCAGAAGATGGGAAGAAAGCTACAGTTGTGCCAATACTTTAAAAGGGTAAATAGGATGAACCAGCTAATGATAGGCCTGTCAGTTTGACATCAATCCCAGCAAGATAATGGAGCAGCTGGTACAGAACTCAACCTGTAAAGAATTAAAGGAAGGTAATGTAATTAATGCCAGTCAACATGGGCTTATGGAAAATAAATTCTGTCACATTAACTTGATATTTCTTTAATAGATTACAAATGTGGTTGATAAAGCTAATAGTGTTAATGTACTATATTTAGTAAGGCACTTAACATTTTGGTTGAAAAACTAGAAAGATATAAAATCAATTTGGAACATGGATTAAAAGCTTGATTACTGATATGTCTCAAAGTGTAATTTTAAACAGAGAATTGTCATTGAACGAATGGTTTTTAGTGTGGTCCCACAGGGATTGGTTCATGGGCCTACACTGTTTATCATTTTTATTAATGCCCTGTCAGAAAAAAATAAAATCATCACTGATCAAATTTGCACATGACATAAAAATTGGGGAAGTGGCAAATAATTAACAGGATAGATCACTGATACAGACTGGTATGGATTGCTTGGTAAGCTAGCCAGAAGCAAACAGTGTGCATTTTAATATGGCTAAATGTAAATTTATACATCTAGCAAAAAAAAATGTAGGCCATATTTACAGGATGGGGGACTCTATCCTGGGAAGCAGTGACTCAGAAAAAGGGTCATGGTGGTTAATCAGCTGAACATAAGCTCCCTATACGACATTGTGGCCAAAAATGCGAATGTGATCCTTGGGTACATAAACAGGGGAACCTCGAATAGGAATAGAGAGGTTATTTTACCTCTGTATTTGGCACTGGTGTGATCACTGCTGGAATACTATGATCAGTTTTAGTGCCCACAATTCAAGAAGGAGGTTAATAAATTGGAGATAGTTCAGAGATGAACCATGAGAAGGATTAAAGGATCAGAAAACATGCCTTTTACTGATAGACTCAAGGAGGTGAATCTCTTTAACTTAATGAAGTGAAGGTTAAGGGGTTTAATTCGTCTCTAAGTACCTACATAGGTAAGATTGGATTGGACTATTCAGTCACATGAGACACTGCAAACCATCTACATCATAGATTGCAATTCCACCATCTCTTGTAGACAAAAGGATGCCAACAAACCTACATAGAAAACAAATATTTAAGAAAGGTCTCTTCAATCTAGCAGGGAACAATATAAGACAACCCAATGGCTGAAAGTTGGTGGTAGACAAATTCAGACTGGAAAAAAGGTGTACATTTTTAATGATGAGGTTAATTAACCATTGAAACAATTTATCAAACGTCATGGTGGATTCTCCATCACTGACAATTTTAAATGAATATTCTACATTTTTCTAGCAGATTTGCTCTAGAAATAATTTGGGGGAAGTTCTTTGGCTTATGTTATATAGGAAGCGAGACTAGATGATCACAATGGTCCCCTCTAACCTTGGAAAGTATTCATTTTATATTTAATTGTGCATTCCCTTAAAAACATGTTTCCTTATCAAAACTCACCTTGTAAACAAACTCGCATGGAGGGCTGGGGGGAA
Source organism: Terrapene triunguis (assembly GCF_002925995.2). Taxonomy (NCBI): domain Eukaryota; kingdom Metazoa; phylum Chordata; order Testudines; family Emydidae; genus Terrapene; species Terrapene triunguis. Next base: position 11,707,766 of record NW_020664369.1, read on the forward strand.
GCATCCCAAAATTAGAAGATCAGAAAGAGATCAGTTATATCCTCTGCTCTTTAAACAGAAAAAATAAGACCCTTAAATATACTCTTTTAAATAAGACCCTTAAATATA
>NW_020664369.1:11707883-11791025 GCF_002925995.2 Terrapene triunguis
AAATAAGACCCTTAAATATACTCTTTTAAATAAGACCCTTAAATATACTCTTTTAGGCTCACTTTTGTGACAAAGTTCCTCCTCTATCTTGGTAGGTCCTGCGCTTATTGGCAGATTTTCTTGCCTCAGAGATTCACCATGTGGGTTGGGGAACAGCCCAGAGACCTTCCCCTCTGGAAGAACCCACAGTCCAGGTCAATTGGGAGGCTTGGGGGGAACCCGGGCCCGCCCTCTACTCTGGGTTCCAGCCCAGGGCCCTGTGGACTGCAGCTGTCTATAGTGCCTCCTGTAACAGCTGCATGACAGCTACAACTCCCTGGGCTACTTCCCCATGGCCTCCTCCAAACACCTTCCTTATTCTCACCACAGGACCTTCCTCCTGGTGTCTGATAACGCTTGTGCTCCTCAGTCCTCCAGTACCACACCCTCTCACTCTCAGCTCCTTGCACCTCTTGCTCCCAGCTCCTCACACTCCCACCACAAACTGAAGTGAGCTCCTTTTAAAACCCAGGTGCCCTGATTAGCCTGCCTTAATTGATTCTAGCAGCTTCTTCTTAATTGGCTCCAGGTGTCCTAATTAGCCTGCCTGCCTTAGCTGGTTCTAGCAGGTTCCTGATTACTCTAGTGCAGCCCCTGCTCTGGTCACTCAGGGAACAGAAAACTACTCATCCAGTGACCAGTATATTTGCCCTCTACCAGACTCCTGTACCCCACTGGGCTGGGTCTGTCACACTTTATAGTTCTTTTCCACTCTCTTCCTCTGTGCCTATCCAATGCTTAAGGGGGAAAAAACACTTAACAATTCTTTTTTGGGAATTAATACACACTTCCATTTATTTCCTTTCTCATTTTTTGATCCATTCTGCATGTTACTGGATGACTTCAGCAGTTCCTTTTGATCCTGTCCATGGAACAATTTAAAATATTTTTCAAAGCTACAGAAGTTATAGTCCCTTGGTAGTATCGAAACAGAGGGGGCCTGAGTCTTGATGGAGTATCTTCATGATAACTAGCCATTGATAACTTCGAAGAAAACAATCTTGAATGGTTAGAGTGAAATGTCCTAACTGATAAAATACAATATGGGGTACTAGTTGGTGTCTGCTACAGACCACCAAATCACAGTACAGAACAAGGTGACAGGCTCCTTACGTACCTATCAACAATGTGGTAGAAAAAAGCTGTGTGACATATTCTGGAGGCCTCATGCTGCCAGTATTAAAACATAGTTGGAATTTCCAAATATTATAGATGACAATTTTCTACCTTAAAAATTGTTGTCTCCAACATGGGGGAATTCTATATTAGATGTTGTCTTGACAGATAAAGAGGAACTGATCACAGAATAAACAGTAATGGTAGCTTAGAGTCAGAGAATAAAGTAATAGTATTTAAGGCCAGAAGGTGCCACCAGATCATCCCGTCTGACCTTTGGTATATCACATGTCGCCAAAACCAACCAGAACCAACACTTAGGTAAATTATAATGATTTCATTACATTTATAATGCACAAACAAAATAAAGTCCAGAACTGTGATATATACGTAGTTGGTACTTTAAAATGGCCAGTTTCACAAAGCTGAAAACAATTAGGAGCCAAATCATCTGGAATGAAGAATTTAATCAGATAAATGTGAATGAGAATTAGGAATTGATTAAGAACACTTTACTAGATGTCCAAAAAACCACAATCAAGGAAGAAGGCCACATTGGTTTTAAAAAAAAGAGGACAAGGAGGAGTTATCAGGGAAGAGAAAAGACCTTCAACACTTGCTTCCTGAGGAAGGATCTGAAGGAAGGCAGGATCTTCCCTGACAACAATTGCCTGAAGGTCCATCCCCGGGGAAAGAGAGGGCATGATCTTGATATATACTGAGAGGGAGGCATTTCCTTCTCTATCTCATACTAACTCTGTTTGTTTCTGTTAATTTCCCTTCCTTTTTTTGTTTATGGGCTACCCCAGAAGGGTAGAGACTTGGAAATGACCTGCCCAGAGGGCCAAGTCACAGAAAGAAGCAGGCTACCGCATAGCACAGCAACCAGCAGCCATAGTCCCCAGGGAAGAGAGAGCTGCCATGCTGTGTCCAGCCATAAGAAGGCACCACATGGTGCGCTGACCCTTTCACAATAACAAATAGAAGAAAGGGGATGTTATTAGTAATGAATATAAATCAGAATCTGGGAATTATAGGAAGATTGATAAGGGAAGCAAAAGGACACAAGGAGAAATTGATGGCCAGCAGAGTTAAGGACAAGAAGCGAGATTATTTTTTTAAATATATGGGGGGGGGGATTCTAACAATGGTATTGACTCTTTAGTAGGTGGAAATGGTAGAATTTTCAACAATGTTTCGGAACAGACATAAATGCTCAGTAGATATTTCTGTTCTGTATTTGGGGAAAATACATATGATGTAGTCATATAATAAAGTAACATTATTTCCATTGCATTACTATCTCAGGAGGATGTTAAACACCAAGTAATAAAGATAGACTTATTCAAATCAGCAGACCCAGGTAACTTGCATCCAGGCATTTTAAAAGAGCTGGCTGAGGAGTTCATTGTACTGATAATGTTGATTTTTCAATAAATCTTGGAACACCAGGGACTCTCCAGAAGACAGGAAGAAAGTTAATGGTATGCCAATATTCAAAACGGGTAAAAGGGATGACCAAGTTAATTATAGGGCTTTCAGTTTGACATTGATCCCAGATAAGATAATGGAGTGGCTGATATGGGACTCGATTAATAAAGGATTAAAGGAGGGTAACTTAATTAAAGCCAATCAACATAGGTTTATGGAACATAGATCTGACAAACTAACTTGATATTTCTTTTGATGAGTGTGATGGGGTGTCCACTCCACACAGGACTGAAAGGGCTTAAGATGGCCAAGTAGGCCAATTAATGCCACAGACTGCATCTGGAGGAAAAATTAGGGAGCAGGCAACTAATTGGATGCAGGTTCAGCTATGCAGGAACAAACAGGGCCTGTATAAGCCAGGTACCTGGCAATAAATGGGGGCTGCTGGGAAAGGGCAGTTATCACTCTCTGGGAAGATGGAGGAGTGTTTGGAGGCTTCAGAGATGTGCAGCTGCAGTCACTCCCTGGTACACCCAGAGACAGAAGGGGAACCAGAGTTGTAGAAGCAGTCCAGGGAAGGAGCAGTAAGGGCTCAGAGAAGAAAGCCCAGAACTACTGGGTTGGGGGTCCCTGGAATGGAACATAGAGTAGAGGATGGGCCTGGTTCCCCTACCAGCCACTGAAGGTGTGGCATAGACCTGAGGCAGTGAATGGGAATACTGTCTCGGACTGTTGATGGACAGTACCCCTTAAGGGGGATTGCTGAGTGACCTAACTGGAGAGCTGAGTCACAAAGAGGATGCTGTAGGTCCTGGAGCAAGAGAGGAGCTGCAAACCAGAAAGAAGGAGAGGATTGGAGTGATGGCATGTAAACCATGCAAGGGGGTGTCAGCTTCAAGAGCTAATCCCCGGAGTGACCAGGAGGGTGTGGTTCACCTTCTTACAATGAGATTACAAGTTTGGTTGATGTAATATACTTAGACTTCTGTAAGGCATTTAACTTGGCACTATGTGACATTTTTATTAAAAATTAGAACAATGTAAAATTAACATGGTATACATTAAATGGATTAAAAGTTGTAAAACACTGAATGGAGGGTACTGACAGACTCAGGTCCAGATCTCAGCAAAACTTGTTCCCCAGGCAAGAAAGATTCACAGCCGGGGTTATGACACAGTGTGACAAAACCTATTGTAACCTATCTATTTGTACATGTGAAAATAGGTGTTCTTATCCATTACACCTGGATTCCAAATGAAAGCATGTTAGTTTCTCAGAATTTATGCACTATTACTCTGTGGCTTGACACAGTTCACCTTAACAGACCACCCTACAACATTTTGATGGCAGTACTCATTTAAAGTCTGTCACTGTAGGAGAAACAGAAAGCTCTCTTGCTAAAATGCAGCTGTTGTGTCATAGTTATGATCCTGTTTAAGATCCAAAGTTATCAGTGAGAATTATAACTCTTATCTTACTTTAAGGCACAAAACAGAGGAAGAGCGGGTGACTTATGCAGACAGAAAGTAAACCGTGATATAAAGACCCAGACTTCTAGATGTCAAGACTTGGGTAGATGGCCCCAATTTATTTAATAGACCTTAGAGTGTGAGAGAATTTTTCTGTTTGGAAAATTCCCTATAGACAAGAAGAAGAAAAGCAGTTTATCAAAAGAAAATAAGATCGTCATACTAAAAGAAAAAAGTAATGCTGCCAGAAGCACTCAGCAAGGAATTCTCCTTTGGGTGCAGCAGGATAGATCTGGAGAGACTAAATGCATTACTGCCAATGGGCAAGTACCTATTAGGCTTCACTAAAGAAACTGTTTTAAATACAGATAATAATAATGGCAGTAATAACATAAATTACATTAAACTGTCATGATGGAGCATGAACTCTAACAAAAGATGCTAATATCCAGCAGGTAAAAGCCCGAGGATGAGTGTGTTAATGCACCCTGCCTCCTTTCCCCAAATGCTACACATTGTGATTATTGCATATGACATTTTATCTCCATGTTGTTAGTAGCAAAGTTAAACAATTATAGCATCATTGTTTTTCCTTTAGACTGAGTCTGTTGGTATTTGTATGAACAACACATAGCAGATTTGGGTTTGATATCAAAATTGGGCAACAAGACGTCACAGGAATGCCATGTAAGAAAACTACAAAATCCTCCATTTTCCTCGATGCAGACCTTTAACAAGCAGTTCTTTGTTTCCACTCTCCTACAAAACTTTCCTCTGATTTAAAAATAAAACATTTTCAAATTGTTTATATGAATAAAATATTAGAAAGATTCAATTCCTTTTTGAAGTTTAAATTAGATTTTTATTGCTGTGTCTACAAACCCTGACCATGATTAATGAATCTGCTTCTTAAGAGCTGTGTAGCTGGATTTCCACTACCACCTCCTCTTCTGATACCCCCACTAGCACGCGCACACACACACACACACACACACACACATACACAATACAGAACAATGACAAATAATAATAATAATAAAACAGCAGCAGCAAGGACAGAAAAACTTGAGAGATCTTAAATGACAAAATGTGGGGAAAGACTGAATTAACCAGCTTGTTTATTGCCTTCTTGGTTATTGATATGATAGCAAAGTGTATGCACAGAAAAATGAATAGTTTATACTACAGTTTAAACAGCAATCAAAAGGAAATGAGTGAGGACGGATGATTTTTCTTGTGGAAACATAAAAAGGTCTAATAAATAAAAGTTGCAGCCTAAAGGGATAGGCTCATCGCTATCTTCAGTTGTTGTATATATTGGCTCTTAGAGTATGCTTGTGGGCACAACTCAACTGAAGTCAATGAAGTTGTGTCCATTCTCCTATATGCTGAATTTGCTCTATGGTTTTCAAAACACTCACAAACTGAAACAAAGAACCTAGAGCAACAGCTTTTCTGCTTTAGGGGATATTTTCTCACATTTGAAGCACCCATTTTAAAATGCTGATGTCTGAAAACCAAATTGTTCATACAAAACCATCAAGAGATTTTGATTTTTCTTTGGTGTCATTAAAAAAAAAAGTTGTTTTAGAATACCCTATACAAACAAAGGAGTGTGACAAAACAAACATTACAATTGTCAGGAATAGTATGGATCCCTTTCCTTGGCACTACTGTTAGGTGCTATGAGATTCTGACATCTGAATGTTTTAAGTTGTTCTTTGTGACTAGGATTTCCAGGTATTTGGTACAAAGGGTTCAATATCAAAATCACCTCACTGTCAACTAGTTCTCTAGTTTATTTTATTTATTTATTTATTTTTTTAATCTTTTTACTTAGGAGTGGTTGGCAGAGCCTCTTCTCTCCCTAATGAAATTATTTTGTCTCTGATAGAACAGCCACATTGACAAATATTCCCATAAGTACATTTTTGATTGTTTATCATATGCAAAAAACAAACAAATAAACAACAAGAACAAAAAAAAAAACAGATTTAATACATGGAGATCCCCCCAAACTTTTTTTTTTTAGGCTTGAAGAAGTTGTATGAACACTCTTGGTGTTTTGATCAATTCTGTGCTCATCTGCACTTTCTAGATTTGCCCGTGTCTGGAAGTGGGAATACTAGAAAAAAGCTGCTTTCATATGGCCCAAACCAGAATATACTAGAAAACTTGTTCTCGCAGTATTTTAAGGTGAAAGAAGTTAGGATAAGCAGCTCACCCATTTAAAACTGGACAAAACACTCAAGTATTCTTCAGGGAACAGTCTAACAGTGGCATGGATTGGACAGCTTGCTTTCTTCATTTATCTTGTTCTTCATTTATCTGAACAATGGTATGTTTATCCAAACTGATCCGCCAACATTTTAGATGTACCTGTCACTTAATGGTATTGGATATTTGTGTCTGCTATGGCCCCTGTTTCAGAAAGATTGTGTGTGTAAGCCTACATAAAATGTGTGCAGGGAGTTCTCTCAGTCCATTAAGTTATAAATATATATGTGTGTGTGTTTGATTGTAGTTTATGTAATACATATTACTGCAAGATTAAAGGCACTTATATGCAGATGAGAAGAGGTGTCATCAATCCATTAAAGCAGGCAATCACAGTGTTACACAAATGGCAGGAAGAAGAATGAGGTGCCTTCAGTATGCATTATTTATCTTCGATGTTTCTTTCTGTCCTTTTTTCCCAAGCATTTTTAAACCTCTAAAAAATTACTTTCACAGCAAAAACATGGAAGTGGCAATGTTTCCCTCTATTAAATATATGTTTCTGTCTATTTATTTCTCAGAATTGAAATGTCACTGTTGCAGACAATAAGGTACTAGGAAAACAGAACACTACTGTAGCCGTTGTTCACAGGCTGCAAAAGTGAAAGGAGATGAGTATGGATGTATTGATTATTGTAATTCTATTGTTAAAACATGCTAATGGCCACTAAAGTTGTTTGAATTTTACAATAGGACAAATGTACCCATTCTTTCAATGCAATGGAGTGTATAGCTAAATTAAATAACTTCCTGTTTCTGATTGGTTGTCAGAAAAAGAAGAAAGAAGAAGCAAATGGTAAAGGATTAAAGGAAATCTCCAGTAACTTTAATCAAACTTTATGCTTATAGATAACATCTAACATTGTCAACTCACTTGTAACAAGCATATTATACCCAAATTCCCCTTTTCCCAACTTTAGGAACTCTTCGTCACCCTCACGAGGAGGATGAAGATGAAGATGAGGTCAGTTACTTCCTCATACTGCCACAGATGATTCCAGACTCAGCCCCCTCAGTGCTGGTCCCTGATCTAGTTTCGCTGGGTCCTGCAAAAGCTTTAGTCTGGATTTATTCTGCGGTGACAGAGGGCAGAATTTGGCTGTGCATACAACTGTGACATCTCTTGATCAAGTCTGCAATTTTACAAATCTCTGCTAAGCACACTCTGCAAATGTAAGGCCGTATTCTTCTCTCAGATTTTGCACATGCTTTCCTGTACACACAAACAAATACTGGTGTGAGTGAAAGTTCTGCACCATAGCCCATTTCCCCCTACTGTGGCAGACTCAAAGAAGAAGCCCATGGGGGTGAAAGCTACAGTTCAGATTCACTTCAGAGATTCCTTCAGGTCATTCTATAGGGGGAAGAGTAAGACAGAGTTTACCCATTCCAATATAGGCAAAAATTTAGTTCGAGAATCCCAGAGAACTTCATAGACCTTGGGGAAACTATTGCAGGTCAGAGCCCTGCACAAAGAGACTCACTTCTGCTCTCCCATTCCCATAACCCACCCAGCCTTGTCTGGCTGTCTTCATCCCCTTATCAGCATAATTCCAGTGGGCATGACTCATGGCTCCATGCAGACAGCTCTACCTGGTAAGCTCCACAGTGCAGAGAGGGCTCTGTGAGAAAGTTAATACCAAATATATTATCTTTCTGTCAGACTGTTTGCAGAGTCAGTGAGTGGTTGATATGGCCCTCCCCAGCCCCATCTGCAATCTGTGGAGCTTCAGCAGAGGGATATCCATAAGGGGCAAAAAGAGGGATATAGTGCCAGAGATGTAAGAGTTAGATCCATGTGTGAAGAATTCTTTGCATGTATATCTAGGGACTATCATCTGAACCAATATTGTGGACAATATTTAAAGAGGTACTCCAGAGTGGCACTTTGTTTTCTGCATTCCTTACCCGGACAAACTCCCAAAGAGGTCATTGGGAGTTATGGGTGCACGGGGCCATTAACAGGTATATTTCTTCAGCTGCATACATGCAATTTTTATATCCCAGTTTCCATAGACATGTTTTATATCAAAATAAATATGCAAAATACAAAAAGAAATATAGGCATTCCTTGCACTGCTTTCTGCATTATCATTATATAACACTTGTGAAAGTTCCTTTATTTGGGGAGTCAGCAAATACTCTATATTTTTATATATTATTAAGAAGACGGGAGTTTAACAGTAATTGCTATCTTTTGTTGAGCTCTGAGTAATTATTTCAGAAACAATCTAATGGGCAGCCCTATATCATGTCTTTGTCTTTCAGTGGAATTGTGTAATGATTTTTAAATATTTACATTTGCACATTTTAAAGGGACATTGTCAATCTGATTTTTTTAAAGATGACTAAGTTTTATTATTTGTTAAATCCAATTTCAGATGGAGAACCATTTAGATAGCATACCCTGACTTAAAAAAAATTGTAAAGACTTTTTTCTCCTATTTTCCTCTTGAAGGTCTTTATGAAGGTTTTTTTCAGGATAACAGAAACTAACAGAGCTGGTCAGGGATTTTCCATTGGAAAATCATTCTGATAAAAAAATACAGTTTCTGCAAAATCAAAATTTTCTGCAGGAAAGTCTCAATGTTGGTGATTTAAAAAAAAATTTGAGAAAATATAAATACAATATTTCATTTTTGGTTCATTTGACCTGAAACGAAATATTTCATTTTGTTGATATGACCCGAATGTTTCAATTTGAATCAGTCCAATAAAACATAACATTGCATTTCCATAGTTGAACATAGCCTTATGGGAGTTGTCGTTTGGGTCCCATTCTCTCCTATAGGCCAAACTCCCTAGAGGATTACATCTCCCACAATGCAATGTAGATTTATCTCTGACCAAGCTCTCCATGGTTCATCATGAGACTCTACTAACTCTGAGTTCATCATGGGAAATTTAATCCAGGCAGTAAATTTTGGTTTTGCTTATCATTGGTTAATAACTAACCATGTGTTCATATAGGAAAGAGAAGTGATTTAATACATTTGGCAGTGAAGGGCGTTAAGGGCAGAGTACCGTAGGATGTTTTGTTTGTTTGTTGTTTTTTTCTGTATATAAATTGTCCAGAAATAAGCTCAATAATTTTTCATGCATTGGATTTGTGGTGGCCAAAAGAAATCATCCTTTTAGTAGGGGCTTAGGGATGCAGAAACAAATATAATTGTTGTTCAATGGGAGTAAATAAGAGTCATGGAGATTAAAAAATTTAAAAAGTACCAAATACTCATTTTCACCATTGTTGGCATTCTCATTAGAACCTTCTAAACAAGTTATAAAGCAGGTCAGATGTCTAAATGCAGCAAGCATTTGCTGGTAATTTGTGGATGTTTGTCTTTCTTCACACTGTAAATTTGGACTCGCTAACCATATTAGACATGTTTCTCATCACCTGATATATGACCCAATGTATAAATGGTAACTCAGCATTTAGAATATATAAAGAAATACCACCAAATAGAAATAACAGATTTGGTTTTTTATTTTATTTTATTTTATTTTGCAGGAGGTTGGAAATGGAGATGAGATTTTCATAATGAAGCTGTGGTGTTAAAGCTGAAAAGTTAAAGGTAAAATGTAATGGTTTGTCACAATTATGTTTCATATTGGCAGGTGTTCTGAACTTTCTGTTTGATAACTAGACATATAAATTTCAGTTCTTAAAGCTTTACAGCCAATTTAAGGGCTCATTTATTTCACTGACAGCAAGATGTATATGCTGCCTGGCATACTGGATGTCTGGGGCCAAATTCACCACTTTGTTGCTTGCTTGTCTCACAGGAAGTAAATAGTAGCAATTTTTCAGCAAAGGCATACCAGCACAAGGTGTTTAGCAAATAAATGAGCATAAGATGACCTGTGGTGTCCTGAAATTACTAAAATTCATGAATAATAAAATGATCTATAGATTGTTAGCAGAGGGCTATAGCAAAGGCTAATTTGCAGCCAGTGAAGCTTTACAGGATAATTTGTAACTTTTTAAAATTTAATGACTTAATCAGTTTTTACCTATTTTTTTTATCAGTATAATTGTCTGAATACTACCTTCAGTAGAGATCTTCTTCTCAGGCAATATCATAGTTGCCTATATGTTTATGTTATGAATAATCAGCTGTCTTCATCTGAAGAGGGTTTTGAAACTCTTCTCTTTTCTTTTCTTTTTTTTCTTTTCTTTTCTTTCACATCTGTTTTATGAGAACTAGCACAAAGGACCCTTCATCTCAAGACATGTTTTGCATAGCATTCCATAGACATTACAGGTCTGTCTCATCTTACACGGGGGTTCCGTTCCGCGGTTAGCACGTAAAGCGAAAACCGCGTATAGCCAAAACCCCATTGAGTTCAATGGCGGGCAAAATCGCCCGCACTACAGGTATAGTATTAAAATTGTTGTTTTTCTCTTTTTGTTTTGTTTTGTTTTGTTTTTGCCGACCGCATAAAGTTGAAATTGCGCATGTTAAATGCGTGTAAGATGCGACAGACCTGTATTATCAGAAAGTCAGGAGTAGTCCCAGGGTAGATCAGGACTTCACAAAATTCATCTTGTGAACAAACCATCTGATTTTGTTGAAAAAAGTAAAGAAGATCTGCCAAAATGTACAGTAGGATTAAAGTAAACACAGAGAAAATATAGGCTAAATTAGGGAGCACTTCTAGCAATACTGTGAAATTTCTCCTGTCCTCCACAATGTGATTGTCAGGTCATTGTAAGGACTCAGTATTCCCCCTGCTGTGGCCCATTTGCAGATGTTATTGATTCCAAGGGCTGTATCAAGTCTCTTCACCCTAAAGAGGGGTAGACTTTGATCCTAAGAGCTGCAGCCTAACAGAATGGTGCCAGGGCTGGATTACCCAATAGGCAGACTAAGCACGTGCTTAGGGCACCAGCAAAGCAGGGGGCACCAAAAAAAATTAGATTTTTTTTTGAAAAAAATTGATATTTGATATTTCAAAAAAAGCATCGAAGTAGTCATCATGGGAAAAATCAGAACTTTGTTAGATTTCCTTACACTCCACTACACACTCTTCCCCCATTTTTCTATTCTCTTTTTATTACTTATCCCCACCTAAACCAGGGGGGCATCCTACTAACGTAGATCAAAATAATGTGAGGAAATCAGAGACTGTAACTGATCATCCTATTCCTGGTGGTAAAACAGACATTGTTCTAGAAGGTGTGGATGTGTCAGAGACTGAACCTGCTCATGCCTCAACACACCGATGGGCAGTTCTTAAAACGTATTTGGGCAATGATCGTGTGTTGAAATCTCTTTCTAATACTCACTGGGAGGCACATGCAGTGGCAACAAGTGCAATTCTGGAGTCCTACTCAAAGATTGTGGATGCATTAGAAAGTATAGCTGAAGACCAATCACAAAAGGGAGAAAGTATACGAGAGGCAGAAAACATTGCAAACAAGATGCAAGAACTAGAGTCTGTATTCATGTGGAATGAAATTTTACAACACTTTTACCACACAAGTCAAACACTTCAAGAAAAAGAATTGGATTTGAAAACATGTGCAGACCACTGTCAATCATTAGCAGAATACTTACACACTTTGAGGAATGATTTCGAAAGATTTGAAGACATATCAAAAAATATCTTGCCCGGTACTAACTACAAAGAAGCCCAGTCCCGCAAGCAAATCAGGAAAAAAACAAGCAAATGATAGCAGTGCAACAGAAACAGCATTGAATCCTAGAGACAAATTTTGCGTATCTACTTATTACGCATAATTGATACACTTGAAGCTCATATGAAGAGGAGAGGTGAAGTGTACAAAGAACTATCAAGTAGATTTTCTTTTCTAAATGATATGGACTTCTCTGACGAACAATATTCATCAGGTTCCCAAAAGCTAGTTGACTCATACCCTGTTGACTTGAACATGAATGTCTGTGGAGAAGTACGGCAGTTCCACTGTTATATGCGCGTAAAGTTTAATGAAACAGGAAAAATGAAATTCAGTCACATTGATCCTCATGACACAATATTGAAAGACGGAATACAATGTGTATTTCCAAATGTAGAGATCGCACTACATATTTTTCTAACATTGATGATTACTAACTGCTCCGCAGAACGCTCTTTTTCTCAGATGAACAACAATGTGTCAGGACAGACTTGATTCACTTTCCCTATTGTGTATGGAAGCGGACAGGCTTCGTCGAGTCAGCTTCGATGAACTTATCCAGAATTTTGCAACCAGAAAATCTAGAAAGAAGCTATTTTAATTTCAGCATACATGTAAGTTTTGTGTCATTTTGAAAAATAAAATTTTATTTTACGGTATAGTATTGTTTTTATTTTGAATTACATATGGGGGGCACCATAATCTTTTCAGTGCTTAGGGCCTCTAAAGGTCTTAATCCGGCCCTGCATGGTGCTGTAGGGATTGGCAGTTTTCTTTTCACCACTCTAAGCTAACTTTTCCCAGAGAAACTGGCCTGTGTACAGATAGCATCTTCAGCCTGAGGGCCATGGATATTTTTGGCTGGATAGTGTGCAGGGTTTGAGCCTGCCTTTGATATGTACCAGGTTTCACTGGTTGTTCTGGAAGATCAGATACTACACTGAATATCTGAAGGCTGGATAGAGCCCATTATTGCATTTTGCAACAAAAGTAAATCTTATTAGATACAAAGGATGATACCCTGCCTATCTCCTGGCTCTTACACACACACTCTGCAGATGGAAAAAGACAGTCTTTATGCTTGTCTCAGATCCTCCTGAATAGAAATTGCATTCAAAGCAATATCAAAATGCAATGTTTGTTCTAAGGACTACTGCTGTATTCAACTCTTGTTTCACTCCTTTGAGTTATTTCATTTCCTTTGCCAGGATGGTGATATGGTTTTAAACTTTCTAATTCTCCAGCATTGACTTTCTTGTAGATTCCTCACGGGGCATGGAGGGAATGATGTGCAACCCCTTGGCCATGGTCCTAGTCAGCCCCCTCCCCATACCCACAGATGGGTAGCTGAGTTTAAGGTCCAGGGATGAGTAAATGTGGTTATGAAATTGGCAGGCCCTTCCCTCCCTGTTCCCCTTTTCCTCCTGAGTGTGAAGGGGAAAATCCATTTGTGGATCTTGGGGAATGAACTCTTCCAAGGAGCTGCCAAAGACTGGCTATATTTCTAATACTGTATGTACCTGTAAGAGGAATGCTCCATTTGTAGGAATGCAAGTTTCTATCAATGCAGAATTGAACATTAAACTACAAAAGCAAAAGCAGAACAGGAGAATACAGTGTAATTTTTACTTTCTCTTTAAAAGTATTATTAATTAAGGAAGCTGAATTTTCAAATCATTTAAAAAAGAAAGATAATTGTTTAATCTCATTCTGAGAATGCAGTGAAATAATGACATTTGGCAGATATTAAAAAAGGGCCCAGAGGGTATATATACAGTATTAATATCAGAGAAAGAGGAAGAATGAGAATGAAACACAGCAGGATAAGGGACAAAATAAAATACAAGTAAAAAGTATACTGAAAAAAGGAAAAGGACAGATAAAATACATGAAAAAATAAAGTGCTTGTTTGACAAACGTCTACTTCATTTTCCATTTTCATCATATTTTCAGCAAATCGATTTGTGGCAAAATATACTCACTCATAAAGCCATCTTTGCTTTTTAAATGTAATTATTCTCCTTTAAAAGGTTGAACAAGTCTCTCTTTTGCTGAAATTTTTGACTGATATAGTTATGAGCACCTGGCAAGTAAATGCAGTGTATAATAGTTATTTAGCCACTCCTATGGAATTTATCCTGATGGGAACTTCTTAAAGCTTTTCTCATCAAGACCTCAATGCTGCAAACACTGACACATATGCTTAAGCACATAAGCAGCATTGACATCAAAATGAAATGGCTCACTGAAGTTCCATGGAGCCAGGGCCGTAGCAACAAAGAACGTGGCCCCCTCCGAACATATGTCTGGGCGGGGCCCCTTACAATGCAGAAACTGGAATGCAGTATTTATTTTATACAATATACAGGGTTCATATTATGTATACATAGGCCTACAGTGTACATGTATTCCGTATTTACGCAAAGCGCTTCTTTCGAGCCTTGTTCTCCGCAAATTGGTTAATCAATGCATCATAGTCCAGAGATCTGGCAATCTTGTTTTCGATTGAGATAACTGCAAGCGCAGAAAGCCTGTCATCTGTCATGGTTGAGCGCAGGATATTCTTGTTCAGTTTCATTCTGCTGAAGCTCCTTTCAGCACCAGCGGCAGTAACTGGTGTGGTCAGAAGAATTCTGATGCAAATACAAAGATTCGGATATATCTCCTGAAGGCTGTTCTTGTATATATACGTTAAAAAATTGTTTGCCGTGACAAGTCCTCTCTCTTTCTCGATGACATATATAAAACGATTCAATTCCATTATGAGTTCGTTGGCATCAATGTCTCCCATTTTTCTTTCAAAATTTTCGCTGTGATTCTCCAGTTCATTTTCTCTGTGAAACTGCTTCAGGCTGTTAGCGTTGTACAGAAATCCAAACAACTTATACCACTCCACGAGTTGGTCAAATCGCGATGAAACAGAAGATATGGCCTGATCAGTGAGAACAAGAAAGAACTGTGATTTGAATTTTTCTTCGGCAGAAAGACGACTCGAATCATCAGCACATTCGTAATCAAACATTCTCTTCTTACGTCGCACCCTGGTTTCTGGAAACACCTGCTCAATACCCATATGCTCTGCTATTTCACGTGCATTTGTGACCACAGAGATATATCCTGTATTTCGATAGTCTTCCAAAAACTTCTTTGTAGCACCGACTTCTGCCTGCAGTACGTCAATTGACACATCTGGTGACTGAATTAATTTGCTGGTTTTATTGACGTGAAATAGTATATCGTACCACGTGTACAGAGTCAGAACAAAAGGCCACATAGTAACATGGTCTAAAAGCGCACCGGCTTCTGTTGCTGTATTGCCATCTTTCTTTTTGAGCGCATAGTCTCGCAAAGATGACAAAGCATTGCACAATTCTTCAAGGTGATAACGCAATGGCTTCACAGCATCAATTCTCGACTCCCAACGAGTGTCCAATAACCCTTTAACAGATATTGGCAAATGTTCTTGAAGTATATCCCAACGTGAAGGTGAAGAAGAAAAGATAACGTATATTCTGTTAATCAGACCAAAAAAGTCAACGGCATATTTCAATGACTTTGCCGCGTCTGAGATCACAAGATTCCAAGTGTGAGCTCCACATGGTACATACAAGGCACAGTCATTTATTTCTAGCATGCGGGCTTGAACTCCTTTATTCTTTCCTCTCATATTTGCGCCGTTATCATAAGCTTGGCCTCTCATGTCAGCAATGTCTATTCCTAAGTTGTTTGCCTTTTCAAGAAACGCTTCCAATAAGCCCTCGCCAGTTGTATCATGAACATTAAGAAAACCAACAAATGCTTCACGAATATTGACACCATCTTCACCGTTGCATTCAACAAAGCGTAACACCACAGACATCTGTTCTTCATGTGACACGTCGGGAGTACAGTCCAAAATAACTGAATAATATTTTGCTTTTTTAAGCTGCGCTATGTTGGCCTCTTGAATGTTACTGGCAAAAAGTTGAATCAGCTCGTTTTGGATCTGTGGACTGAGGTACTGAACATGTGTCTCTGCCTTCTTAATCCTCTGTAAAAGTTCGCTGAGGACAGTATCATACTTTGCAAGCAATTCAAACAGTCCCAAAAAGTTGCCATTCGAAGGATCGCCGAGCTTTTCATTACTTCCTCGAAATGTCTAGTTTCATTCGGACAAGAAAATAACGACATCAACCATGCATTTGACAACATTTCTCCAGAAATCTCTTTCTTTCAGAAAAGCCTGCAATTCGAGTTGGTCAATAGATGTATGGTTTACTATGCCTGACCAAAGGTCAAACCATTTCACCATACAGTCTTGATGACCTTTGCCTGTTTCATGCTGCTGAAGTCTTTTTGACAGTGCTTTCCAAGCAGATGTTCCATGATGTAGCGGTATGTCGCCAATGCCAAATAATTTACAACAAAAACAAAAAATGGCATCTTTCTGAACTGAGTACATTAACCATGAACGTCTTATTTTCTCGCCATTTGCCATGGTTCGATAGAAATGAGTACTTGTGAACCTCCGTCTTTCCTTGTAAAATGGAAATTCGTAACTTTCATTCTGCTGCGGTGGGCCACGTGCAACAATGTCACACACTTGCCTGTCCGATATTATAGATGGCCAATCTCCTGGATCATCAGTCAGTGGTTCAGACTCAGATACTTCTTTCCTGGCAGCAGCTGGAATATCTGTCACAGTTTGTTTGGTAGAACAACTGGCTTCACTTTCGATCTCACTTGAAGCACTTCTGGATACTTCTGGATACGATTCGTCGCTGCTAGCGCTGTCCGTTTCATGTGCCTGTACCTGTACGTTGGATTGCAGCGCAAAATACGTTGACAACTTTGGAATTTTCTCAAGTTCCTTCTCGGCATCTTTTGCTGCCTTTCGTTTACCTGCTCCGCTCTTATACGTTCTCTTAGACATCACAAAGCATTCTTCTGCGTTGGAAACGAATCGTTTCAAACGATAAAAAATTAAACAACTAAATTAATAACATTTATCCGCCGACCGCCATTATGAACGCAAATACACATTCTTTGAATGGGTCCAACTAAAATTCGAAACTGACCGACAGACAACTGATGTAGCCAGTAGCATTATGATGTATCATAATGACTTCACGGTTTTGTCAGTAAAACCGACATGGATTGTGCAATAGCGTCAATAAATGTCACGTACCTAGTTATACCTTACATTTTTTTTGCCACTTTTAGGGGCCCCCTTCCTTGCAGGGCCCCCTCCGGTCGGAGGGTATGGAGGGCGCTCGCTACGCCTCTGCATGGAGCTACATATGTACTTTGCTGGATTGGGGCCCAAGTTGGCAGTATAACCATAATGGCCATGTACCAAAATTCCCACAGACTTCAGTCTGATTTGGAACATGGCAGGGTATGTTTCTATGGTCCTAATGTTAGATCCCTTGTGCATCCAATCTCTCAATAACTTCAACAGTTCAGTAATTCTTCAAGAGTTTTGGATGTACAAGGAATGATTAGTCAGGGCTAAGTAAACTTGCTACTGTTCAATGTCAGTCCTACAATTCTTATCCACATAAACAATCCTTACTCACACAAACAGTTTCATTGACTTCAGTGGGATTGCTTGTGTGAATAACCCAAATGTGAAATGGGCCTAGTATAAACTTTGTTTTATAGTGACTGTAATCAAGCAGACCACTTATTTAGTCCCAAAGCTATGAGAATGGTGCCTAAAGTAGAGTACGTGGGAGCTGTCCCTTAGAAAATAAAGACAAGGCAAAGGTGTTTTGTGTTCTCTTTGTCCCACAGCAAGATATGAGAGATGTAACTCTCTTAATTCCCTTGAGCAGGCCATCCACAAGAAGAGCAGGAAAAGACTTCAGTCAATGGCTATGCCAGCCTGACCGGTCTGCTATTACTGAGAGACCTTCACCAGCATCTAACACTCTGAAAAAGCTACTCCATCACCTGGTTCCAATAACTGCAGTAGTGGGAACCAAAGATCACAAGAGAAGACCACGAAGTAGAAAATGTTCAAACTCCTTTTTTTACCGTAAGTATGTTATTTTCCCCTTTTTCTCAGTTGTCTATTTTTATCCTAAGAGAGAGAGAAAGAGTGCCTTCCTCTTTGTTCCACTAGGGAAGGAATGTGTGGATTAAGCATGGAGGTGTGTGCATACCTTTGGGGGGAAATGTCTCCATTAATAGTTCCTCAAAACTAAACCCCAAGCTGCAATTTCATCAATATAGTGTCTCCTTGCTTAAATAAGTATGATTTGTAGCTTCTATTGTGAAGCTGTATACATTATTCAGTAACTGCCTCTGTTATGAAGTCAGTTGTTAAAACTCACATGTTAGCTATAATAACAACTTTGAGATTTAAGGGGGAAGCATTGAGTAGCATTGAGGTCATGGGATAAAGAAACCAGTTTGGCTTCTATGCTTCCTAAAGACTAGCTAAGTGAAGTTTACCACTCTGGGTGATCTTCCTTCATTAGGGTCATAAACCAAAATGGACAGTCACACCCTACACCTGCCAAATTGATTTCACTGTTGAGACAGGATCTCTTAGATAGGGCAAGATAAACTAACATAAAACCATCTCCTGATGCAAGATTAATAAGAAGACATTATGTGTCCTATCAATCTCATGATTTGATTACTTGCTGTATTAATTTGATGATTTAATGAATTGGTGATCTAAACCAACATCATTTTAACTCACTGCTCTAGTGATTCAGTTTCAATTATGACCTCACCTTGACCATTATATCTTTGCAGTGTTAATTAGTGTAGTGAAGTTATAGTAGTTTCAGTCTTAGGGACATATTCATTTACTTGTAATATTTGATTGCTTGTCCTTTTTTAATAAAACCCATTAATTGGTTTAGTCTTTCAAATTGCAACATGGTCCAGGATTACAAAGAATAAGGTAAAATATCTGAATTACCTGAGAGCCACTTGCCCCACTTCTTCAAGAATATAACTGAAAATGTATCCCTAGTTCTTTCATGTCCCCATATTCTGTTTTTCTTATCATTAAAGGATTTTCTAGTGAACTGCTAAAAATATAAACGCTATTAGTAGTATCATAGAACTGGAAGGGACCTTGAGAGGCCATCTAGTCCAGTCCCCTGCCTCATGGCAGGACTAAGTATTATATAGACTGGCTAGTATTAGCCAGTTCGATTCATCTTTGCAAAGGGAAATCTCCTAGTGCAACTACAACCTTCTGCAGGATTATGCATTTTAACAAGACATGGCTGCCACTTCCTGGCATTGGCTGGCTGCCACTTCCCCATTGCAAACTACAGCCACTGGGAGCTGCGGGGGGCCGTGCCTGTAGACAGGGTGACCAGACAGCAAATGTGAAAAATCAGGACGGGGGTGGGGGGTAATAGGAGCCTAAATAAGAAAAAGTCCCAAAAATCGGGACGGTCCCTATAAAATCGGGACATCTGGTCACCCTACCTGTAGACCAGGGATCGGCAAGCTTTGGCACGCAGCCCACCAGGGTAAGCACCGCTCCTGGCCAATGGGGGTTGCGGGAAGTGGCGGCTAGAACATCCCTCAGCCCAGCCCGCTTCCCGCAGCCCCCATTGGCCTGAAGTGGCAAATTGCGGCCAGTGGGAGCCGCGATCGGCCGACCCTGCAGACGCGGCAGGTAAACAAACGGGCCTGGCCCACCAGGTGCTTACCCTGGCGGGCCACATGCCAAAGGTTGCCAATCCCTGCTGTAGATGGTCAATGTCAGCAAAATGTGTCGCAGCCTGCAATCAGCTTACCCTGATCGGCCACATGTGGCCTGTGAGCTGCAGGTTGCCCACCACTGGTTTGGGGGTGATCACCTACTTCTTCCATTCAGTGAAATGGTGAAACCCCCAAGAACTATATACTAGTTAGTGCAGAAACAGTTTTGCTTTAGGAAGAATTTAATTAGTGGATTTTCTTCTGCATGCAAACCCACCTATTATAATGGAGGACTAGCAAGGTCTTTATATTGTAGCCCATTGCATAGTATTTGAATCGCAAGGGGTATTTCTTTGATAGTGGACTTTTCCAAATGAATTCCTGCTGCAGTGCTCTGAGACAACATGGCATGTTGTGACAAAAGACCTGCTTCTCCTCTCATGCTTTCTGCTTTTAACTAATGCAATGTAAAGATATGGTAATTAAAATGACCACAAGTCAACAATTCCTGCTTCAAAAATGGTTGCACTATTGTCAGATTCTGTTGTACTTTACTAATCTGCTAAAGACTAGAACGAAGGAGACACAGGGCTCAGTCCTCAGCAGGGCAAAGCTACAGGAAGCCTTTTGCAGCTCCCTGTCTTTGAGGCAGGTTCTACACCCTGCCAAACCTTCTGTAATTTACAACAGCTATCAGCTGGCTCTGGGGCTGGTACAGCAATTGGATGTCACTGAATAACAATGGCATCTGGCTATTCCCATTTCCTCCTGGCCATGTTTACGTTATAGACATTACAACCTGTGCTGGCTTTCTGCCCCTGGTATTGCTGAAACAGCACAGAGAAATGGCAACAGGCTCAAGCATCTGGCCCATGGTAACACAGCTTAAGGTGATTGGTCTTTCCAGTTCTGTTTAGTCTGGAAGAAAAATGTTTATTTCCTCTTTCTTGTGGCCTTTGAGTGTCTACACTGCAATTAGACACCTAAAGCTGGACCACGCCAGCTGACTTGGGATTGGGCTAAGGAGCTGTTTAATTGCGGTGTAAACATTCTGGTCAGGCTGCAGCCTAAACTCTGGAACCCTCTTGCCTCGCAGGGTCCTAGACCCTGGGCTCCAGTCTGAGTCCAAATGTCTACACTGCAATTAAACAGCCCCTTAGCCTGAGCCCCATGATCCCGAGTCAGCTGGCCAGGGCCAGCCGCTGGTTTCTAATTGCAGCATAGACATACATACTCCGAGTCAACCTTTCCTTACTGCCACCAATGGCATTGGGGCATTATAGTTCACTTGTACAACATCTAGTTACATACTCCAGAAAGACTTCACTTGTTCTGTTACAGAGAGATATTTACCCGGATAACACATATACATTATTATGATCATTTTAATTACTCATACCTATTAGCACTATTCAAAAATACAGAGGGATTGAGCCAAATACAAAGGTGATGTAAATGCTGACAAGTTACCTATTGCGAAGTCAGTATGAATGTAATGTAAGTAGGTGTGATACCACACAATGATCCTAAAGGTATTAGCTACAGCTAAAGAGGCCAGTTATGCTACCTGGCTTCACCTCAGCCAGGGCTAATTAACTATGAAGCCATCTGGGGAAGGAGCTGGGTGGTGACTATAAAGAAAGGAAGCATAGATTAGAAGGAGGCTGCTCAACAGCTATCCTAGTCACATGTAAAGGAGGGTCTCTTCTAGAAAAACTGATAGTATGGTGGCAGATTTTCTGGATTAATCCATACATCTCTCCCCCTTGGAGATGCTTCAGGTGCCAAAGGTTTGAACATGCGGGAAATAATTGTAAAGGGAAAATGAGGTTCAGTAAGTGTGGAGAAGAACATTCATATGAAAATTGTGTGCAAGAGGCAAAATGAAAGTGTAGTCGCTATGGACAAAAACATAGTTCAGCATTCAGGGAACATACTGTGGCAAAGCAAGCTAGGGAAATACAAAAAACCCTAAGATCACTAATAACATACTATATGTGGAAGCTGTTAGGAGACATCAAAGAAAAAAGGGGAGGGAGGAAGAAAGGAAGCTCAGTAAGGGGAAAGAAATAACAAAGCAACAAAATAGTGGAAAGGTATGTTATGACGGGGATAACAGATAACATAATGTCTACAGAGACAGAAAGGTTCAAAGGTTTTATGACTGAAGCAATAAATTGCTCATCTCAGATGGGGGAAAAAACAGAAATTGAGAATTATAGTTAAAGCAGCTGTTAGCAGCCTATCCATGGAATGACTCCAGGCTTTCCTAAGCAAAGGGTATGTTGCTGGTGGTGACGATTTTTAGTCGGCATGTGTACCTCCTGCTAGCACATGAGCAGGAATTAAAGAAAAATATTGTTCATATGAAAACTAAACCTGATGTTATATGCATTCAAAAGACCTGGTGTGACAGAGTGCTAGGTAGGAAATCCAGAGTCAGCACTCTGTTCACAGCAGAGCCAATCAGGCATAGCAGATTGGAGGTGATGAGGCAGACCTATGCCCAATTTGTGGGCGGGGCAGGGCAGAAAGGCTAATTAAGCCATTAGCCAGATCCCACAAATAGGCTCAGGAAGGAAGTGAAAAGGGGGAAAGCAGGCAGTGGGAGGGAGAGCTCTCCCTCTGCTTGTAAAGGCACTAGATATTCTGTGAAGGTGATGGGACTCAATTATAAATAAATGCACAGGGTTTTAAACCAGCGCAAGGGTCTCTGTGTGGTTTGTAGACAGAGACAGAAGCAGGACTGAGGAGGCCCTGTTACACATGGCTAATAGGGAACCTAATCTATAGAATTGTTGGATATGATGTATATCTAGTATAGAAACATAGAAGGGGGTGGGATGTATGTACCTCCATTAAGGAGAAGCTAAATTATTTTGAAGTAGAGGTGAAAAGGCTTAATATTGTGTATCATGCTATTGAGATTTTAATGCAAAATAATTCCACATCACTAAGAATATATAACCTGTGCAATCCATGCAGAAAATGAAAGGCCAAATAACTGAAACAGATAAATGCAGAGGCCACAAGTCTGTATATTATATGTGGAGGTCTAAACAGCCACAACAGGTTGTGGGGAAGTAGGAAAAATGATGATAATGGAAAATGTCTGGAGTAATTCATTGATGAAAATAACTTAGAAATTTGACGGGGGAAGCACCTACCTATGTTTAATGCAACTGATGGAAGTTTCTCCTGTTTAGGCCTCAGAATTGCAACAAGCCACATAGCAAGAAAATGTATCTGGGAAATCTATAAAGAGGAGGGAATGGGTATTGACTACTTCCCAACTCTCATTATATGTCAAGGAAAGGATAATATTGAAGATAATGATTGTCTCCCTACTTGGAATCTGAAAACATCTAATTGGGATCTCTTTAGAAACAAATGTGTTGAATATATAAATGAACAATGTATACGGAAATGTTAAAGGCAGCAAACATAGCTATATCTAGGATTCTGACTCATCCTAAAAATAGAAAATATAGAATAGTATAGTAGAATAAGGATTGTGAAATGGCAATTTCAGACAGGAATAATGCATATAAGAAAGCAAAATATACAATGAATAATGAGGACTTAATGAATTATAAAAGAAGTAAGGCACAAGAACTATAAAAGACTATTAAAAAGGACAAAAAGAGAAAGCTGGAGAAAATATTGTGGAAAAATTAATAAAGATACTAATATATCAGAGAAAAGTTAATGTTAGGAAAATGAATGGTATATGAAGTAAAAATAATAAAATCCCAGGCTTCATTGTCGAAAGCCATGGAGTAAGATGCTCCAATGTAAAAAAAGCGAGAACCCTGGCAGAAATATTCCAAAGAGTGAGTAATGATGATAATCAAGTGCAGAGATTCATGAGAGGAAAAGACAATTCATTGAATAAAATTATGAGTTTCTTATCATCCTTCCCCCTCTTCAATATCTATTTTAAATAAAAAAAAATTGTATGAGGGGACTTCTCAAAGCTACTATAAACAGCAAAAATTCTGCTCCAGGCAAGGATTGTAAAAGCTTTGAAATGCTTTAACACCTAGCTGAAAGAATTCTGAGGATGATACTAAAATTGTATAATAGCATGTGTGGAAAAGATGAGTTTGCCAACAGACTGGAAGCATACGGTTATTGTTCCAGTAAGAAAACCAGGCAAACTGCAATCAGGACCAGACGCATACAGGCCAAATGCCCTCACAGCTCATTTGGGTTAAACCATGTGTGATGGGGTGTTTACCCCACATCGCCACTGAAGGGGTTAAAATGGCTATGAAGGGGCTATTTTTCAGGATGGGCTGAGGTGAGGTGTAGGCTTCAGGTTCAGTTAAGCCAGTATATCCCGCCTATCTGGGCAGGAAGAGGAGGGGCTTGTATAAAGGCACAGAGTGAAAAGCGAAAAGGAGCTGCAGGGAGAGAGAGAGAGTCAGCAGTCACTCTCAGGGTTGAGAGAAAGGAGTAAATAGAAGCCTAGGGGAAATGGCAGCAAAGGTGATGCCACATGGACCTACCTTAGCTGCTGATTGTAGGGTCTCTAGACTGGAACCCAGTGTAGAGGGCGGGCCTGGATTCCACTAACAGCCACTGGGGGTGTGCAAAGGACGGGACAGTGGACTTTGGAAACTGCCTGAGGTGGTTTATTTACAGAGAGTTTGATACCCCAAAGGGGGGAAACTATAATGAACTGGTTTGAGGGCCAAGCTTCAAAGAGGAAGTGCTGCAGTTCGTGCAGGATGAGAGAGGCTGCCAAATGAGCAACTGGATTAAGGGGGAGGAGAAGCCACAAGAGGAGACTTCAAATCAGTTGTGAGCAAATCCCCAGAGCAGTCACAAGAGGCGCTTTAGCAATGAGTGGAGCAGACCTCATGACACCAGGGGAAAAAATGGTAACTGAAAGATTGTTTTCATACTTAGTGCACAGAGTCAGTTTAGGAGGGGAAGGAGTGTGATTGACCATATTGTTAGAATAGAAATGGAAGCACATAATAGTATAAGAACTAAAGAATGTATTATAGTGACTTTTCTGGATATTGAAAAAGCTTATGATATGTTATGTCATAAAGTGACTACCATGGATATAAAAGTGAGAATGGATAGATGGATAAGGGATTTCTTAAGTAAAAGAACTATGCAGGTCAGAGTAAGGAAAGCCTACCTCAGTATATGTACACTTACAAATGGCACTCTACAGGGGAGTGTCATCAGTCCTACCTTATTCAACATTATGATAAATGATCTTCCAAAAGAGATGAATGTAAGAATAGGCATCACTCCGTTTGCTGATGACTGTGCCATATGGGCCCAAACCAGAAACCCTGCAATAGCTGTTAAATGAATAAATGAAGCATTAAGGAAGGCTGCACAATGGGGACACATGCAGGGTTTGAAATTCTCAATAGACAAAACTAAGGGAATTATATTCACTAAAAGGAAATTAAGTTGGATCTTTATGGACAGCAAATAAGCATAGTTAACAGCTTCATATTTTAGGTGTTATATTTATAGCAAGCTCTTTTGGAAGGATCATATTGAAAATATTAAAGATAAGTATAAAAGCAGAACCAACTTACAAAAGTATTTCTGGAACTTCCTGGCAGATGGAAAGAGGAAGAATGGGAACTGCGTCTCTGTTCCTTTGCTTGGAATTAAGAAACCTGTAAGGCCATAAAAAATTGTAGCTGTTTTGACAATTGAACTGGCAGGAATAATGCTGGCATTAAATTGGGTCATAGATGTATGCCCAGTGGTCATCCTGTCTGATTCCTTATCAGGCTATTAGAAATTGCACTTCAGGAAGCAGAAATGATATACTTAATGAAATATTCCTGATAACAACTGCGTTGATGCAGTTGGGTGTAATCATAATAATAGCATTGATCCCTGCACATATAAGAATAGTGGGCAATGAGCTGGCAGAAAAAAATGGTGAAAACTGTTGTCAAGCATGAGCAAATCAATCTAGACATCCCTTTGGGTAAACTGAAGTTTAAAAATCTAATTAAAAATGAGTTGTGAGAGGAATGGCAGGAAATATGGAGAGAAGAAACATAGGGAAATTTGCCCAGGAGATGAAAATTTATTTATTCCAAGGCATATAGATATGATATATTCTAAGACCCTGAGATAGAGAGTGAAGTGGTTCTATTTAGAAATTTAACTGGCCATTGTGGCTTAAATAGGCATTTGCTTTTAATAAACAAACATAAAGATGCATTATGCAGAATGTGCAAGATCCAGGAAACAGCTGATCATCTCCTTTGGGAGTGCAAAGAGCTTACCATCAAAAAGGGGTATTTATGTGAAGAACATAGAGGCCTTAAAATATCCCCATTTTCACTGAAAAAACCTAGTAAGAGTATCAGGAAAATGGGTCTCCATACAAAAAGTAATAATGCACTTCTTTAAAAATGCTAGGAAAGATGAAAAACGTTGAATTATCAATGGTGTCCAGTGCTGTATGGTTATAGACTCAGCAAGTGAGTCTAGTTTGCCATAAAACAGAAGAAGGAAGAGAAAATGCTGAGGTCCCTCTCTGGTTCTACAGAGACTAGAGGGTCAAGAAGGAAACTTAGCAGGAGAGTTGGCCCTGGTGTCCTCTCCTGAGTAATAAAGCCTGGTGAGAGGCCAGGAGAAGCATAAAGCAGCCACAGGACTGGAGTAAGCTCCTGTGATGATCCCTGATAATAGGAGAGGATCTGGACTGCCCAGGAGAGAGTTCTGGGAGGTGTTCAACTGAGAGATAGAGAGAGGGATGAAAGGCCAAACTGAGGAGGCTTACAGGGGGGTTAAATTTATATTTTTGTTTTGGGATTTATGAGAGATTTTTTGTGGGGGAAGGGGGAGGAGAGAGTGTGATTTGCAGCCGTAAAAGAAGCATAAATGTAGTGAGGCTGTGGTAGAAACTTTATGACAGGTTTGGTAACAAGAAGACCAGGGAGGTGGCAGCAAGGAATCTGGCAGAGTTAACTTTGACTGCCTGTCCTAGGATTCCCTGAACTGGAGTCCAGTGTAGAGGGTGACCCTGGGTTGCCCTGACAGACACTGGTAAGGTGGCATGAAGCCCCTGAGAAGAGGAAAAGGACCATTAAGAGCCTGAGAGAAGGGCGTATGAACCAGGGGCCCAGAACTAAGGGCAGTAGACTGGCCAGAGGGATCAGACATTTGTTTTGTTGAACTTTCTGTTACCCCAGAAGAAGTGGGACTAAAAAAAGGAGAAAAGGAGAGCCAGCTATGCCACCCTTCTACAGTAGGCTAATTCACCTGGTGTGGCAGAGGAGGGACTATACATGGAAAATTAACCAATGGGCGATCGTAAGAAGCTAAAAGATCATTTGTGCATGGGGTGCGACTATAATAATTAGGGCCAATTTCTCCAGTCTTCCAACTTCACAAAGTGAATCTAATGTGGCCAGAGATGGCCCTGGGAATGTTCCCCCTTTTAGTGGGAATCTCCACCAGGATGAAGTTTTAGATGCCATAAACCTCCAGTGCTATAAACCCAGGCTCCCAGTATAAAGGAACAGGACATGGAAGGGGAGGTGAGGGGAGGAAGTGTGGCAGAGCGCAACTCCATTGTACCTGATTCTCCACTGGTGTAAAGTTTCTGAGGGACCTAACATCAGTGGCATAATTTAAGCTGTCCCCTGCAGCTTTAAGTTGCTCCAGAAATGGGCAGCTGAGAATTAGGGTGCTGTGACTGGCTGGGCACAGTGGAGAATCTAGCCCTTCAAGGGCCCCCCAGCCTTGTTTTGCATCCATCTATTGGTTGCTTTTCATGCTACAACCTCACTGTGCCACAGCCATGGGGATTGACACATACTTATTAGTGTATAATTTGATTGAACATTTAAGTCATTGTTGAATATGGTCATCCATGATCTGGAGGATCTATACATATAAGATATTACCTCAGCTTTCATTCTATTCCTTTCTAAAACCTTGAGAATGCAAATGAATACTCATATTGAATTTTTCTCACTTTTATTTGTCCTAAAGCTTACTCTTAACGGCTATTAACCAGCATTGTTATAGCAACCCACGGTCATGGAACCCCCATAATAATATGCAGGTGCAGCCTAGGTTTCTGCTGATGGTGCAAGCTTCCTCCCAGCTGAATTGGTGCCTCTGCTGAGCACTTACTGTAGCTTTTGTCCACAAGGAATATTGCTTAATATTTTCTTAAATGTACAGTGTTATCTTTGGGCCCCAGGCATGGATCAGTCCCATTGTGGTAGGCACCATTCATAGTAGCTTACAATCCTATTTAACAGGGGAACGAAAATAAACCATGAAATGGAAGTGAAAAAATAGAAGAGGAGGAACAGTAAAATGAGCAAGTTTTACTTAATGTGAGAGGGAACCTCCTCTGGTGAATTACACATGGAACTGAGAACCTGGGATTTTTCCTTCTGATCGTGGTTCTAATATTGACTCCCTTTATGATCTTGATTAAATCACTTAAGGTCTGATTTTGCCAACCTTGCTTACACTGAGTAGACTCTTACTTGGTGAGTAGTCCCATTTAACTCAAACAACTGCAGGAGAAGTAGGCTGGGCTCCAATTCTCTTGCAACGGGAGTTTGGGGATGGTTTAAAAATGACCTTTTTAAATATTAAATAAACCAGTTAAATTATGCTTAGAAAAATCTCACCATAATACTAAAAATGATCTCTTCTCATAGTAGGAGAATGGCGGTAGGAAGGAACTGGTGACATTTCATTGCGTAGCTTGAAAAATTGCTTCATATACCCATATAAAAATGCTAAGGCTGTCTCTGGATTTAAGAGATTTGTTAATTCAGTTGTCAAACAGGTTTCTTGCCTGCATAGCATAATTTATTCTTGAATATATATTTCCTCTATGTAGTAGGGACACTCATTCTTTAACATTTAGGAGGTACAAGCTGAAAAGGTTGTGGAGAACAAGGACAAAAAAGATGGCAGTGGCATAAATGAGAAAGAATGCAAATGCTTAAGTATACCTGAAAAGCCTTGAGAAGTTGAATGTACAAGTCAGACTAGCCTTGCATGGTCCTAACTTTTTGTATTCAGCATTTACACAGTCAATAACCTAAACTGATATTGACCTTGGTAGCAAAATGGGGTACTATTTTCACTTGGGTGAACTGTTATTGGATAATTTCTCCAGTGTATTAAGAACAAACATTCATTCCATCAACATCAAGTATGTGTGTTATCTTTTTCCATCTATTTCTTTTTCTGTTATGCAAACATTTTTATTGTGCTCAGTATAAGGACAAAATCCTTTCTGTGAGCTAAATTAATCCTTGGCGTAACACCAATGAAATCACCTTACTCCACTGCATTTGGTTCCTTGTGTGGAAAAAGGTGTGTCACGTATAACTTATCAAGGCTGTAATACAGCAGAGCATCTTATTCTAAATGTAAGAATATATATAACTTTATTTTATTTGTTTTCTATTTAATTTTTAAATCATAGAAACTTACCTCCAGCATGTAGCTTCTGGACATGTTCACAATGAAATACAGTTAAAATACAATGAATAAATTAACCTATGCTGCTAACAATTGGTGGCATCTAAGGAGGATCATGCATTTATGACCCTCATTGTGCTGGAAAGCAAAACATAAACTTCCAGATAGCATCCCCAAACTTTTGCCTAGACAGTTATTAAAGAAAAGAACAAGCTTCCCAATCACCTACCTTACCCACCAGCCTCATTAAACAGGTGGAATTAGTACAGTGTCCTAAAAGCTAATGATCAGGGGTCTCGTAGACAATCATGATTCCCTCCCTGGTTCCTATCTTGCTCCAGGCAGAAATACTTTGTACCAGCCCCTTACCAGGTGTACAATACTAATCACTGGATGCTGTTTTAGCTGTTCTTGCTGGTGTTTGTGGTAGCGAGGGAAAGTCTTTCCCTGGTCCCGTCAGTCCATTCCCCACCTACTTAAAAAGGGAAAAAGAAAAATAGCAGGAACAGGATTAGAGAAAAGCCCATGGGGTATGAGGGGAAACAGATGTTGCTGCATAGAAGGAATGCAGAAAGACACAGGTCTTGTCTACACATAAAAGTGGCACAGATTAAAGGTACATTGAATTAATTAACTCAGTGCAATATCATGTGTGGACACTCTTATACTGATTAAAACTGGTTATATTGTTTTAGCTTGTACCTGTATATTAACTGACACATGGTAAACTGTTAGAAACCAAGCTTAATCGGATAGTGTCCTTACATAAAGTTGCATATGTTTAACTAAATAGCTATAAAATCACATATTTATTTAAATCAGTACAACTCTGTGTAGACCATGCCATAGAGAGGGAAGAGAAACAGAAAGGGGGGTGGATAAGACAGAAACAAAGGACAGAAATAGCAGTGGTCCAAAAATGAGAATATTTTTCCAGTGTGTGATAATGAATGCAACAGTGAGGCAATGGATAAATAACAATAACAATTGGTTATTACATTAATGACATAATTTACCCTGATCTTTCTGCAAGCTTTCTGTTGACATCAGCGGGGGTCCCTTTGGTACTATGTAGTCATAAATTTATACACCAGCCCCTAGATTGAAAATGGAATTTGCTCCCCTACACAGATGGAATTTAACACCTTGGGCCTGGAGCCAAACTCTCATCAATGTCAGCATTATTTTCTGGTTTAGAAATCGAGGACAAAAAAGTCTTTTTTTCTGGTGCCATTTCACCATAAGCACAAAAGCAATCTTCACTGCTTTTAAAACAAACAAACAAAAAACCCTTCCTTCTTGGAATTTTAACCTTCTCTGGCTTCTTGAAATTCTAACCTATGCATGTCACAATGGAGGTGTAGCTGAAAGGAAAAATTGAAACAGAGCTACTTGCATCAATGGGTCTTGAACTCAACATTACCTGCTTTGTCACACAAGAAAGTTATGTCAAAGAGAGTGCAGGCTTCAAAAGAAAACAGAAGAAACTAAAGAAACAGACATCACTAAAGAGAAGTTAAAAGTTCACACAATCACAATACAGCCTCATGACTTGTTTCTCTGACTAAAAATAAATACCTTATGCATACTGACACGGTCCCATTCTGAAGATCAGCCATAAGAACATAATTATGTATATTTAAGCACAATTATGTTATGTGTTTGCTTTCAATGTTAGATAAATACACACTTCTTAGTAGAATTTGATGTAGGGAGAAAAGAAGAAAAGACAGTAAACTATGCAACCTTGTGTATATCTCCTTCCAACAGAAATGAGAGGGCAGGACAAGAAGGAGTTTGAGATAACCTTAGAACATTCCCAAAAGATTATGCATTTTGGGAAGCAGTGTTTAGAAATGGTATTTCTCATGACAGTTTAATGATGAAATAAAAACATTTACATTAAAATAAACATTTTCCTAATACTCCATTTGGCTGGAGGTTACCTCACTGTGATATTCCTTTATTTGGTCAGGCAGGTGGATTCAAATTGCTGCCTTCCATTCTCCCTTGCCAGGCTCATTATAGACTAGTTGTGTAATATTGACAAAGACTTATGGATGAGTTGTGGAACTGCAACAGTCTTCGGGGAGGCACAATCTCTCCCAGGGCTGCTTTATCTTTTGCTCTCATACACAAGTTAGAGGTGTTTCCCCCCACCACACACACACACAGCCCTGGTCTTCACTACGAGGTTAGGTTGAATTTAGGCGTGTTAGGTCGATTTTATAAGCAATGCATCTACACAACCAACCCTGTTCCGTTGACCTAAAGGGCTCTTAAAATTGACTGCTGTACTCCTCCCTAGGGAGGAGTTTCCCTTGCTGGGTCGAATTTGGGGTAGTGCTGACGCAGTTCGATGGTATTGGCCTCTGGGAGCTATCCCAGAGTGCTCCAATGTGACCACCCTGGACAGCACTTTCAACTCTGATGCACTAGCCAGATACCCAGGAAAAGCCCCGGGAAATTTTGAATTTAATTTCCTATTTGGTCAGTGTGGCGAGCTCAGCAGCACAGGTGGACATGCAGTCCCAGAATCGCAAACGAGCTCCAGCATGGACCGAACGGGAGACACTGGATCTGATTGCTGTATGGGGAGAAGAATCTGTGCAGGCGGAACTCTGATAAAAAAGAATAAACGTTAATATATATACCAAAATCGCACAGGGCATGGTGGAGAGAGGCTACAACAGAGACACACAGCAGTGCCGCGTGAAAGTTAATGAGCTCAGGCAAGCCTACCAAAAGACAAAGGAGGAAAACGGTCACTCTGGGTCAGAGCCCCATACATGTCCCTTCTATGATCAGCTGCATGGCATTCTAGGGGGGGACCCTACCCCTACCCCACCACTGTCTGTGGACACCTGCAAGGGGGGAGTCTCACGCAACAGGGAGAAGGATTTTGTGGATGAGGAAGAGGAGGAGGAGGAGAAGCGCAGCAGGCAAGCGGTGAATCCATTCTCCCTGGCAGCCAGGACCTTTTCATCAACCTGGAGCCAATACCCTCCTAAGGTGGGTTCCTGGGCCCTGAAGCCGGAGAAGGCACCTCTGGTGAGTGCACATTTGTAACTACACTACAGGGTTTAAGAGCAATTGTGTTTAATGTTTGATTTTCCCTGAAGACTTGGGATGCATTTGCAGCCAGTATAGCTACTGGAAAAGTCTGTTGACGTGTCTGGGGATGGAGCAGGAATCCTCCAGGGACATCTCCATGAAGCTCTCCTGGAGGTACTTTGAAAGCCTTTGCAGAAGGTTTCTGGGGAGGCTGCCTTATTTTGTCCTCTACGGTAGGACACTTTACCACGCCAAGCCAGTAGCAAGTAGTCTGCAGTCATTTCAGCACAAAGCATGGCAGCTAATGGTCCTGGGTTTTGGTCGCATTCAAGTAACATTCAGTCTATATCTTTCTGTGTTAGCCTCAGGAGAGTGATATCATTCATGGTCACCTTATTGAAATAGGGGAATTGTTGTAAGGGAACAGTGAAAAGACCCCGTTCATGTTGGGCTGTTTGTGCTTGGCTAAAAGGGATCATCCCTAAGAATAGCCACGCAGCGGGGGGAGGGATGAAGCGATCATCCCAAATAGCCACGCGGAGGGGTGAGGGAAGGTGTGTGCTGCACATCCACCCAAAACCCGCAGCCCCTCCTTTTAAATGGCATGTTGGGTAAAATCTGTTTCTGACCTGTTTTATGTAATGTCCATCTTGGATTTGTAAAAGAACAGCCACACCTCCATTTTGGATACCCTTCTCCTCAGATGATTTAGTACCCTTTCAGCCTTTTTCAAATCAAGGAGGGGAAAGGTCAGGGCAGTTAGAGTCATGTGACAGCCATAATCTGCCTAGCAACTGCAGGTTATTTAGTGAGTGGCAGGCCTGTCACTCAGGGCTGTCCATCTGAGTGGCAGCCAGTGTCCCACACAGTGCAGCTAGCTGCAAGGAGCCCCAGAGGGACCAGGACTCATAGGACTTTAAATTCTTGGTCTCTATTAACATACTTGCACTCAACTGCTACACACCATTAGTGAGCGCATACTTGCACTAGACTATGAGGTCAAGCAGAGACTGCGTGGGCAAGCACTGAAGACCTACCTAAGGGAGAAGTTCTGCCCAAGAGGAAGAAGACCTGCCCAGAGGACCTGTCCAGAGGGAGAAGAATACTCAGTTCCTGAGTTCCTGTTTGGTGTCCAGCGCCCCTGATTTTCACCGCTATCCCTGTCGGTATCCTGAGATTTTGTCATTGTGTCCCTGTCTTCAGGATATGGTATTGTAATACCCATTGTTGTTTCCTCTGTTTTACATCCATAGGTTAAGGGGGTTTAAGGGCTCTGAGCTTCACGCTCTGGTAACTGTCAACAATCGAGTGTGTCTTGCTTATGTTGTTTATTGTCTGAAGGGGGTCCTTGTCTAGTTTAATGACTAGTGGCATAATAAATGTGTGTGTTACATCTTATTCTGCCCCTGTCTTAATAAATCACCCGATGATAGATGCGGGAGGGGGTGGGATCTGCAGACAGCCCATCTTCTGATATGGGCTAACAGGCAAACCCAACTGGCATTGCTTGCTATGGGAAAGGAGGGCGCTGCAGTTTGAAAGCATTCCCATATGTTATGAAGGCGGAAGAAGCCAACCCTGCATACCCTTTGGCTTACCATGGCTGCCTGGAAACCGAATTCTGTTGTGTCACCATACCGGCAGGCACTCAATATAAAAGGCAAAATGCAACCTTGTACCTAAAGCACATGTGCTGTCTGCTGTGAATTGCTTGATTCATTGTGAAAGAGTCTCCCTTTTGTTCTCAGAAATATATCTTCTACTCTCCCTTTTTATCCCCCCACAGATGCAAATGTTTCTACGGTCCCGCTATCATCTCCGTCCCAGAGGTTATCACAGATTAGAAGGTAAAAAACCTCCACTCGTGATAACATCTTTTTTGAGCTCATGCAGTCCTCCCGCACTGACAGGGTACAGCTGAATGCATGGAGGCATACAGTGACAGAGGCCAGGAAAGCATACAATGAGCGCAATGAGAAGAGGCAGGAGGCGATGCTGAGGCTAATGGGGGAGCAAACAGACATGCTCAGGCATCTGGTGGAGCTGCAGGAAAGGCAACAAGAACACAGACTGCCACTGGATCCACTGTATAACTGCCTGCCCTCCTCCCCAAGTTCCATATCTTCCTCACCCAGACGCCCAAGAATGCGTGGGGAGGCGCCGGGCACCCAGCCACTCCACTCCAGAGGATGGCCCAAGCAACAGAAGGCTGTCACTCAAAGAGTTTTGATTTGTAGTGTGGCTACAATAAGCAATGTGGCCTTGTCCTTCCCTCCTCCCGTCCTCCCCCTCCCCCCCCCCCATTCGGGCTACCTTGTCAGTTATCTCCCTTTTTTTTTAATTAATAAAGAAAGAATGCATGGTTTCAAAACAGTAATGACTTTATTTCCTTTACCAGCTGTGATCGAAGTGGGGAGGGTAGTTGGCTTACAGGGAATTAAAATCAACATAGGGGGCGGGTTTGCATCAAGGAGAAACATACAAACAGCCCAGAGTTCTTAAAGATGCGAGCGTCATGCACCTTTCCCGGCCATCCCACATTGATGTCGATGAAACGTCCCTTGTGATCCACCAGTGCTTGCAGCACCATTGAGAAATACCCCTTGCAGTTTACGTACTTGTTGTCAAGGTGGTCCGGTGCCAAGATAGGGATATGTGTTCCGTCTATTGCCCCACCACAGTTAAGGAACCCCATTGCAGCAAAGCCATCCAGTATGACCTGCACATTTCCCAGAGTCACTACCCTTGCTAGGAGAAGGTTAGTGTTTGCCTTGGCTACTTGGGTCACAGCAGCCCCCACCGTAGATTTGCCCGCTCCAAATTGATTCCCGACTGACCGGTAGCAGTCAGGCATTGCAAGCTTCCACAGGGCTATCGCCACTCGCTTCTCAACTGTCAGGGCAGGTCTCATCTTGGTATTCCTGTGCTTCAGGGTGGGGGAAAGCAACTCACAAAGTTCCAGGAAAGTGGCCTTATGCATGTGAAAGTTTCGCAGCCACTGGGAATCATCCCATACCTGCAACACTATGCGGTCCTACCAGTCTGTGCTTGTTTGCCAGGTCCAGAATTGGCGTTCCACTATATCAACCAGCCCAACTGCCGCCATGATGTCCCAATTGCCACAGCCCGTGCTTTCAGGAACGTCTGTGTCCATGTCCTTCTCACAATCGTCCTCGTGCTGGCGGCTCCTAGCTAGGTTCTGCACATACTGCAGGATAATGCGCAAGGTGTTTACTATGCTCACAATAGCAGTAGTGAGCTGAGCGTGCTCCATGCTTACTGTGCTATGGCGTCTGCACAGGTAACCCAGGAAAAAAGGCACAAAATGATTGTCTGCCATTGCTTTCACGGAGGGAGGGAGGGAGAGAGGGAGGGTAGACTGACGACATGTACCCAAAACCACCTGCGACAATGTTTTTGCCCCATCAGGCATTGGGAGTTTAACCCA
This sequence comes from Terrapene triunguis, assembly GCF_002925995.2. Classification (NCBI taxonomy): domain Eukaryota; kingdom Metazoa; phylum Chordata; order Testudines; family Emydidae; genus Terrapene; species Terrapene triunguis. Next base: position 11,743,472 of record NW_020664369.1, read on the forward strand.
GAATTCCAATGGGCAGCGGAGATTGCGGGGACTGTGAGATAGCTACCACAGTGCACCGCTCCTTGAGTCAATGCTAGCCATGGTATTGAGGGCACACTCCACCAACTTAATGCGCTTAGAGGGGACATACACAATTGACTGTATAAAATCGCTTTCTAAAGATCGACTTCTATAAAATCGACCTAATTTCGTAGTGTAGACATAACCACACATAAGTACTGGTTACACTCCTGCTACTTGATCCTTCTCTCTATAATACTAGTTCCCTAGCCCTGAATTGTTGAGTACTTTGTTTACTTCTAGGTCTCTCTTCTTTGACCTTGATTTTCCCCTCTCTATCTCTGGCACAGTTTCTGTTCTTTTTGTTCTTATTTTCCTCCATATCTCTCTATTTTATCTTCCAAATCCACTGTGCACAGATCATATTGCTGGCAGAAGCTGCCCGTTGCTATTAGTAGAGCTGGGCAAAATTTTTCATCTGAAACTTTTTTCAACAAACGAGGCAGACTTGACAACACCAAAACATTCTGCAAATCCATGTCTTTAATCAATTTTTTTTGGCTGAAGCAAAAAGAATTCTGAACGAATCAAATTGTTACTTTTTTGAAATAGTCAATATGAAACATTTTTATTTTCTTGGTTCAAAATGACTGCATTTCAAAATTCCTTTTAATTTTATTTAAAAAGCAATCATACATTTAATAAGTAAAAATCTTTTTGATTTGCAGAATTTTTTAAAAAAGTTTTTTGTTTGATCTAAAACATTTTTAAATGTTTTTAGTTATCCACAAATAATAATAATAATAATAAATACATTATTCACAAGGCTTTAGTTATTAGTACCACCAGTTCATAAGAGAATGGCTACAGAAAGGAACATAGTTTTCTCTCATATTCCATATAGTAGATCTTGCAGCTCCTTGCTTTAGGAAACTTAACAAAATAATGTGATTTTCTTGGGGTCAGATTTTCAAAGTGTTTGTCAATGGGTAGCACACAAATACCGTGGAAAGTCATTCCACTTAACACAGCATAAAGCCAATGAGACTAGAAATTTCCCAGATGAGTGAGATTTAAAATATCTCATTGAAACAAACTTAAAAAACCTTCACCATGAAAGAGAGTTGCTTGAAATTGTAGTTTTTGACTGAAAAGTGACTGCATAAATGGCATTGTCAAATTCCATGTTAAAGGGTATAAATCCTGAGAATTGCACTGAAGAAACTGAAGCTAACTTTAGCTTTTCTGCGAAAGCAAAAGGCACTTTTGAAAATATCCCTCTTTCTTCCCTGGTGGCTCCCATGCTGTTGATTAAATCCTTCAGACTGTAACCATCTTAGGGGTAGGGACTTTATTACCACTGAATGTGTGTACAGTGCCTGGCCCAAATAATGCCTGATTCTTTATTTGGGCCTTTAAGTGCTACCACAAAACAAATAATAAATTATAACCTTTAAAGAGCTATTCAATAACTATGGTGAATGGGACATAGAAGTGGGGTGAAGATGCATTTATACTTTAATTTCTTCAGAATGATTTAAGATTTTTGTGGCTAGCACTTTGACATAAGAACAGATATTTAAAGTCTACTTACATGAATTTGACAGTGTTTAGAAAGGAATATACACCAGTGAAACAAGCTGCTGCACAGCTAACCATTATTCATAAATAAAGGTCTAAAACACTTGAGTGATTCCTCAAGTAACATATTCTAGTTAAACTACTGTAGCCTCTGATAGATTGAAGAACTGTCCTCTAAAATGGCTTTGAAAACACCATAGCAACAACAGATGAGTGAATGACTATCTCTCCCTTACACCTTTCTTTCCACAAAAATGGATTTCACCTATATTATTTGCTATGAAGGTAGTAAAGTTATTACAATATGACACTGTCATAGGGTCAATATTGCCTGCTTTGAAATAAGTATCTCAAGGTCACTATGTCACTTATTCCTCAAACCTTGCTGTGTATGTATAAGACTTTCTATTGCGGATCTGTCAGTTCTGCTTTACAATAAATTTGCAATTTGGAGGACAATAACAATTTCATAATATTCTGAAATTAGTTTCTGTAAACAACACAAAGGATACAATCACTGTAGAGAAATGTAGATGAAATTATATGGGCTCAGGGTTCTTTAGATCCCCAAATATCAGAGTATTACTAAAAAGAGATGCTTCTAAATAATCAAACTTCCAGTGCACAGATGATATTAGAAAAGAAAACATTAATATTTTAAGTAACTTCATTGGTCCAGGCAAAGGATGGAGTGTAAAAATCATTCTCTCAAAGCAAAAATATCATTTCCTTTCCTACTCCTTTTGTAATATGGAAAATATATCAGCAAAAGTAATTAGAAATACAGTTTCTGTGAAGATTTCTTGGAAAGTAAAACAATTCCAAATGCAGGAGAAAATTAACACACTAATTACATTAGGACAAATTCTTAGATGTCTGTTCTACTTTCATTATCATTCTCTCATTTATATATTTCTTCTTTCCTTCTATTACTTCATTCTCATTGTTGTCATGAGAGGGCTAAAGGATAGTGCAGAGTATCATCGATTAGATTTCTGTCCATCGTGTGTTAGTGCTATTGTGTTGTTGCTTTTTTTCTTCTGTGTGTACATATAAAGTTATATTAAGTTCAGCCAAAACAATTTTTAAAATCCTAGGTAATAAGAATATATCTAGTAAAGCGGTATCATCATCAATTTTAATGGAAACTACTCCTAAACAGTACAGCTTCAAGTACTAACTGTATCATGTGCAAGGGCTTCTAAGTGATTTAAAGCAACGCTCATGTGGGGATCACACTGCATAATCATAGCCAGGGTCATGCAGAGACAATCTCAGGAGGTGCTCCAGGAACTAATGTGCTTCTGTGAGGTACAGTGCCTCCAAGAGCACTCTGGCTTTCAGGAGGGATGTGCCTTGCTGTGTCACTCTGAAGGAGGATGAAGCATATGATCTCTTCATGGCCAATCATGCCCTACTATCTTGCCACCCACTTCTAGGCTGGCTAACAGCCAGTGGATACAAGCAAACAGAGGTTCCTGCATGCAGAGGGTAGAGGGACTGCAACTGTGGCTGGCTTTTGATTGGAGAGAGGATATGGGAGGATGTGGTCTTGCTTTGTGGCTTCTAGTTTCTCTGCTTCATCATCTGTGTCCCTTCAATGACCCACTACCAATGGTGGCTGAGGGGTTTGATCAGCACTACCAATCCCTGGGGAGGAATAAGGACGAGGGTCAAATTATGGAGTGGACATGGTCCATATGTGTGGGGGAGGGGACTCTCAGGTCCCAGCTGATACAGATATGGGGAGAATAAATAATAAAAAGTGAATTTATCAGGCATAGATCAACATTTGTCATCTGTCTGACTGATACTGTTTAAGGCCTTATCTCATGATACTGAATGAATAGTCATTTGCTAATAAACTTGTCAACATCCATTATTTATTAGTAGACAAGGTGTTCATTTATTAATGGGCAAGATCGCCAGAGCACTGAGCTCTTCTTATCTCAATTCAGCTTTAACAATACAGTTACTCAGCTCAACACGAGAAAAGGAAGATTCTGGCAAAGGAGTTGGCTGAGTCTTTGGAATCTGCCCTCAAATTCAGGCCATACCTAATCCCAAAGATGCATGTCCCGGGATAAAGGGAAGCAGAGGAGTCAGGTAGTGTACACTAGACTTTGCTTGCCATAATCCTTACATGAACTCAATATGCTCCTGACAGATCTGCCACTGGAATCACCAAGATTTCTTGTTCAGAGTGACTTTATTGTCCTTAGTAATGACTCTAGTATATTACTCCATGACATCTACAGGATTATCCTATGTGATTTTTGACTGATGTCCAACTGTTAATGACACTCTGATTTTTTTTTTTTTTTTTTTTGGTGGGGTAAACTGAATATCAGGATGTTAGTGCAACCATGGCAAAGATTTATTTCTATCATCTGTAATATAAGATCAGGCTTTTCCCTTATTCATATCAAGTTGGTGGACATGTCTGTTTTCTCCCCTTGGAGACTAGATTCAAAGAGGTTCCAAATGTTTTGATCATTTTATGTCTACATCGGAGCTGGAAGGTGACATTTCTAGCTGCAGTAGACATACCCATGGTAGCTCTGATTGAGCTAGCACATGAAAAACAGAAGTATAGCTGCAGCTGCATGAGCGAGGGATAGGCTCACTTCCCCAAGTACATGCCTAGGGTCTCAGAGAGGGTTATACTCAGGACAGCTAGCCTCTACCATTGTTTGCACTGCTAAAGCTACACTTCTCTTTTTAGTATGCTAGCTCTGATTTGGAACATTAGTCATTGGTGTCACTTTTTCTTCAAGCTCAGATTCTACAACTCATTATTCCATATTCACTCCAACTAAAGGAGAAGCCATCATGGACCAACTCCTTACCAATTTTGAGAAAGTGCATGACAATGTGACTAACAGAGGGTGTGGAACTAGGATGGAGACTGGGGGATCCTAAAATATGCGCCATCCCCACAAAAATGAGTACACAGTGAGCAAAAAGTGTCATCTACTGCTTCATGAGAGACAACTGAGATTAAGTTGTAATGTAGATGGAAAAGGGAAAAGCAACCAAAAAAGAATACACATACTCTTTTTTCAATTTGCAAGAAAAAAAAGAAAAAAAAACCTTTATGTTCAATAAAATGGTAAGGAGAAAGAAGAAATATCAGCAAAAAGAAGTAATGGAGGATAAAAGTAGGTCAATTCATAAATGAAGAATGGAATGAAATTAATACTGCATTAAAAGTGGCTTAGATGCTACACTACTTTTTACAATTTGTCTTCAGGAAAATTAAAGGAAAAATTTATATGATTAGCAAACGAGGAAGGCTTTATAGTAATGGCTACTGAGGGTCAGCAGATAAGGAATTCTTTGAAATTGTGAACATATGCACGTCAAGTGGTCTGGACAATATTCCTTGTAAAAGTACAAAGGGAATTAACAAGCAAACTTATTCTTCCCCGACAATTATTTTTGAAAAATCATGGAAAAGTTGCAGAGAAGACAAAGATTTGGAGAAAAGCAAATGTAGTATCTTTTTTTTAGAAAGCAAAGTATAGTGATCCTGACAGTTACCATCCTGCACTATCCTGAGTAAAACACCAGTGCAGATACTCACAGGGAAATTTATGAAAAACAATCACTAAATATTAAGTAAGGCTTAGATTTTCAGAAGAGCCCACAATCCACAGCTCCTATTTAGTCACTTAAATAGATAGCTGGATATTCAAAACGGCTTAGCTCCCATTAAGACACCTAAATGAAGTGGCCAAATTGCAAGTTTCTCAGCTCCCATTTGTCTCAATGAGTGCTGCAGAGATGAGCACTGAATTTAAATGCTTAAATGGGGGATGAGTCCTTTTGAAAATCTGGCTCTAATTGTGAGTGATGAGAACTTTTGAAAATCTAGCCCTTGGAGGTTAATGAAACCATGAATGATAAGCATCATGTATTCATACAGAGCAGATCTTGTCAAACATCTGATTTAAAAAATAGTAGATGAAGAGAAAGTGAAGTATATTTATCAAAAGCTTTGATATATTCTGAAGTGTACCACAGAATCTGTTTCTCAGTGAACCTGACTCTAGCACTCCCAATGAGTAAATTTTTCAAAAGCACCTAGCACAATTCCCATTGAAGGGTGTATTGCGGGGATCGGCAACCTTTGGCATTCAGCCCATCAGGGAAATCCGCTGGTGGGCTGGGACGGTTTGTTTACCTGTAGCGTCCGCAGGTTTGACCAATTGCAGCTCCCACTGGCCGTGTTTCCCCGTTCCAGGCCAATGGGGGCTGTAGGAAGCGGCGGACAGCACATCCCTTGGCCCACGCCGCTTCCCGCAGTCCCCATTGGCCTGGAACGGCAAACCATGGCCAGCGGGAGCTGTGATCGGCCGAACCTGCCAACGCTACAGGTAAACAAACCGTCCCGACCCACCAGCGGATTTCCCTGACGGGCAGCATACCAAAGGTTGCTGATCCCTGGAATAGGAATAAGGTAGCCTCTCTTTAAATAGTTTGCAAGCCCTCTAGTGGCACTCACCATGCTTGTTTTAGAAGCTGCCAGAATCCAACCAGAGCAGTGAATCTGTCTAATCTGGCATTTTCTGCCAATTCATTAAACATGGTCATTTGGACCTTGCCTTGCACATGTAGCTCATTTATTTTGTGTTTATTCTGTAAAGGACAGAAGACATAACAAAAGTCAATGAAACTTTTTACTCCTAAACCACTTAAGCACCACTGAAAATCTTAACCATTGTGAAATACCTTACTATGGACCTCAGCAACATGAGTAAGAGTGACAGGGCTAGGCCCAAAATTATTTAAACTTAGTTTTGATGTAAACACTATTGGCTGAAATCAGGTTGAATAAACCATAATCGAAAGTTTAAAATAAAAGCATTATCAAGTCAGCAAGAGAGGGTGTTAGTTTATCTCAGTGACCCATATAGCTTTAGTATGATTGTACCTGGAATGTTGGATTAATTTCTGCCTGAAATGTGCTCTATGCAATGCTATTGAAAACAATAGGGTAGCACAGACTTTGGCCTATTATGCTAATTTTTGAGTATCTCTTTACCAGCAAGATACTGGCAAATTGGAAGGAGTTCAGAGAATAGCAACAAACATGATCAGAGGACTGGAGGATTGATTCATGAGAGGAGCTAAAAAGAACTAAATATGTATACTGTTGCTTGGCTAAGCGATGACTGAGGGGGGCATAATTACACCCTTCAGATATTTGTAGAATGTGAACACTAAGGAAAGAGAGGAGAATTATTTAGCATAATAAAAGGGAATATGCCTTCAAGGAATAGAATAAAATATAGAAGGGGAAAAATTAGGATGAATATCAAAAAATTCTTACAGTATAGTCTATCAACCTATGGAATAATCTTTCAAAGGAAGTGGTAGAATACCAAAGTGGACACTCGTTGAATAATTAATATAAGACAAGGAACAATCCTGCTCTGACAAATAGGTGGACTAGGTGACTGTGAGAAATGTGGAGGAACTCTTTAATAATTGCATCTAGATTTGACACTAGCATGGTGTATTTGTACCATATAATGCAATGGATATTTTCCCCTAGGGCAGGGGTCGGTAACCTTTGGCACGCGGCCCATCAGGGTAATCCGCTAGTGGGTCACGAGACATTTTGTTTACGTTGACCTTTCCCCGGCACGGCCCTCCGCAGCTCCCAGTGGCCACAGTTCGCCATTCCTGGCCAATGGCAGCTGCGGGAAGTGGCACAGACTGCAGGGACGTGCTGGCCTCCACTTCCCGCAGCCCCCATTGGCCTGGAACGGCGAACCGCGGCCAGTGGGAGCTGTGATCGGCCAAACCTGCGGACACTACAGGTAAACAAACCATCCCAGCTCGCCAGCGGATTTCCCTGACAGGCCGCGTGCCAAAGGTTACCGATCCCTGATATAGATCCTATCCTTTTCCTAAAGATGATGACAGAGTAAGAGCTTTTTTAAATGTGTATTCACTTAATTATGATATTATTGGGTAATGACAGTGAGTTTATATAACATAATCAACCTGTGTTTTTTCTCAGCTTGCACCACTGCACAGACATGTATGTAAGTAGATGATTCCTTAAGCAGCTACAAAGGCCACATCTGTAAAACTCTCATGATTCAGTTCATAACTCATATTATTTTATTTATGAAGTCAATAAAGACGTGAAATAGAAAACTGACCCATTTTTTCCTAGACAGTGGCTTTACCATATGCCCCGAGCAATAAACAATGTATTGTTTTGCTGCCCTGGCGCACATTGAGAGTCAAAATCTGCCTCCCAGCTTTTCCCTTTCTCCAACAAGAATATACTCTGTGCCAGGTCTCTTCTTGGTGCAGTGTACATCCTCCAAGTGCTGCAATACAGCTATGGCAAGCTGGGGGTGAGGGCAGACCCATGTGTTGGTGCACTCCCTATCTTGTCCTTGCTACATGTGTGGAGGTGATGTAACAACTCTACATGTCCTGCGGCACTGATCGCTATGGTATGGGTAGCCCACGCTGGGGCATTAGAGGTATCATGTATCTCCGTATTGCCCTGCCTAGCTGTGTAAGCTGGGGGTGTGATCAGGCTCTTAGAGGTTTTTTAATCCTGTAACCAGTAGAGTGTAGCTCACATTTTGTTTTAGTTGTGGAAATGCTCACTAATGATATTCAAATCTTGATTTCCTTCTCTACAAATGTGATTGTTTAGTTAATGATATTCAGCTCCCTGTGGCTATTCTCTTCCTTTGAGCAATGTGGCTAGTAGAAAGGCCGGAAAAGCTTCACACCTCTTGCTCTGACATGACTAAGCCAGGGACATTCTTATTAGTGTGTACTTTTAATTTCAGCAGATAAAAAACAAACAACATAAATGAGTTTAGCCATTACACAGAGGGGAGGTAGAGGTTGTTAAAGGACAGTTGGAAAATTTACTGCAAGTGATATCATGCAGCCATTTGCAAAGCAAACTGAGAAACACTACATTTTAGCACATCTGTGTAAAATATGTTCAATTTGCAGTCCAGAAGTATTTTTTTTTTGATGAACATGGAGATCAGAGAGTATATTTTCATTTTCTAGAAAATGAACTTCAAACAAACATAATGTGTAATTACAGTGATACAAAGTAGTCTATTATCATGAATTACAACATCCATTAATGCATACCTCTAAGATACTGGTGCTTAGAAGTGAAAATCTATTGTTCCTCAAATGTAAATGGGGAGGGGGGGGAAACAAAGCAAAAAAAAAAACCCCAAACAAACAAACAAACAAACAACCCGCTTTGGAGCTGACCACCTCATAACTGTTGTTGCTCATTCTCCTTACTTATAAAGTTTTATGTTTAACTGAGCTTTCATAAATCTCCTTTCTATCATCATCATTGTTGTCAATTTAGTAACACAAAACATATACCTCTCTTTACCACTAGATGGGAATAGAATACCTTGCAATTTCTCTTCATAGGCTAATTCCTATGGATGCATACCAATAATGTCTTCACCAAAAAGCCTGGAAATTGTCCACAACTAAAAATGTCCAAGTTCATGGAAGGGTATCTAAGACAAAGTAATTACCACTTGGTGGAAGACTGCCTTTGTTGTTAGGAACTGCAACTGCCAGAAGTTAGTCTAGTTAAAATATATCAAAACTAACTGTATTTTCAAAGTCATTGACAGGGGAGCATATCCTTTATATGTTCAGAAACTGCAATAACTCAAACTAAAAGTCCATATTGATTTGTTTGTCAGTGGATACTTCTGAGGCAAACCAAGATACTCACTCTTCAACATATCTGACATTTAACCATTTAGAAGTCCGATTAGAGTAGTTAGAACAGGCTTTTAAACCCCTTTTTATTTCATTGGAGGGGATATTTACATCTTTGCATGTCTAAAGAAGAAAGCAAACATTTCTTTTGTTGCTGAAAAGAAATGAATATATAGAATTACTAGTTTCACTATGTATTTAAATAAAAAAAACATAATTAAGATTTTTAAAAATATCCATCGCCTTTATGCCGACAGGTTACTGCTTTAGATAGATTATATTAATGGATTATCATAATAGCCTTTCCCATCAGTTGATTTGCATTTGAATCTTGTATTAAACACTTTCTGTACTAAGCATAACTTGAAATATTTTTTTAAAAGAACAACTTAATTTCACTAGCATGGCCAAGTTATTTTAGACCACTTTAACTACTGGCTTGGCACATCCATATCCTTTTTCGATTAAATCCAGATGTTCCTTTTAATTCTTAGAATCATGACATAAGTAATTCATTAAACTGTTTTCTCCTTTGACCAGGTGACTGAACATCCAACACTTTCACTGCACTTAAAAAATAAAATTAAATTGCTTTTGTACTCTTCGTATCAAACTTTCATGTTTGCTTCTTGCCTTGGAGGTAGCTGCTCAGGATACTTGTGACTTGTTAGCACCATGCTGTGAATTTCAGCTACAAGATGGTCATGCCACACTACAATTAGGCCTGGTCCACACTACCCCCCCCCCCCACTTCGGACTAAGGTACGCAAATTCAGCTACGTTATAACGTAGCTGAATTCGAAGTACCTTAGTCCGAACTTACCGCGGGTCCAGACGCGGCAGGAAGGCTCCCCCGTCGATGCCGCGTACTCCTCTCGGCGAGCTGGAGTACCGGCGGCGACGGCGAGCACTTCCGGGATCGATCCGGGATCGATTTATCCCGTCTAAACCAGACGCGATAAATCGATCCCAGAACATCAATTGCCTGCCGCCGGACCCTCCGGTAAGTGTAGACGTACCCTTAAACCATTTAAAACTAAATCTTATTAAGCTGAACATTGCGGATTTTAATCATGATTCTTTAACACAGTTGTCAAGTGACTTTAGAAATTAGTAGGGAGAAGACCAACTAGAAGTTACCCAGGCACCGTAGATCACTCTGGCAGACACACTGGCAGGTCTTTTTGGATTAATAGAATGAAACCAATAGAGTTTTAGGAGCTGAGGAGCTGATGGAACTGTGGCTCACTGTACTTCTCATACTTTTCAAGACTATGGACAGCTTTCTTCTGGTCTTCATCTCTGCTTTTATCATTTTCTTCTCTCCTCACTTCCTTTGGCCTTAAAGTTCCCTTTGAATCCTTCACCCACAATATCCTTTGTCTACTTCCATAGTGCCCCCATCACAGTCCTGGTAGAGCTCCCCCAGATGAATGCTCACCAAGATGCTGTGTTTGGGTCCCGAAAAGCTAGACCCATTATTCTCAAGTTTCCCTTGCCCTGAACAGGCTGCAAGTCCCTTTTCTTGGACTCTCTGGCACACCACTTGGGCACAGTCTTTCTGTCTGTTACCCCTTCATGGAAATGGGGCCCTGGGGCCCAGCTGCACTGGATCCCCAATACCATAGCTGACTCCCCGCTAGCTTAAACATACCCTTTCCCAGATCTCCAACCTGGTGTGAATTCTGGGTTTACAGCTCACATCATCAGGAACACATAATAGTGGAAGTAAACAGACATACAGGCTATGGATACATCAACACTGTAGTTGAAATCCCCAGCAAGGGTAGAATTAGAGGTGTTAGTTCTGATTGAGCTAACATGCTAAACATTATAATGTGGCCCCGGTCTTGAGAATTTTGGATGGGACTGTACTCAGGTAGCTAGCCCAAACTACCACCCAGGCTGCCATGGCCATGTTAATTAGTATGTCTACCCATGCTGGAAATTATAGTTTCCAGCTGCTGCACAGACACACCCTTTGTAAGGGTTCCCAAGAATGAATAACTCCTTTGTTTACCTTGCACAAGAAATATACAGATCTAGACAAAAATAAACAACTCCCCCCCCACACACACACATCAGTATACATTTCCCTGCCTCAGTTTCCTCACTTCTCTTAAGCATTCTTCAGGCTTAAGTAGGAGACTTTTAAGGAATACAGGATTCTCCTCCTGCACATGGCTTCTCCTCAAAATCATGGAGTCTCTCTTTCCACTGCAGCCAGCTCCATTTTCCCCAGCTAGTCATGCTACAAAAGCATGTACCTCTCTTCCTCTATCCCACCCAAGCTTCCATGGTCTCTGTGAGTATCTCTACGTCCTCCCTGCAGAGTGTCTCAGACTCTGTGTTTTTTTAAGACCCAGTGTTAACTGATTTTTCTTCTTCTGTTTGGGGATGTGGCACTACAAACCCCAGCAGAGAAGTTGGAGAAATCTGGTTTCACATAGGATGTGACCAATGCATTGTGCTGTGGTGATTGCATTTGAATGGGAGATTTAACATCCTTCCAGTGTCTGTGGTCTGGGGGATACATGACACAGTCCTGATAGCACGTGGCTGACTCCACATACACTGGAATACTCAATGAGACAACAATTTCGTAAGATCAACGAGTATTCATAAGCTGTACCCAGACAGATTCCCCAGATCATCACCTCTTTGGCTGGAACTCTTCCATCCCTAAAATACAGTCTTTCTGTGAAACCTGTCAACTTCCATCCACCAAGGTAAGAAAAAGTGTTATATTTTAATTATTAAAAACTAAACAAAATCTTTGTGCATTGAAGTGTGCTCTAAAATACTTCTTTCTGTGAAAAAAAAATTGGAAGGTCAGAATTCTATAATGTATTCACTTTGTTTGGAAGCCACATGGGACAGGTACATTGCTTCCCCTTACATTTTGTACAGCAATGAGCACACTGCTGGAACTCCACAACCCAGATGGCATACTGTGACACATGCAACAGCTGCAGACAGTCTGCCTGTTTTGCGTCTTGATGAGGGGTAAAATATAGCTCTTTTCCAGGCTCAAAGTCAGATCGCAAAAAGTGCATAGGCATAAGTAAAAGACTATGTCTAAAAGTGCAATAGCAGTGGTTTATTTGCTCATTTTCTTTTGTGTTATAAAATGAACAGAAGTGCATATGATAAATTGTATTGGCAGCATAAAGTGCGAACGTAAAATCAGAGTGCATTTAAAGTAGTATGTAAGTAACTTGTTTTAGATATCTTTGTGGATGATCAAACTATATTAGGCAGCAACCTTCTGCAACAGCGAAAGTAAGGTTATTATTAAGGAGTCCCAATAATAGCTGTTGTGGTGGTCTTCTATTATATTTCACAATTCACTGCTTTAAAATGCATTTACATGGCATCCCAATGGTACTTCCTTTGTTTTATGATTTCATGTTTACATTTCATGTGGGATAACTTTATTATTCTCAAGCATCAAAATCCTCAGGAAACCACACACATTAATACTAAATTGCACAACATGGTACTATTGTGTAATGTATTTCAAACAGGCCAGACAGAGGCCCATATGCTCAGTTTACATAAATCAAAATAATTCCACTGACTTCAATAAAGCAATGTTGATTTACACCAGCTGAGGATCTGGCCTATAGTTGTTGATGATATTGATGCTAAACACATTCATTTATTGCTCTTACATTCATTCTAATTATGATTTTTAGCATATTTCCCAAGTGAAAGCCTTTAAAATTGTATGAGATTTTACATTATTATTTGCAGCATTACTGCCATAACAATGTGGCATTTGATACTCTGAGAATAAACAAATGAAGAATAAAAACAAAAAAACCAAACATGGATATACTCTAAAATTGTCCCCTTCTGACTTCCTTTTTATTTTATACCCAAGAGTGAGACTCTTTAGAAGTTAGTACCATTATAATAAAAAGTCCTCTATTTTTTTAATTGTCTATGAGTTGAGCTAGGTTATTGCCTGTAGCTAATACCAGAACCCTCTAAGCCCTCATAATGGGAGTTCTGGATCTATAACACACCCTATTTACATTCTATTCTAGTTGAGCTCTTATAGCATGACTAACATTGTAGTATTTGAGCACATGGTCTCTACAGGCCCTATCCTGCAAACACTTACCATATGCATACAGCTATCCTCATTCATGCAAGTAGTCACCCCGAGGTCAGTGTAAATATTCTGGATTCATTTTAGGAGTAAAAGTTTTCAGGAGAAGCTCCGAAAATAGATGAATTAATTTTACATAAGAAAAGATTTTACAGAAGTACTGTTAGTTACTTTCTGTAATGTCTAAATTTATCTACATGTCGTAACCTTGCTTCATACTATGGAGGGTACAGCAGAGCCAGAGAACTCTCAAGGAGCCAATTACAGCTCCCCAATTGTTTGTCTGACACCAGCCTTGGGCTGGATGTTGTCCTGTGATTGGGCTTAATCCCCATCAGCTGTAAGGCAGGGAAACTAGCTTGATTAGCTATGCTCTGCACCTAGGAGATGATTAGCTAATTCCCTACTAGCCTGAGGAGGCATAGACAGGCTTCATAAAGAGCTGAGGGAGGTAATTTGAGAGGGCGAAGGCTAGTAGAGAGGAGCTAGGAAGCATTGCCTTTCCCTGGGATGGGCCTGGAGGAAGGTCCAGTAGTTTGGGAGTGGCTGTGGCCAGGAAGCAGAGTTGGAGGAGTAAGGTTAAGTCCTGTAGTGAGCTATAGGGCAGAGAAGAGCCCCGAGTTAGGGTCTGTGAGGATGTGGGGAAAAGAAGAAGCTTGTGACAGGCAGAAGGCCAGTATAAGTGGTACTTAAACTTCCAGCAGGGAAAAGCCTGGCTCATTAGTACCCTGATAAGTGGAAAAAATTAAGTTGAACCCAAGAAGGGCAAAGGACCTTTGGTTTGGAGCTAAATCCCAGAAGGGGACTGAACTGTTGTGTGACTTGGCCACAGGGCTGAGCCACATAAGATCCAGGAAGGGAGTCTGTCAAAGAGACTGCCTGGGACTGGTCATCGTGGCTGAGAAAGTGGCCAACAGAGGGAGCATAAGAGACAAAGTACCCTAGAATGCTGCATCCAGACAGGAGGAGGTGCCCTAGAGGTAAGAATGCATATTTACATGTCCCCCACAGACCTTCTGCAACTTAAGGATTGTCTGAATAGATTCCAATGTAGCTATTCCCCCTGACTGCTCTTTGCCAGTCCTGATATGTCTTTTGCAGTGGAAGCTACAGAAAGAAAGCTGTGAGAGGCAGCTATGTAGGCTCTACACCTACTATGGGTTCCTCCAGCCAGAGAGAATCCAAAGGGTGAAGGTTAGCCTTTGTTCCCTTTGTACCACGTAGTGACACAAACAGCATCTGCCATTACAACTTTTAATATTGAAAATTCTTGAATAAATTTCAAATCTAAAAGTCTGTAAGCTCTTTGGGACATTTACTGTATGTTTGTAAACTATCTAGAAAAAATAAGACTTCAACCTGGTTGTAACCTATATGTTTTTGCAGTATAAATGTTTAATAATAATCATATCACTCTAATAGAAAAGATAAAAACATCTTGGGGGGGTTTGTTTGTGTTTTTTTTAAACCTCGGTGCTAACTTTGTTGCCGCTGATGTCTTGATAGCTGGACTCACTATCCTGCTGCAATTGACATTACTGCAATGGGAATTTTGCCACTGGCTTCAGTGGGAGCAGGATGTGGTCCTTTATGCTGTGCTTAGGTACAACTGAATATACACAAACACATTCAATTAAATAATATGCAGTAACTTGAATTTCCTCTACAAAAGAAGCAGAAAAATCTGTTTCACAAAAACAATTAATAATGCATCACTTGTAATTCTCCTGTATCCATTCAGTATCCATTGTGATAGAATCAGTTTTCCATGACCTGTTATGCTAATCCTATAATTGCCAACTTAATCTCTTTAAATTGAACTTAAATCCTTCTACGTAGATTAGAGAAGAAGAAAAAGGCAAAATTAGTTACCAAGAAAAAAATTCTCTCCTCTGAGATCTAAATTAACTCAAATGTATAATTGATTAGCCAAGTGTGAGATAAAGACATACATTAAAAATATGCTTTTGACCTTACACTCTTGACCTGCTTTGAAAACCTGCAATAAGGAGTCATAAACTAGTTTCATGAATACAGTGATTACTGTGGATTCTTAAACTATCTCATATTGATCTTGAGCAAATACAAAGCTTGTGATCAAAAAGGTCATCCACTCAGATGGTCTTAACTCATTTATTTTCTTAAATTTTATCTTTTCTGCAGTGCATTGGGGACATCGTTATAGAATCCTGGAGAATTCAGGAACCATTTTTCCCATCAGCTGACATCCAGAGGCTGATGATTCTGGATTCCCATAAGGCAGGAAGTAGAGCTGCCGGCCAGTGGATGGTGGGATCTATCATCTATCTAATTTTATATCAATTGTCACAAAACCCATTTCAAAATAATAGGTCAGGGAAAGCAAAATGAAGACATCCTTGAGTATGGTTCTTGGCAGTGATAAAGTTTTGATCCCACAATCTGAGAGGAGAAAGTATGTGTACAGTATATACTGTGTCAATTATTGGTTTCAGAGTAGCAGCCGTGTTAGTCTGTATCCACAAAAAGAACAGGAGTACTTGTGGCACTTTAGAGACTAACAAAATTTATTTGAGCATAAGCTTTCGTGGGCTACAGCCCACTTCTTCGGCTGCATAGAATGGAACATATAGTAAGGAGATATATATACATACAGAGAACATGAAAAGGTGGGAGTTGCCCAACCAACTCTAAGAGGCTAATTAATTAAGATGAGCTATTGTCAGCAGGAGAAAAAAAAACGTTTGTAGTGATAATCAAGATAGCCCATTTAAGACAGTTTGACAAGAAGGTGTGAGGATACTTAACATGGGGAAATAGATTCAAGGTGTGTAATGGCTCAGCCATTCCCAGTCTCTATTTAAGCCTAAATTGATTGTATCAAGTTTGCATATTAATTCAGGTTCAGCAGTTTCTCATTGGAGTCTGTTGTTGAAGCTTTTCTGTTGCAAAATTGCCACCTTTAAATCTGTTACTGAATGGCCAGAGAGGTTGAAGTGTTTTCCTACTGGTTTTTGAATGTTATGATTCCTGATGTCAGATTTGTGTCCATTTATTCTTTTGCATAGAGACTGTCCGGTTTGGCCAATTATGCACTTCATAGACACCACCCTGAACATCCCAATATATGACAGAAAGAGCTGCTTCCTCCAAATAGCAAAACCAGTTGATGCACCAATGACCTAATGTCAAGCTGGTAGGTTAAATCTGGAGGGAGCATCCTTTAAGATGGATGGGTGCCCATTTGCCTAAAGCAACATCAACTTTTTTTCATCACAATATCTGTGAAGTTACAAAGACTTTACTGATGTCAGTGAGTTAGCCTGGCTTGTTTGCAAGCTATGTAATGAGCCATAGCCCTGTAGAGGCTTTTTTGTCCCACTGCTTTCCCAGAGACCAGGTTCAAAGACATCTTCCCTGCTTTCCAGGTAAGCCTGAGACCTGGGGTTTAATTACAGTGATGTCATGCTAGCTGTGAAGACCTCAACAGGAGCGGCATTCTCCTCACTAACAGGTCTGGAGGGAGGATCAGTCCCTCCATGTTGTATAGGTGGCATCTGCTCCCCCAGTCTCCTGTCTATTCCACAAACCATTGCAACCCTCTCTTCATTCTCTCTCTTAGCTCGGGCCTTTTTGGGGTGCCAACTGCTCTGTGGGAGTAGAGATGAAACTGTATCATGATTACAGGGCCTGCAATTGTGCCAGGCCTTACATGGGCTGCACAAGAGTGAGGAATGTTCCCTGTACTCTCTCCAACACTGTCATTGGGCCAGGCAGAATCTGTCCCTTTGATTACAGAGCAGCAATAGTCCTGTTGTTTTTTTTATTGGTGGCCTATGAGACACCTGTATACCAGGCCATTTCTGCTAAAAGTCTTGATGCAGGGAAGTTATATGGACCAATTGTTATTTCTGTGCACAATCTGAATTGGGGTACACTTACTAGCTGTATGATCAGATGGTTCTGACCTGCTGCTTTGAATGACTGCGTATCTATGAGTCATAGACAGAAAAACACGCATCAGTCTTAGAATGTGGGATGAATGAATATTCACCAAAGAAAACTGGGGAAGTGGCGAAAACTATCTAGAGTCTGGGAAGGTCCTTCTCTCTTACTAAAGACACTGTTGTGTTGTATACATGGTAGATAGAATTTGCCAGAGAGGTAATCTTGAATCAAGATTGGCTAATATCATATTGATTCAGTAGGGGGCTAGTCATAAACTCTACAATGGGCTCCTCTGCAGATAATTTCTTACTTATTTTGGAAATCTCTTAGATATTTCATTGTAGTATAAACACAGAGATAATTTAGAAAGAAGGTTATGACAAGGATACTCAGGGGACCAATGGTGGCTTTCAGTACTTGGAACCTTTGCCAGATAGAGATTTGATGTGGGAGAACCTTATGAGACAGAGAATTGGCAGTAGATTGTTGGCACCCTAATTCCAGTGAAGCAATCACAATTAGGTAGTTAGCGGAGGGCCAGCTGGGGGCATTCATCCCTGAAAGGTCAACATCAGCCTTTTAAGTAAAGCAAGAATTGTGTGGCCTATAATGGAAAATGGTGGCTGCACCATTACTGGAATTCTGTGCACTAACCTCAACCCTCCATGTCTTCAAGATGCTCAAAGGAGCAACATTTGGAACAAAATGCCTGAAGAATGTATGAAAGAATGGTGGATTATCATCTCCCAAGCCACATCTCGTCCATGACAGTAGAGGAGAGCTAGAGGGTGGTAAATAGATTGGTAGATAGTCCTGTAGAATCCTTGATGGGATCTTCCTAGTCCAAGCACTTCTGCTAGCTATAAGAATCGTGTAAAAAAAGGGGGGGGGTGAGGTTAGGGAGTGTCTGAGGCCTCTTGGTGTCCACTTGAACTATGAGTGAGTGAGGTTGGAATATGAACAAGAGGCTGCTAGGCAGCTCTCCAACACCACATTCTACAAGCCATTACCCTCTGATCCCACTCAGGGTTACCAAAAGAAACTATACCATCTAGTCAAGAAACTGCTTGAAAAAGCACAAGAGCAAATCCGCACAGACATACCCCTAGAACCCTGAGCAGGGGTATTCTATCTGCTACCCAAGATCCATAAACCTGGAAATCCTGGATGCCCCATCATCTCAGGCATTGGCACCCTGACAGCAGGATTGTCTGGCTATGTAGACTCCTTCCTCAGGCCCTATGCCACCAGCACTCCTAGCTATCTTCGAGATACCACTGACTTCCTGAGGAATCCATTAATGATCTTCCTGAAAACACCATCCTAGCCACTATGGATGTAGAAGCCCTCTACACCAACATTCCACACAAAGATGGACTACAAGCCATCAGGAACAGTATCCCCGATAACGTCACGGCAAACCTGGTGGCTGAACTTTGTAACTTTGTCCTCACCCATAACTATTTCACATTTGGGGACAATGTATACCTTCAAATCAGCAGCACTGCTATGGGTACCTGCATGGCCCCACAGTATGCCAACATTTTTTATAGCTGACTTAGAACACTGCTTCCTCAGCTCTCGTCCCCTAACGCCCCTACTCTACTTGTGCTACATTGATGACATCTTCATCATCTGGACCCATGGAAAAGAAGCCCTTGAGGAATTCCATCGTGATTTCAACGATTTCCATCCCACCATCAACCTCAGCTTGGACCAGTTCACACAAGAGATCCACATCCTGGACACTACAGTACTAATAAATGATGGCCACATAAACACCACCCTATACCGGAAACCTACTGACCGCTATACTTACCTACATGCCTCCAGCTTTCATCCAGACCACACCACTCAATCCATTGTCTACAGCCAAGCTCTATGATACAATCACATTTGCTCCAACCCCTCTGACAGAGACAACACCTACAAGATCTCTATCAAGCATTCTTACAACTACAATACCCACCTGCTGAAGTGAAAAAATAGATTGACAGAGCCAGACGAGTACCCAGAAGTCACCTCCTACAAAACAGGCCCAACAAAGAAAGTAACAGAACGCCACTAGCCATCACCTTCAGCCCCTAACTAAAACCTCTCCAACGCATCATCAAGGATCTACAACCTATCCTGAAGGACAATCCCTCACTCTCACAGATCTTGGGAGACAGGCCAGTCCTTGCTTACAGACAGCCCCCAAACCTGAAGCAAATACTCACCAGCAACCACACACCACACAACAAAATCACTAACCCAGGAACCTATCCTTGCAACAAAGCCCGTTGCCAACTCTGTCCACATATCTATTCAGGGGATACCATCATAGGACCTAATCACATCAGCCACACTATCAGAGGCTCGTTCACCTGCACATCTACCAATGTGATATATGCCATCATGTGCCAGCAATGCCCCTCTGCCATGTACATTGACCAAACCGGACAGTCTCTACATAAAAGAATAAATGGACACAAATCAGATGTCAAGAATTATAACATTCAAAAACCAGTTGGAGAACACTTCAATCTCCCTGGCCACTCGATTACAGACCTAAAAGTCGCAATATTACAACAAAAAAACTTCAAAAACAGACTCCACAGAGAGACTGCTGCATTGGAATTAATTTGCAAATTGGACACCATTAAATTAGGCTTGAATAAAGACTGGGAGTGGATGGGCCATTACACAAAGTAAAACTATTTCCCCATGCTTATTCTCCCTCCTCCACCACCTACAGTTCCTCGTATCTCCTTCTCAATTGCTGGAAATGGGCCATTTTCATTACCACTACAAACAGTTCTTTTTCTCCCCTACTGATAAAAGCTCACCTTAACTGATCACTCTCCTTATAGTGTGTTTGGTAACACCCATTGTTTCATGTTCTCTGAGTATATATATATATCTATCTATCTTCCTACTGTATTTTCCACTACATGCATCCGATGAAGTGAGCTGTAGCCCACGAAAGCTTATGCTCAAATAAATTTGTTAGTCTCTCAGGTGCCACAAGTACTCCTGTTCTTTTTATGAGTGAGTAAATTTCCCCCACTACCACCACTCCTTTTCTTTGATTCTCATCTCTAGGATACATCAGTTTCAGATCAGTGCCTCAGTGCAGGTATTCTCTTAATTACAATAATTAAGCTAAAGCAAAAATGTTAATAGCCTAATCAATTCTTGTTAGCCTTTCAGTACAGAGAAGATAAATCCTGATTACCTTCTAGATATTAAACAAATATCCAGTTTTACTACAGTGATCTACATTTTAAAAATATGTAGTCAAAACAACCTAATATGTTTTGGAAGCTGAAGGAAAAGAAAAACCTGACTCCTGGTATTGAGGCTTAAAATCCCTAATTGTCCATTGCCTGCTAATTATTAAAATAAACAAGAAGCATAATTTAAAAAGGCGGACTAAAATGTCAAGGGAAAACAAATCCTTTTACCTAAAGGATATAATCTGTTCTTCTAGCAAATAGAAATTGCTTTAGGCTTTAAAAATCTGGATCTGAACAGTTTTCTCTGTTTGGTTATGTTCAGATCCATGTTTTCAGTTCAGACCCATTTAAAATAAAAGTAGAAAGAAAGCAAACAGACAAGATCTTGTGACTAAGATATCTGGGATACTGATCTCAGGCTTTTCTGGAATCTTATTTTATGTTTCAAAGAAAGTGACGTTCTATTGTTTACACTGGCTAAGCTTTTACTTTTGAAAGAGCGACATTTAAAAAATTCAGAAGAGACAGACTGAATTTGACGATAAAAAAAATAGTTTCCCCCGGAAAGTGCATTTCATATTAAACATATTTCATATAACCCTTTTGAGAAGTACTCCACATTTAACTGTCTAGTTGAAGTTGAAATTGCGTAATTTCATGTTTCTTTCACTGGGCAATACGTGATATTTTTCCACAAGAAACACAACATATTTGAAAACCTCAAATCAGGAAAAAAAAGCCCACCTTTATGCAGACTTCCTTCTTATAAAAAAATAGAGAGAAAAGAACAACATTGATAAAATATAACATTGGTTCTGGTCTGGGGTCCGGAAACACATATGAGCAGCACTGAAAAGAAAACGTGTAAAAAATCAGTGGTGTTGTTTTGCAAATGTAAGGTTAGGATCAGGCTATACAAAGCTCTACTATCGCAATAAGAATTTTCTATAAGTTACAGGCTAGAGCCTCAAGGGAATGCCATCGGCATTGCAACGCTTAACTGCTGTGCACCCTGCTGCCTAGTGGAATCCTAAGCTCTAAGTTAGGCACTCAGGCTCCCCAGACAATGCACGAGGTGAGTTAGATGTCTAAGGGTATGTCTACACTACGAGAGTAGTTCGATTTTACTTAAAGCGAATTTGTGGAACCGATATTACAAAGTCGAACGTGTGTATCCACACTAAGGACAGTAATTCAACTCCACACTAACGGGACAAGCGTCGACATTAGAAGCGGTGCACTGTGGGTAGCTATCCCACAGTTCCCAGAGTCCCCGCTGCCCATTGGAATTCTGGGTCGAGCCCCCAATGCCTGCTGGGGCAAAAAATGTGTTGAGGGTGATTTTGGGTAACTGTCGTCATTCAACCCTCACTCCTGCCCTCCCTCCGTGAAAGCGCCGGCGGGCAATCAGTTTGCACACTTTTCTGGTGATTGACAGCACGGACGCCACAGCACCGTGAACATGGAGCCTGCTGCGATCATCGCTGCAGTTATGGCCGTTGTCAACATCTCGCGCCTTATCATCCACCTTTTTCAGAGGCAGATGCTGAGAAATCGGTCGAGGAGGCTACGGCAGCACGGTGAGGACATTAAGTCTGAGAGGGGCACAGACCTCTCACAAAGCACGGGACCCAGCGCCGTGGACATCATGGTGGCAATGGGTCATGTTGATGCTGTGGAACGGCGATTCTGGGCCCGGGAAACAAGCACGGACTGGTGGGATCGCATAGTGCTGCAGGTCTGGGATGAATCACAGTGGCTGCGAAACTTTCGCATGCGTAAGGGAACTTTCCTGGAACTTTGTGAGTTGCTGTCCTCTGCCCTGAAGCGCAAGGACACCCGGATGCGAGCAGCCCTGACCGTCCAGAAGCGAGTGGCCATAGCCCTCTGGAAGCTTGCAACGCCAGACACCTACCGGTCAGTCGCGAATCAATTTGGAGTGGGCAAATCTACCGTGGGGGTTGCTGTGATGCAAATAGCCAACACAATCATTGAGCTACTGCTCTCAAAGGTAGTGACCCTGGGAAACGTGCAGGTGATCATAGATGGCGTCGCTGCGATGGGATTCCCAAACTGCGGTGGGGCTATAGATGGAACTCACATTCCTATCCTGGGACCGGACCACCAGGCCAGCCAGTACATTAACCGAAAGGGCTACTTTTCAATGGTGCTGCAAGCACTGGTGGACCATAGGGGACGTTTTACCAACATCAACGTCGGATGGCCGGGCAAGGTTCATGATGCTCACGTTTTCAGGAACTCTGGTCTGTTTAGACGGCTGCAGGAAGGTATTTACTTACCACAAAATAACTGTTGGGGATGTGGAGATGCCTATAGCGATCCGCGGGGACCCAGCCTACCCGCTAATGCCCTGGCTCATGAAGCCCTATACAGGCGCCCTGGACAGTGAAAAAGAACTCTTCAACTACCGGATGAGCAAGTGCAGAATGGTGGTGGAGTGTGCTTTTGGACGCTTACTGACTCGCTCTTATCTCAGCGAAAACAATATCCCCATTGTTATTGCAGCTTGCTGTGTGCTCCACAGTCTCTGTGAGAGCAAGGGGGAGACGTTTATGGCTGGGTGGGAGGTTGAGGCAAATACCCTGGCTGCTGATTACGCCCAGCCAGACACCTGGGAGATTAGAAGAGCCCAGAGGGACGCGCTGTGCATCTGGGAAGCTTTGAAAGCTAGGTTCCAGAGTGAGTAGGGTAACCTGTGACTATTACGTTTTTTTAAACAGAAGCTGAACCTGCCCCCGTTTCTTTACCCAGTTAATGTTGTCTATCCTCTCCAGTTACCAACCCCCTTCCCCCACTTCCAACACACCTTTAAAAATAAAATAAATGAAACTTTGTTCATTAACATCGGTTTCTTTATTAAGGATTTCGTGGTAAAGGGTTGAAACTGGGAGGCAGACTGTGGTGAAGAGCGGGTGTAGTGATGGAAAGGACGCTTCTAAACTCGAGGAATGACAGGCTCCTGCTCCTAGAGCGGTCCGCAGTGGTGGACTGGTTGTTTCAACGGAGCCTGCCACCCCTCCTTTTCGGGACTCTGTGTGTGGGGGCTATGTGACTTTGTGGCGGGGGAGGGCGGTTACAGATCCCCTGCTGCGTGGCTCTGTCATCCAGGCTAAGGAAGGCTGCATAAGATCTGTAACCGCCCTCCCCCACCACAAACTCACATAATCCCCCCCCAACATGAAAACCACCTCCCAGACTGACGAGTGTGCCTAATGACTGCACTGTGTGTGTGACCTTCTGCTGAACCTGCCCCCGTGTCTGTACCCCGGTAAAGGTGACTGTCCTCTCCAATTACCAACCCCCTTCCCCCCCTTCAAACACACTGTCCTCTAAAAGAACATGACGGAAACAGTAATTAACATAAACATATTTTTAATTAAAAACTACACAGTTAGGGGATGAAACTGGGATGGGGGCTTGGGTGACGTGCATTTGGAGGGAAGGAAAGGACGTATCAAATCTTTGGGAATGAGAGCCTTCTGTTACTTGAGCAGTCTGCAGGGGTGGAGTGACTGTTTTCACGGCCCCTGCCGCCCCTCCTTCTTTGGATTTTGGGTGAGGGGGGGATGGGACCTTGTGGCGGGGGAGGGCGATTAGCGATAGAATGCAGCGGGGCTCTGTCCTCCTGCCTCCGGTCCTGCAGAACATCTACAAGGCGCCGGAGCGTGTCCGTTTGCTCCCTCATTAGTCCAAGCAGCGTTTGAGTCGCCTGCTGGTCTTCCTGCCGCCACCTGTCCTCCCGTTCGCTGTGTGATCGCTGGTATTGCGACATGTTCTCCCTCCACTGGGTCTGCTGTGCCGCCTCAGCTCGGGAACAGACCATAAGTTTTGAGAACATCTCGTCCCATGTCCTTTTCTTTTGCCGCCTGATCTGCACCAGCCTCTGGGAGGGGGATGCCAGGGTAGCTCGGGAGACACTCGCAGCTGTGGGATGGGAAAAAGGGAGTGAATTCCTCAAAAAGATACATTTTTGCAAACAATGAATAAAGTCTTGCTCTGTGAACAAGACCATGCACAGTACCTATCACATGTGCACTCAGTACAAGGTCGAATTTTCTGTCTTCACATTGAGTGCCTGGGGTCTTGCTGTACAGATCACACAAGCGGGGCCGGACAATGGAATTCTGCTAGCAGGCGGCCATGGTAAGCCATAGACTTTTGGCTGCTTAAAGCTTAATTTACAGCAGTGCCCTCCTTTCACGTTCCAAGCAATGCTCCTAGCGTTGGCCAGTTCCTGCTGTTGGCAATCCGGCCAGCATAAACTCTGCCCCTGTCCCACCACCATCGCGGCTGTCCCCGGGAAAGATCCCTGCATGCTGCCGGCGAACCGCTCATCAGGAATGGTTCGCCTCCCCGCCCCCACCGCATGTCTGTCCCTGGGAAAGATCCCTGCACGCTGCCGGCGAACCGCTCAGCAGGAACGGTTCGCCTCCCCGCCCCCACCGCGTGGCTGTAAACCACCGGTTACAGTTATTTAAAGGAACAGGCAATCAGTCCCCATACTAAAATTCCCCTAATTGAAAGCAGGTCACCATGAGTGATATCACTCTGATGAGGATTACGGAGTCAGAGAAAGACCGCATGCTGCGTGAATGCCAGCAAACACCAGGGCCGTATGCCGCCATGCTTTGCCAGGCAATGATACCGGAGTACCTGCTGCTAGCCTGGCGCGGAAAAGTTTCCTACCATGGAGGAGGCAATAAGGCCGCACTCCCCAGGAACCTGATGCAAAGGCTTTCACATTACCTCCAGGAGAGCTTTGTGGAGATGTCCCAGGAGGATTTCTACTCTATCCCCAGACATGTTAACAGACTTTTCCAGTAGCTGCACTGGCAACGACTAAAAAGTTAAGCGCCTAGGGCAAACTAATCATTAAAAACCCATTGCTAACATACCATGCCTATTCTATTCAAAATAAATGTTTAAAACACTTACCTACTGATCCTTCCCCTGATTCACGGTCCGGGTTACCGCCTTGGGAGTGTTGGTAGGGGATCTTCGTGAGGGTGATGAAGAGATCCTGGCTATCGGGGAAATCAGCGTTGTAAGCGCTGTCGACTGCCTCGTCCTCCTCATCTCCTTCCTCATCTTCCCCGTCTGCGAACATCTCCAAGGAAGCGGCCGTCGACAATACCCAATTGTCAGAGTCCATGGACAGTGGTGGGGTAGTGGTGGCGGCCGCACTTAGAATGGACTGCAGTGCCTCGTAGAAATGGCATATCTGGGGCTGGCATCTGGAGCGTCCGTTTGACTCTTTAGTCTTCTGGTATGCTTGTCTCAGCTCCTTGATTTTCACGCTGCACTGCGTTGCATCCCGGCTGTATCCTCTCTCCGTCATGGCTTTTGAGATCGCATAGATCTTCGCATTCCGTCTTTTCGATCGCAGCTCCGAAAGCATGGACTCATCTCCCCACACAGCGATCAGATCCAAGACTTCCCGATCAGTCCATGCTGGGGCCCTCTTTCTATTCTGCGATTGCATGGTCACCTCTGCTGGAGAGCTCTGCATCGTTGCCAGTGCTGCTGAGCTCGCCATGATGTCCAAACAGGAAATGAGATTCAAAACTGGCCAGACAGGAAAAGGAATTCAAATTTTCCTGGGGCTTTTCCTGTGTGGCTGGTCAGAGCATCCGAGCTCAGACTGCTGTCCAGAACATCAACAGAGTGGTGCACAGAGTGGGATAGCTCCCGGAGCTATTAGCATTGAATTCCGTCCACACTAACCCTAATTCGACATGGCCATGTCGAATTTAGCGCTACTCCCCTTGTCGGGGAGGAGTACAGAAATTGATTTAAAGAGACCTCTATGTCAAAATAAATAGCTTCGTTGTGTGGACGGGTGCAGGGTTAATTCGAGTTAACGCTGCTAAATTCGACATAACCTCCTAGTGTAGACCAGGCCTAAGAAAGGGATTCTCAGAAGCCAATAAGCTGAGTGGGGAGCTGCCTCAGCTATCCAGGAGGGAAATGCAAAGGAAAGTGATAGGGCTTAGGACCAGATTCACAAAGGTACTTAGGTGCCTAACTTTCTCTGATCTGCGCCTCAAAGGTGATGTCTACACAGCATTTTGGAGCCCATGGAAGCGAATCCTCCAGCCTGCATTGACAGGCTAGCGGAGCTCACGCTAGCACTCTCACAATAGCTGTATAGATAGCACTTTGAACTTGTGGCTTGGGCTGATACTCTGGCTCTGAAGTCGAGGGAGGGGGTGAGTGATGTGTTACACATATGCTCTTTATCTGTGGTAAGTCAATTGTTTAATACAAAAACACTATCATGAGGCATAGCAGAGCTGAAAAGAATGTGCATAGCTGCCTGTCACTTCATAGCCTTTCTTACAGTCTGGGTAAACAATTTCTGTTATGTTGTGTTTGCTCACAGTAGTTAAGAGAAAACCATCCCTATTTTGCTTATCCCAGAAAAATGGGGAGTTTTGAAAAATGATACCAAATTAATTGTAGATTGTCTCAGATTCATAGAGATACTTTTAGAGATACTTTTCTTTTACAAATGCAGAGTGCTGCTCCGTGGGATATAGATATGGTTTTCATTTGAATAGCATGAACAGTGTAGAAGCAGCAAATGTCTCTCATAGATGGAATAATATACTGTATTGTCTTTGGTCTCATTTCTTGTTTTATGATCCTTGAGTGAGCATTGAAAATCCAGATGATGTTCCTCAGTGATAGATTTGTATAAGTGGATCTCTATTTTAGCTGACAAATATAAAATAACAGGTAACCAGATAACTCCCTAAGGCTGCAATAAGGACATTTGCTAAAAAAAATTGTCACCATTGTGAACACAGTTTAAGTGCTTCCAGTGCTATCAGGAAGCCCTAGTATAGATGGGTGCTGGCTGCCATAGGGATTTAAACACGCATTTACAAGAGTTGCCTCGAGTATGGTACATATGGTTCTAAAAAAATAATAATAATCTTTATTGTATGCAAGGCCTAAAGATGAAAATCACACACAGCCTGTGTTGTGAAAGAAATGGTGATGGTGGTGAAGCTGGGTAGGGAACTTATCACACTGCTTCAGTACAGGCCCTTCTTGTCTATGTGTTAGGACACCTGCAAACTGTTGTTGCCCCCTATGTAGGGGTAATAAGGGATTAATCATACTTCCACATATCCACCTCACCCCCATCTTATCTGCACCATCCTATTTAAGGCAACATGGAAAACCCTTTCACGGTGTGCTGGGAGTTTGGATGCTCTGTGAACTTTTCATTTCCAAACTCCCATGTCAGGCAGAAATGGTGGAAGATAGAGGTCAAACTATTCTAGTTGTGGACAGCATTAATATACTTCTTTAATGTTCTAACGTGGCTCAGTGTTGCTTGTGACTCATTCTCTGCTTTTTTTATTGACCCTTCCAATAAAAAGGAGGCAGAAACACCACACTGGAAAACTCCTTTTTTTTTTCAAGATGGCAGTAGCATGTCTGAATATTCTCAGCTATGTTCAAAGACATCTGTCAGCTCCTTAACTATGACCTCAGTTGTATGGGAAGAGAGTCTCTCCCCTGACATCTAGTGATACACTAGGAGAAAAGACTTCAGGAGCTGTCCATATTTTCATAGACATACCTACTCTGCTTAGGTGTTCAGCAAACAGAGCAGCCTGCCTATAGGCCTTGTTTCTGTTCAATGATTACTAGAGCTGAAGTCACTGAGGAGCCAGCCTACAGACTAAACTTTAGACATGGTAGAGGGACAACATTGCAGTGAAAGACAGCAAAGAGACCGCAGCATAGAGGTTCTCCGATACCCAGTAAAATCACTAAGAGCTGAGCTAAGTGGGGGAACCTCAGAACTCAGCATCGTTGAAGTGGCAGTGAATGACAAGCAGCAGCAGAGATGAGTGACGGCAGAGAATAAGAGTAGAAGAGAAGTGGCAGAGGTAACAGTGATAGCAGCAGTGGCAGCAGTGAGCCAGTTGCAGAGATGGCGGCAGCAGCAGCAAAGGCATTACTTGCCTGCCCTCCCCCACCTTTTTCAGGGGTCGAGGTGGACCCATGTGAATGCACCTCTGAACTCTGGGTCATTTCTGACTAAGGATAACCAACTATGAGTGGGGTGCAGTGAAGGGAAAGGGGACTGGTGTAGTAAAGGGACATTTGTTCACTGGACTTTCAAAATGCAAGGTGGAAATTGCAGGGTGGGTGTTTGCTTGTGGTTACTTGCTTTTGAATTTAGGTTGTGGTATTTTCCCAAATTAATGCTGGGTTCCCTTTCACTTTTAAGAAAAGTGTTTTTTTTTTTTTAAATTATACACAGACTTAGTGCTTGTGAATGAGGAAGTATTTCCTCTGAGAGGTGCCCAGGAATGGTGCTTAGATTTACCAGAATACTGAGTGTGAACTTGAGCTGGTTCTCTTTAGTAGTGTTAAGAGGAAACTCTAGATGTTGAACCCAGCTCTTGTTGCTGCCAGCTCCACCTGGTAGAAGTGTTACAAACATATGTAAATAAAGCACATGGTGAACATTCATAGGGCAAGAAAGATAGCATGGGGACAAATTCACAGTGACCTAGAAACTTCACTCTTCTCTCTGAGCTGACAACTCAGAGCCTCTTGTTCTAAAAGCTTAGCCCCCTACTAGCTGTATGCTTTGCTACTTGTAGAGAGCCTGTGGCAGTAGTTTAGCAGTTCACATTCCATCCAGTAAAAGGTGTGTATATATAATCTACCTAATTCATTGTAGACTCATATGCCATTGGGATTTTAAATTACATAATTCCACAAGGGGAAAATCTGAAATATGAAAATAGTTGAGCAAAATTTCAAAAGTAAGAAAGTATTTTTTTAAAAATATTTTGTTTTGTTTTACCAACTACACACTGTCTTGAAATGCAGTGTAGTTGTAGCCGTGTCAATCCCAAGATATTAGAGAGACAACGTGGGTGAGGTAATATCTTTTTTTGACCAACTTTTGTTGATCAGAGAGACAAGCTTTTGAAACACACAAAACTCTTCTTCAGGTCTGGTAAAAGTACTCCCAGGCTATGTCTACACTAGCACGTTTGGTGGTAAAACTTATATCACTCAGGGGTGTGAAAAAACACCCCGAGTGACATCTGTTACACAGAGAGAGGCGCCAGTGTGGATACTGCTATGTAGCCGGGAGAGCATCTCCCTCCGACATAGCTACTGCTGCTTGTTGGTGTATCATTTAATTATGTGGACAGGAGCGCTCTCTCCCTTCGACATAGAGCGGCTACACTGGAGATCTTACAGCAGCACAGCTGCATTACTACAGATATGCTGCTGTAAGGTCTCTAGACAAAGCCCCGGTGTCACCACAAAATGCCAGATGGAACAGATTGTTTAGTATAAGTAGTTAGCACATATTGTAAGGGACCATTCAAAGTAGTGTGGCCCATTAACACCTCTGCAGTCATAGGACAAAAAGAGGGGGTTGGTGGTTTACAGATAGTCGTAATAAACCCTAAGTCCAGTGTCTGTTCAATCCATTAATTAATGACTTTAAACTCCCAGGATCATCTTTTGAAAGTACTGTGCAGGTTTCCTTTGAGGTTGATGGTTCAGCTACGGAGTGACCACTTTGTGAAAAGTGTTCACCCACAGGTAACAGGGGATTTAAATTCCCTTATAGTATTCCACCAAAAATTCACCAGCCGCTACCCATCCATTAAACTCTCCCTGGGTCCACTAGGCATCAACTTTCTGGACACCACAATCAGCTTCAACAATGGAATCCTACAAACAACTGTATACAAGTATCAGAGGGGTAGCCGTGTTAGTCTAGATCTGTAAAAGTGACAAAGAGTCCTGTGGCACCTTATAGACTAACAGATGTATTGGAGCATGAGCTTTCGTGCGTGAATACCCACTTCGTTGGATGTATACAAGAAATCCATGCATCACCAAACCAACCTTCAGAAACCAAATAACCACCCCAAACACACTAAGAAATCTGTTACCTACAACAAGGCACTAAAATACCACAGAATATGCTCTGAGGAGAAAGTCCTTGATATATACCTTAACACACTTAAAATCACTTTCACCAAATAAGCACAGTCCACCGGAGAAGTATATGGCATCATGGAACCACGCATCCAAATACCCTGAGGCAACCTGCTTCAATAGAGAAATAAAACCCTCTCTGACCTCATACTCCTAGTTGTCACCTATCACCACATATTGGAACCCATACAGGGTATCATCAGACAACTACAACCATACTCGATGGGGAAAAAATCCTGAAAGAAATCTTTCCTGAACCCCCTCTTCCAGACTTCAAACTGCCTAAGCGCCTCACAGACCAAGAGACACCAACTCAAAGGAGCATTAGACCCTACCAGAACAACAGATGCAAAACCTGCAGACATCTCTCCCCTGATACAATGATCAACATCCCCCATAACACTCCTCCGAAGATCCATGGATCCTACACATGCCTATTAAATGGGTTGTACATCATCCAGTGCACTAAATTCTAGACAATCATTACGCTTTCAAATGAACTCACACAGGAAAATAATAAAAAGAAAAAAAAAATAGCCTGTCACCTATGGGTGAACACTTTTCACAAAGCAATAATTCTGTATCTCACTTATCAGCCCTCATTCTCAAAGGAAACCTGCACAACACTTGCAAAAGATGAGCCTAGAAGCTTAACTTCATTACTCTGCTAGATACTAAAAATGAACTGAACAGAGACACTGGATTTATTGCTTATTACAACCATCTGTAACCCACTAATCCCCCTTTCTTTTTGTCCCATGAATGCTGAGATGTTAACAGGCCACTCTACCTTAAATGGTCCCATACGCTATGTGTTAACTACTCATGCTAAACAATCTGCTCAACCTTGCATTTCGCTGTGACACTGGGGATATCTTTCCCAGACCTCAAGAAGAGCTCTGACAAACTTGTCTTTCTCACCAACAGAAGTTGGTCCAAAACAATATCACTTCACCCACCTTGACTGTCTTGGAAATCAAATGCACTTAAAATTATGTTTGTTGCTGAATTTCTATATGTATTGGGGAAAAAAAACTGTGGATAGAATAACTTAATTTTCCAGAAGCAAAAGATGGATTTGCAAAATGGAAGTGTCTGCGAAATATCATAGACATTCTGACATTATCTAAATTATTGTGAATTTTTAAAACTGTGAGAAATTGTTCACTACAAAATTTCCCTGAGTTACAGCTTTTAGTTCTACCCCCAAAGGATCGGGCACAGCTAACTGGAGTGTTTTACACATTCCCAATACACATGTATTATGCACACACAGACACAATCAGAAATTCACAATCTGTGTAAAATAGGCCTGTTCTATATTCACTGCATGTCTATTTATGTCCAAGGATTGGAACTGTGGAAAAGGATTTCTCAGTGCTGCAAAGGAGTATCATGAATTATTTACAGTAAATCAAATTTTATAACCCTTCTCAATCTTACATAAACTGTATCTTCCTATTTTATTAGATATTGTATCCAGGGACTTAATACAGCATAAGTCAGGGAAATCTCTTAAATTCCTACAAGGTTTGTAGGAGTATATGCAGACAGAAACGGTTCATAGAGTAGCTTATGCATGTCAGGTAACTGTAGGACTATTAATATCCTTCAAGTGTTTAATTTTTAAGAGAAAAGGGGCCCAGTTTTCTCAAGGGCTCAGCACCCAACAACTTCTAAAATTCTTAATTAGGGTTAGTGGCAACTGCTGGGTGCTCAGCACACTTGAAAATCTATCCCATAATTAACTGGTAAACTGAGCTCATTTAATCAATATGCTAATTAATGCAGCCAAATGTAAGGGTCAAAAATCAAGGAACAATGAATACAGGTCACATTGACAGGATGGGGCACTATATCATAGAAAGGAGTTCTTGTGTCCACACGTCAAAAAGAATGCAGAAAAAAACTGGAAAGGATTCAGAAAATAGCTTCAAGAATAATGATATTGAAATCAATAGAAGTTAGGAGCCTGAATATCTTTATGGATCTGGGTCTAAGTACCTACATGAGGAGGATTTCAGATAGTAGAAGGTTCTTTAATTTAGTAAATAAAGGCATAACATGATCTTGTGGATGGAAGCTGAAGCTACATAAAATCAAACTAAAAACAAGGACACACTTTTAACATTGGAAAGAATTACCAAGAAATGAAGTAGATTCTTCATCACATGAAGTCTTTAAATAGTGTCTTTCTGAAAAAAAATTGCTCTAAGTCAACCAGAAGTTATGGACCTGATTCAGGAGTTTCTGAGTGAGGTTCTATGGCCTTCATAATGTATGTTAGACTAGATGATTGTAATAGATTTTAGACCAGGCAGGACTATTAGTGTCTTAGATGCATAGAAATAAAAGTATTGGTGCAGCTACTAAAGGTTCATCTTTCAAAATCAAGCTCCTTTGAAGAGTTTATAAATGTTGAAGTTTTTTGCCTCATTCTACAACAAACAAGAGCACACCCAATTTAATTAGGATCAACTGACTTAATCCTTTACCATTTTATGTGTATGTTGCTGTTATTAATAATTAGCTGTATTACAGTAGTTCATACAGATCCCCGCCCATTATGCAAGCTACTGTAGAAACAGACAAAAAAAGATACTCCCTTCTCCCAAAAAGCTTACAAAAGGAGTCTGTAAAGTTACTAGCCAAGCCTAATGCAATATTGTTGTCCTTACTACTGAATCATGTGTAAATATATATATATATATATATATATATATATTTATATATTAAAATATATATATTTTTGCCAAGTGTCATAAACAAATAGTTATGGGTTAATGCCTCTTTTACCTGTAAAAGGTTAAGAAGTTCACCTAGCCTAGCTGACACCTGACCAGAGGAACCAATGGGAGGACAAGATGGTTCAAAAGGAAGGAGGGAAATTCCCTTTGTCTGAGTCAGTTTTCACTTTTGACCTGAGTGGGAAAGCTCCAGAATTCAGCCTCTTATCAAGTAGTGAGTATTAGTGAAGGGAATAAATAGGTTTATGTTTATTTTCCTTTGTAACTTGTCTTGTGCAATTAGGGAATAATCAAATTGGGTATTCTTTTGTGTAGTAAGTTTTTGCCCAGGGGAACATCCTCTGTGTTTTGAATCTGTTGTCTGTGAAAGTAGCTGGTATGCTAACCTCTCCCAGAGGGTTTTCTTTTACCTTTCTTTTCTTTAATTAAAAGCCTTTTTTTAAATAACCTGATTGATTTTTCCTTGTTTTTAGATCCAAGGGGGTTGGATCTGGATCCACCAGGAGTTGGTGGGAGAAAGGAGGGGGATGGTTAATTTCTCCTTGTTTTAAGATCCAAGGGGTTTGGATCTGTGTTCATCAGGGAATTGGTGAAGAAGTCTCTCAAGGCTACCCAGGGAAGGGAATTAATACTTGGGAGTGGTGGCAGCAGACCAGATCTAAGCTGTTAATTGAGCTTAGGGCTTCACATGCAGGTCCCCATATCTGTACTCTAAAGTCCAGAGTGGGGGTGAAACCTATGACACCAAGCAACTCTTAATTTGTAATAAACTCACATAGAATTAAACATTACAGGAAAACAGGTGAATGGTCAAATACCCTAGGTTTGGGATTCAAAATAAATGAAAGATGAAGGACTTTGCAGCGGTAGTTGACTAAATTAAGGCAAAAAGCTTCTGAGAGTCAGAGTTCAAAGAGAAGTGGACACAATGGCTTCTCACAGGCAAGCTCTATTAATGCATCAAAAGCATGTCTCAGTACTAAGCATTATTAACTTTGTCGATATTACCTAAGGCTTCAAAACTGTAAGATTAAGATAAACGTAGATGTTTGGGAATGCAGGGCTCAAAAAAACAGTTTAAAACAAAATTGAGGATTTCATGTCCAATACAGTTACAGTTTCAGTTTCTTCAGTAACATCAATCTGAGAAACCTCTAAGGCTTACTGGAGAAGAATATTGATTGCCAAAATGGCGATAAAGAAAAAGTAGGTTAAATAACTGATAATGTGTTTGAAGCAAGATTACATCTATTAATGGGAATAATCCAACAGTGTTCAATGCAGACCAACTTGGTTAGACCTGACCAAATATAAGTGTAATATCATTCTGTGGCTTAACTGAAAGACTGAATCTGCCTTCTTCAGAATAAGGCCGAAATAAAATGAACATGAAGGAAAGTTTACTGACAGCCCAGCTCAAATCATATCAGTAGCTTATGCCAATTGTAATAATTATAATTGCAGAACAAAAGTGATCCCAGAACTCTAAATCAGCTTATTATAGATGTTATGGTCTATTCTATTCTAAGTAAGTTCTTATAGTACAGTGATGAGCATGGCATCTGAATGCTTTCCAGTTATGCATTAAATGACTTGGCTAACATCTGGCACCTATCTGTTCATTCATTGTCTCCCCAGGAGGAGTGTGCAGTGAGTGATCTTGTTTGATAGGGTTTTTGCATTTATTTATTTACTTACTTACTTATTTTAGTGAATACATATCAACATATAATATATGTTAGAGAAGACACCATGCACTTGGAATGGAAAGGGGTGAGGTTTGCAATAGCCCTTAGTGCCTGGGGGAGTTTATTGCACAATTTAAGACTGACCTCAGAGAAAGTTCTGTCTCCCATACAGGAAAAAAAAAATATGCTTATTGTAGAGAGTTCCATTGTGTTAGCGGAGCAAAGTTGTAAACCATGGTCTTCATCCCACTATTTTTAGGAAGCCTCCTACGCACAGGCCACGGAGCCCCTTGAAGGTAATACAAATAAATAATAACAAAGAGTGAGACCTTGAACTTTACACTGGCTTCCCACAGAATCCCAAACAGAGAATGGGGGACAGATCTGATGTGCCTGTGTTGCTAAGGAGATTTACTGAAGCTTTCTGTACTAGTTTGGCCTTTCCTAAGTGCTAAAGGCTCCATGCCCAGGTATATTACTGTACATTGTTATAGTTCAGGTGAGATGTGATGAAGACTTGAATAAGGCCAACTTATTCTCCTCCAGGATAAGATGGAGTCTCCTAGCCAACCAGAGATGATAGAAAGCATTACACATGGATACTGCTATGTTAAAGCTTATGTCAGCAAGGAATATAAAGAGTACCAGTAAGCTACAAACTGACTGACCAATTGTGGTTGTATACTTTCAACTCTAGGGGACTGCACCATGGACGCAAACTCTTCTAAATGTTTTCCTTTGCCCACAAGCATTACTTCTGTCTTGCCTTGGTCCACCTTCATCCAGATATTCTTCATCAATGAGCTGATTTTATCCAAGCACTGGTATATCTTGGTGGTGCTGATGTGGTCATATATTGTGAAGAAAGAAATTTCATGCATCTGAGAAGTATGATGATGGGACAATAATGGATTTTTTTCTCAAAAAACTTTGGGATTTCAAAGTTGGTGAATAGCCTAAGGTTGACAGATCTTATAATCTACCCTGATACAGTACAGGTCATCAAATTTGTGATTCCCTGAAGATCACCAGGGAGGATGGTTTACCATGAGAATTTTACAAAACCTTATAAATAACAATGTATTCCCTTTCTATTTTCTGTGAAAGTGAAGTGAGCCTATACTTTCCCAGTGTCTGAAAAGAGCTTTAAAGAAAAAAAGGAAAAGTGCATCTACACTCATATGAGCAAGGGCTAGAACCTACTTGTTAACAATATGCTAATTCACTAATTTTCAAAAGGAAACCAATAGTTTAAAAAGATGTTTGAAAATCATATCCACCAGAAAATGAAGCTCCAGGCACCAAGGATTCATTAAAAACCAAATGCACCAGGGACTGTACATCTGCCTATACCTGACATATATCTTTGCATCTAGCACCTGTTCCTGAAGGCCATCTCATTACCCAGGGATGTCCTGAATGGAATGCAATTGACAGTAACCAGCATGGATGAGAAATGGGCAATGTCAAAAGACAGATATGACTTGCTGCTGTTGCTGTCCACATTGAAGGAAATAATTATCCCTCAGAAATAGCTCTATGCTCCCAGAGGCAGCAGACTGGCTTATCTCTGTAATGTAAGGTCCCCTATGGATCTCTGAAAGGATCCTATTGCCAGGAATCTGACAGTAGTTGTGACTTTACCAACCAATTTTAAACATATTTCCTATGTGTTTCTCTTTTGCAAGTACACCAAAAATATTCATCCAGGAAAATTAAATGCTGTAAAATTAATTCCTGGGTGTAAATAACTGTTTGACCATATCATTCATTATTCTTTATTTCTGCCTGAAATAATTTTCAACAGTAACAGCAAGGTGAACCAAATTCATGTGGAGCACAAGTAACTTGGGACTAAATGAGTGGCTTTGTTGAAATGGAAGACCTTTTCAGAGGTGTGCCAAAAACTTCCAGTGAAGTCAAATACTTATTTAAAGTAAATAAATTTGGTGTTCATTGGGCATTTTTTTTTCTTCATTCAGACACTGTTATTTACAAAGCATTCATTACATTCTATGTAACGTTGTATGAACACTTGGGTTTTGACTTTTGATAAATCATTAATTTTTATTCTTTTCATTAATGAAAATTTCACTTTTCCTTTTTTCCCCTACCTGTTTTCTAATTTTTGGAACACTATTTGAGGATGGAAGCAGACCAACTATGCTTGGAAAATGACATTGGCATCTGTACATTATTCAGCAAATATATAGCAATGTTGGAAGCTGATGATGTCTGGCAAGATTGGATGAGACAACAGCACTACTTCTGATAGATAAACTCTTGCTCCTATAGTAATCCAAATATTAGACACAATCATGCTTTCATTGAAGTGAATGGCAACACTCCCATTGATTTCAGCTGAAGCAGAATTTATCAAAAAACTTCTGGAAATAATTCACATTTTAATCCTCTTACACATTGTCTAACAATCTAATACTCTAACATTCTAATAATATTTTCAGCTCAGAGTTTTCAGCTTCTCACTTCCCTGAAATAGGTGAAAGACATGAATTCTGGTAGTAAATTGCAGAACATGTGAGATGTTCATGAGTCTCTATTTCATTTCACTAAAGGAATTTTAAATACATTTTTGGGTACCACCAAAGTTAGTAAAAAAAAAAAATCCTTCTCTCATTTTCCATCCACTTGAACTTTAATCATATCAGATTTATAATAAAACAGCTAAGAGAGAATAAAACCATTAAAACAGAGGAGTATCAGGACCTGCAATAGAGCTAGACTCTGGGCAACCTAAAAAGTACAGCTAGCCCACAGTAGGCTGCCTGATTGGCTACTTCCTGGAAGAGGGAGCAGACTGGCTTTTAAGCCCAGCAGCAGCAAAAGTTCAGTGGCTGCTCAAAGTGTTTGCTCATGGTTGCGATAGCTCTTGCTTTGTTCCCAGTCTGACTCCAGGCCTGCTCCTGCCTTGTCTCACCCCAGTAACATGGTTCTAATCCTCAGCTTTGCTTCTTGACTTCTGGCTCCTATGCTCTGGGTTCTGGCTACTGATGTCTGTTCCAGCCACTAGGCATGACTGCCCATATCCCACTCACTGACAAAGGGACTTCAAAGTCAAGTTGCTTATGAAATATGGGCTTAGATCCATGACTATTCAATAATAATGAAATAATTCATTAGTAGTAATTTACAAACATTATCTAATAAATTAGTTCTAAGGCCCTAATATAAGATTTTAAAAGTGCATGACAGTAATACATATCTTGTAAGAATTTCTCAAAAATGTCAAACTAAGGCCCTGATTCTGGGGATGCTTAAACATGCGCTTAATTTGATTTCAGTTGGATCACTTTTATCGAAAGTTAAGAACACGCATAATAAGTGTTTGCAGGATTGGACCTAAAATTCTTCTGTCCATTAAAGATTGTTATAGAGCAGGGATTGGCAACCTTTGGATGCAGCCTGCCAAGGTAAGCCCCCTGGCGGGCTGGGCCGGTTTGTTTACCTGCTACATCTGCAGGTTCGGCCGATCGCGGCTCCCGCTGGCTGCAGTTCGCCACTCCAGGCCAATGGGGGCTGCGGGAAGCGGCGTGGGCCCACGGATGTGCTGGCTACTGCTTCCTGCCGCTCCCATTGGCCTGGAGTGGTGAACCGCAGCCAGTGGGAGCCACGATCGGCTGAACCTGTGGACACAGCAGGTAAACAAACCAGTCCAGCCTGCCAGGGGGCTTAACCCGGTGAGCCGAGTTCCAGAGGTTGCTGATCCCTGGCATAGATGTTTGGGCTGGCAAGTATTTCCAAACAGTTTACAATATTTAGAGTTGCTTTCATTAAACAGTGTTACAGGTAGAGGAGCAGTGGCAGGAAGAGGCAGGGTGGGGTGGGAGCTTAGGGGAAGGGTTGGAGTGGGGGTGGGAACTCTCAACGTTGGTGCTTCTGCGAAGTAAGTAACATTTTCTTGGTATATGCACAAATAATATTGCTAAGTACAACTAAAAAGAGAAAAACATATAATCAGGATAAATATATTTAAGTTCTTCTTACAGCCAGGCATTACCAAGGAACTCTAATGAGCTTTTTGCAGCCAACTGTACTTCTTTCCCAAAAGAGTCCCCTTGGCCTGTCCAGCCTAGTCAACCCACCTACAGAGAGAAAGTCAGCTGGCCCAGATCTTGCCCCATAGGTTCCTCATAGTGCAATACCTACCACCTGCTTTTCAAAGCTGCAATCCCTGATAATCCTTGCAATGAGGACAAGTGACTGTAGTTTCTTCTCTCATCATAGAGAACATCCTAATAGCTCTTTCCCTGCTACTCTGTGTGGTGTCCACACACCCCTCACTGAAGAGACTGTCATCAGCTTCAAAAGTCACAAATGTGTCACATACTAACTGTAACGGTGTCCTTTGGGAGTGTGATGGAGTGGATAAACCCCACAATATGGAGATGGAACAAGAACTCTGGGCCTGGGAAGCATTATCCCCTTGGGCCTGCTGGTCATGTTCCTGTCCAAGGGGCTGAAAAGGGAAGCTCTTCAGAATAGCCAGATGGTTGGGGGAGAGTGGTAGACCTGTACTCACAGCTATGGAGGGACTATACCAGGAGGGTACATATCCAGGAGGAGGGCTGCTGCCTGAAGCTGGGACTCTCTAGCTGGCAAAGGCCCATAGACTGGGTAACAAGGGACAACCATAAGCCATAATGAACCCTGAGGAGGGACAAAAGAGTAGGAAGAGACCCGGGGATGGTGTCAGCTAGATCTCAGGTAGTGAGCTCCATCCTTATTGTGCTTAAGAGGGCCCTTGTGTTGGAACTTGGTGGAGTGGGAGGGCCTGAATTCCCTACTCAACTGCTGAGTGGGCCTGCTGGTGTGGACTCTGTCCACTGGGCGTGGGGTGTGTGTGTGTGTGTCTTTCCCATTCACAAGGGGTATTTGAAAACTTTTTAAATTCAGGAGTTAAGATCTAGGGAATGTGCAATACTTCACTCTAAGGATGGAGGTTCGGGAAGGAAATTCAGATTAGAAAGTGTTTCGTTACTTTGATTTTTATGCACCTGTACTACTACTGTGTGTGTGTACTGGCATAACATCCACAGATATGCAAGTAAACTGCAAGAGCAGCCTAAGTCTTAATGCTAATGAACACTGCTCCAAAAACTTATTTATATGTTTTTTTATGAATTATGTTAATCCAAACTATGCAACACAGAAATGGCTTTGGAGAAACAAATTGACATGCTATTTACCAATCACTTACCAATTTCATTCAATCTATACAATTGTCCCGAGCAAATCAGTAGGTACTTAAAACTAACATTAATATTTTGTATCCATCTTTTCTTGTTATGGCTCTTTTGGCTTTGACCATTTTCATTGCGGGATTCAAACATTGTACCTGATTGAATGCAGGTTATACTTCTACAGACGCTCCCCGACTTACGCAAGCGTTCTGTTCTGGAAAGCCTTGCATAAGTCGATTTTTGTGTAAGTCAGGAACGTATACTAGACAATTACGCAAGAAAAAAAAAAAGCTTACAGAACTTATAGAACTTTTTCCGTAAGTGCGGATTTGCGTAAATCGGGTTTGTGTAACCCAGGGAGCATCTGTATATCCCAAGCTTTGCAGTAAGACAATAGGAGGAACATATCTGCCTAACCAGTTGACCCTCATCTAGCATAACATACTGAACAGTAGTGATTTGACCTTGGTGGTAAATGAATGGTAATGTTCCTGAGTTCTTTACATAGCATATTTTGTTTGCACCTTTTTATTTAACACGGTACAGTAGTTGCTATGGAAATAGAATGCTGAAACCACTGCCTATTATGCTGACCAATCCTGTTTCATTGTACTCCTGTCTGTATCCATCTGTGGTCTTTTTTCTTATGCTTAGTTTGTAAATTCTTTGGGGCCAGGACACACTTTTTATTCTTCGTTTGTACAATGCCTAGCACAATGCAATCCTTGTCCATAATTATGGCTCCTAGGTGCTATGATGGTAACAGAAATTAATATTTATTCATTTTGTTCTCAGATTCCTCTGAAACAAGTTAATTTTTCTATATGCTCAGATAGATGAGATCATTATTAGGAAGCTAACACTACTGCTAAGGAAAGATTTGTGAGTGCTACAATTTGTGGTACTCTAATTTCCTATCACAAAATGGAGTGCTTAGGTTTGTTAATTTCACCTACACAAATGGGGCGGAGGAGGGAGGAAGAAAGACACTGATTCAAAAAATATTCTCTAGAACAGTGGGTCTCAAACTTTTTTACTGGCGACCCCTTTCGCATCACAACCCTCTGAGTGTGACCCTCCCCAATAAATTAAACACACTGTTTAATATATTTAACACCATTATAAATGCTGGAGGCAAGCGGGATTTGGTGTGGAGGTTGACATCTCGCAACCCTACATGTAATGACCTTGTGACCCCTGAGGGGTCCCGACCCCCAGTTTGAGAACCCCTGCTCTAGAAATCTTGGAAAAATTTAACTTCTGTATGCTAAGGGAACAAAAAGCTGTGGAGAGATATGAAGTCGGACGACTTGAATGGTATTAAATGCAAGACAGGGACAGTTGCACAACCTAGTGTAAATAATGCAGCTAACAAGCACAACATGTGGTCTGCATAAATCTGACATTTTGCTTATACTACTAGCAAGATTTGGGAATTATGCTTGTTTTCAAAAGTTAAAGCAACTCCTTGCCTTAATGGGGAAAGCAACTCTACACAGGTGGGCTGGCTGGGATGATTTAGTTGGGGATTGGTCCTGCTTTGAGCAGGGGGTTGGACTAGATGACCTCCTGAGGTCCCTTCCAACCTCAATCTTCTATGATTCTATGATTGTTGAAATCAGTAGGATACAGGTGGAGGCCAGGGTTGGCTTTTCCAGAGCCAAGTGCAGATCTGGGTGCTAACATGTTACAGTAAAGAGGTTCTCAAAATGGTGAAAGAGGACTGTCGAAGTTATAAGGGACACATTATCATAACATAAAACTTATCATAGAAATGTAGGACTGGAACGGCTCTCAGTAGGCCATGTAGTCCAGTCCCCTGCACTGAGGCAGGACTAAATGTTATCTTGACCAGGGATCAGCAACCTTTGGCATGCGGCACACCGGGGTAAGCCCCCTGGCGGGCCGGGCCGGTTTGTTTACCCGCTGCGTCCGCAGGTTCGGCCAATCGCGACTCCCACTGGCAATGGGAAGTGGCGGCCAGCACATACCTCGGCCTGCGCCATTTCCCGTAGCCCCCATTGTCCTGGAGCAGCGAACCGCGGCCAGTGGGAGCCGCGATCGGCTGAACCTGTGGACGCAGCAGGTAAACAAACCGGCCCTGCCTGCCAGGGGGCTTACCCCAGCAGGCCGTGTGCCAAAGGTTGCCGATCCCTGATCTAGACCATCCCTGACAGGTGTTTAAGAACAGATTAGATAAACACCTGTCAGGGATGCTCTAGATAATACTTAGTGCTATCTCAGTGCAGGGGACTGGACTAGGTGATGTATGGGGGTCCTTCTAATCCTGCATTTCTGTTATCAACTATCACAGGAAAGTGGATCTCTACTACTAAAGAGTGAAAACAACAAGGAGTCTAGTGGCACCTTAAAGACTAACAGATTTATTTGGGCATAAACTTTCGTGGGTAAAAACCTCACTTCTTCAGATGCACGAAAGCTTATGCCCAAATAAATCTGTTAGTCTTTAAGGTGCCACCAGACTCCTTGTTGTTTTTGTAGATACAGACTAACACGGCTACCCCCTGATACTTGACACCATAAAGAGTGAAAGTAGCTTACTGTTTAAAAGATGCACTAAAATGTGCTCTAATATCCTCATAGTGACTCAGGCTTTCTTCAGTCTTGCTGCACCTCATGGGGCTGTGGAAAACCAGTACATACTTCAATGACAATTCTTATTAGTGAAATTGATCATCCAAACACCTTCTTTGAAAACCCAGTTTGATGACTAAATTTTGATGAACTGCATTTGCAAAAGTGACTCAAAAATCTAGCTGTTTCTATGATCACTCTTTGAGATCTCAGAAGCACTGACAGAGTGGAACCATAAGGGGGAAAATTGGTCACATTCCCCAATGCCATGCTTGGAGGTGAAGGAAAGTGAAGTCATCTGTGCCCTCCTACACTCCTGCCTTATTCACTTATAACTAGCCTCCATCACTGAACAATTCTCCATAACTGTTCTAATAGTGGTTAGGGGCTCTGGAATGGTAAGGCCCAGGTTCAAATCACTTCTATGGTGCTTTGGATCTGGGTCTTCCCCTTCTTGTATGAGTGCTCAGACTATAGAGTCAGTTTTTCTGGCCCAGTGATT
Organism: Terrapene triunguis; assembly: GCF_002925995.2. Lineage (NCBI taxonomy): Eukaryota > Metazoa > Chordata > Testudines > Emydidae > Terrapene > Terrapene triunguis. Next base: position 11,786,814 of record NW_020664369.1, read on the forward strand.
ACATGGCTATTTTTATACAAAGTGGAATAGCACCTATCTCATAGAACTGGAAAGGACCCTGAAAAGTCATTGAGTCTAGCTCCCTGCCTTCACTAGCAGGACCAAGTACTGATTTTTGCCCCCGATGCCTAAGTGGCTCCCTCAAGGATTGAGCTCACAACCCTGGGTTTAGCAAGCCAATGCTCAAACCACCGAGCTGTCCCTCCCCGAAGAGATTGTGAGCAACCCACCCTTAGAATAGCCAAGAGGTTAGGACATTCACCTAGGACATAGTTTTGAGTCCCTCCTCCAAATTAGGCAGAGTATAGGCTAGAAGCTGGGTCTCAAACTTCCCAGTTAAGCAACCTACCCACTGAGATATTGGCTATTCCAGACTTGATATCTCTCCCTCTGTCTTTTTGTGAAAATTTTCAACCAATCTCGTTTCATCCTGATGCAGAATGGGAAACATTACTGAAATCTTGAAAATATTAATGGGACAGAAAAAACAGTTCCTGTCCAGTTCAACACCTAACATAGTGAATGCAAATCGAGTGCAAGAAGACAAATGCTGGAATTCAAATCTGAAACACAACACAAATAATGGCATGTTTTCTTAGTCTTTTGTATCTCCCTATTATGGAGCCACACTTATTGAACCATTTCCAGTGACTATTGCCAGCTTCAGTGGGCAGAGTTAAAGTTTGTTGTGGGAATGGCATGGACATCCATGCTTTGTTTAGTAGTTTTCAAAGGTATGACTGTAGCTGAACTCAGTACTCTGGAAGAGCACCACTCACTACTGGGCAGCTTTACTTCTGCATTAATGAAGGTTTGGGGCAGTTACTATTAATCTAGTTCAATGTCCTTCTCCCATGGTGGCCAATGCTATATTCTTCATAAAAATGCCTATATTGTATGTAAGTATGTGATGCTATGCTATGGGGTTTAACTACATCTTGTGTTCTGAAACCTGAAAATTGATAACCCTTGTAATTTCATCCAAGCTAATCTAAACATAGATGATACACTTACTAAAAGAATCCTGTAGATTCATCAGATGTGGGCAAGATGAACAGTAATGCATTTCAGTATCTAAACATATATTCTTTCTTTACCCTAAAGAAACAGTTAACTACAGTTAACTAAAGAAACAGTTAACTACAGTTAATCCACTGCATTTTCGGAATATCTGTCATTAATCAAACTGCAATGCAAAAGTTATCAATTGTTAGCTAGGTTAGGAAATTAAGTCTTCTATCTTATGTCTGTATATGCTCCCCAAGACCATAGGTTCTGAGCACCTATTAATCTTTTATTTATTTATCCTCACCATACCCTGGTGAGGTAGAGAAGTACTATCCACATTTTACATACAAGGAACTGAGATACAGGGAGACTAAGGCTCATACTGTAAAGATATTTAAGAATAGCTCTGCTTGCTATTACAAGACTAAATGATGTAGACATCTAACTTCCAGGTGATTTAGGAGCCTAAATTCTACTGAATGTCAATGCTGTCTTAATCACTTAAGCCTTGCAACACTGAGTAGAGCAATATATAAATGCCACCTTTTAAACAGCTGGGCCTAAATGACTTATCTGAGGTAACCCAGGAAGTCTGTGGTAGAGCAGTGACCAAAGTCCAAGGCCAGCACCCTAACCTCTGGACCATCTTTGTTGTCACACAAAGTTCCAGGCTTTCAAGGTTCTCTTTTTTCTAGGATTATAAATATTAATACAACATCTTATATGTACCTAGGGCTCAATATATAAAATGTTCCAAATAAATAATGAATCCCTGCCCAAAAGGCAGTACATTCTAAAGACGAGTTGGTTCAAAAGACAATATGTAGCTGAGTGCTTCATAGAACAAATGGATCTTCCAGATCCTTTTAATGACCATGATTACTGGGTTACTTAACTTAACATTTGAGCGGATTGGAAATGTACATATTTTCTATGAAAAAAATTCAAAGTTTTATCAGTTTTTTTCATGTAATTTTGTTGCTTTGTGGGCAGCGGGAGGCAGCTTATAGAGTGTTGTTGTTTTTTTGAAAAAATTAAAAACTTCCTGTTGACGAAGATTTTTCATGAACATTTTTCAACTAGCTTTCCTCACTGCTTGGTTGAGGAATTCCTGGGGAACCATTAACAGATGAGTACAGATGCTAAGTACAGCATTGGCTAGTAATGCTTCAGTTTTTCCAACAAAGAAGCAGCAGCTCTTCTGCTTGTAATACTAGGAACTACATAACCCCCCAGGAATAAATGATGTTTTGTTAGCAAAATTTCTCTTCCAACCCTCTCTAAAATTCACATAGTGGTTATGTGACTGTGCATCACCTTCAATACAACTTTGTATCTCAGAACCACAATGTAGCTTTCAATATTTGAATGCATAAATATTACCATTATAGAATATATAAGCTAATATTAATTGAAGTTTAAGTTTTGAAAAATCAAGGCACAGGAAATCACAAATTAGTGATTTAGTTCAGCAACAAACTTGCCATGCCTCTATTCTGGCACAAGTACAATGCATCTCTGTCCCAGGAGTGCCTTGCAGGCACCTCTTAACTCTCTCAAGTACAAGGTTGCCCCTTACAGGGACTTTCCCCTATGATACCTTTCTGGGGCTGGCCCTTTAAATTTGCCAGCTGCAGACCTAAAAATAGGCATTTTGCAACTGGCAGCTGAAGAGTGTTCCTGACTTGGTTCTTGCTGGTAAGTGCTATATGTGTTGTGTTTTCCTTTTCATTTATTTCTGAGATAACATATTCTCACAGTTCTTAAACTGGAACCTTCAGCAAAGTCTGAATGAGGAGTTTGCTATGGAAGATTTGTTGCTGAATTAGGTCTTTGTTCATTTGACAATGCACTCATGTCTAGCCCTCCCTTACACACTTTGTAAATTGAACCCCAAGTGAAGGCAAAGCCAGTTAATTCGAATTAAAGGGCACTTAAAATCGATTTCTGTACTCCACCTCGACGAGCGGAGTAACGCCTAAATCGATTTTGTTAATTCGAATTAGGGTTAGTGTGGCCGCACACCACCGAATTACTGTGTTTAAGTTAATGGGGTAGTGTGGCCGCACACCACCGAATTAATGTGGTTAAAAACCGAATTAAGGTGCTTAGTGTGGCCGCGCACAATCGAATTTATACAACCTGTATAGTTGTATTATACCACACACATGTTGGTGGTGACACATGCATATGATAAATTTCATAGCCATATAATAAAATACATTTGTCATTCACTTTTAAATTCCTCACCTGCACTATCCAAACACTTTTCTCTGGAACTACTTCTAGCGTTCCAAACCCCCTTAGGAGATCTTGAACAACACAGACAGAATTGTGAATATTACAAATACATATATAAGTTGCAATCGACATGGTAACTGATGTAGTTAACTCGTAAATTAAGTTAGTTGTATAAGTCATAGAATGAATTGTATATTAAATGGCAATCAAAGTTCTCGGTTCTAACAATTTGAAGAATATGACTTATTTATCAAGCATTTAATTGGCAAAGATGTCGGATGATAAATAAATCTGAAGTTTGAGATCTGTTCACAAACAAATTGAACAGAAAAAAATATAAAACTTATCAGTTCTTCATTGTAAATTATTTGTACAACTCTCTCTGGGATAGAAGAGAGAAACTTCCTCCAGGGCTCCATCTATTGATGCCAGAAATTACCCAATCAGTGGATCCTCATATTATTTTTCCAGGTTGTTTTATTTACCCTAATTGAGACTACAGTGGGTACAGAAAATACTAATCAACAATTCCACTTCTTTATTGTGAGGTGAAAGACAAGTCTGTTGGCCTTCAGTTCCACCAACTTCTCAAACAGTTGTTGTTCTTATTCACAATCCAAATTCCATTCTAGAACCCTCCCCTACATCAGAGGCATTGACTTTCCACTTTCCCCTGGGGTGCTTGACCCCCACTCTGCCGCAGCCCAACCCCCACAACCCCCCACCTACACTGGCTCCGCCCCCACCCCGCTTCTTCCCACCCCCATTCCACCCTTTCCCCTGAGTGTGCCCTACCCTTGCTCTGTTCCCTCCCCCCTCGCGCATCCTGCATGACTCTGAACAGCTGATCGTGGTGGGTGGGAGGTGCTAGGAGGGAGGGGGAGGCACTGATCAGTGGGGCCACTGGTGGGTGAGAGGCACTAGGGGAAGAGGGGGAGGAGCTGATCAGTGGGGCTGAGCACC